>NW_012151474.1:1115016-1153146 GCF_000956105.1 Propithecus coquereli
TGGTGATGATGGTGATGGTGATGATGATGGTGGTGGTGATGATGGTGAAGATGGTGGTGATGATGGTGATGGTGGTGATGGTGATGATGGTGGTGATGGTGATGATGATGATGATGAAAGTAATAACACGAACGATGACACCGATCAGTGACCCCCAGTCAGCATGTTCTCTGCTAAGTAAGCGCCATGCCGAGTGCTTTATCTGAATTGGCGCATTTAACCCCACCCCCGCGCAGGAGGGGTGAGTGTTATTTTGCTCATTTCACAAGTGAAGAAGCTGAGACAGAGAGAAACCAAGTGGCTGGGGTGGAGCTGGGGTCTGGCCCAGGCGGGCTGACTCTGGCGAGATGTGCGTGTGGCAGTGTGCCCTGGAGCTCCCCTGGTCCACGTGCCCTAAGATGCTGAGAACAGACGTTAGAAAGGCGCAAGCTGGAAGACGTGTGCACTGGGGTTTGTGGACCAGCCATGCACCGTTCCCAGGCGTGTGTCTGTTGCATGTTACACAGAGCGGGGAGGGGTTCCGTGCAATGTTGCCTCACCAGGAAATAGCTTCCGCTGGCCAAGAGAACTCATCCTGTCGTTTCAGCGACGGATATTCTGAGTGTGGAGCCCGGGGCTGTGTCAGAGCACACGGGAGACAGACTGGTCTGGGCGCTGCGGGAAGCTGCTTGTTCTCAGTCACGGCGGAGAGGCAGCAGCGTGGACGCTCGGCGAGCGTCCGTGGGTCATCCCGCCCAGAGAGGGAAGGCTCTGAGCAGTGGAAGCTGCCGGCCACGGCCTCCCTGTAGCGGTGTGTGCACCGCGCCGCCGCAGAGGCCTTGCCGGGCTAGGGATTTCCTCTGCAGCTGACGGATTTTCGGATGAAAGGCAAAATTTCCTGTGCCCTTGATCTCGTGTCGTGTCTTGGACTCCCCACTTCCTCGTGGGCTGCGTCCATAAAGGGGCAGACGCAGACACATTTTTGGCAGAAAGGGCGAGGCCGTTGGCAGCTCTTCGAACAGCCCGTTTCCAGCACGGCGGTCGGCGTCCCCTTCCTCTCGCTGACTCATTACCTCTGTCAGCGCTGGGACTGCGACGTCTCAGGGCCAATTCGGTTCCACGCAATTCACTGGCGAGATTTGGTTCTGGAGCCCCAGTCAGCGTCGCTTTCGAGATGTTACATGCTGCTTTCCTAAGGGACTCCTAAAAATCCTAGGGCTCTACCCTTTTAAGTACAATTTTATGTAAATAAATGTCGGGACTATAGACAGTCCTCACCCCGCGCACTCTGCGGGGAGCAGTTCCTGACGTTGGTTCCTGTCCGTTCACCCGTCCCCGGTCTTGCTCACTTTGTGGTCCCCGCGGGGTCTGCCCTCGTGGGTTTCCAGTACGTGTCACTGAACAAGTGGGCAAAGTGGCATCTCGGAGGTGCCCGGTCGCTCATGACCCCGATTGCAGGTGACCTCATGGACATCGAGCCAACCCCATTTCCAGGACAGCGTCTCCCTGGGACCCAGGTTCCTAGGGTAGGTGCTTAACTGTGTGTCCCCAACAATTGGACACGCCCTGGGGTCAGACGGGGTCACTTTTAACCACCGCCAGGTGTCCAAGATGGTTCCCGCCACACAGGAGTGCCCGGGAAATGCTCGCAGAGTGACAGTGACTGCAGGTGCCTCTCCACCCTGCACACGCTGTTTCCCTCGGGGGCACCTGGAGCCAGCGGGCCGAGGTGTGCCAACCCGCACAGATGGGGTGGCGGGTCCCCACTCGCCCTGGGCCTCAGACCCACCAGGACCTCCCATCTCTCAGAGGCACCGGCAGGAAGGAGCCGCCGCTTCCTCCTCCGACTGCTCTGCGGGAGCCGCCGGGCGCGTCTGTGGGTGGGGGCTTGGCTGGTGCGTGTTCCGCCCACGGCACAACGCGGGTCTGATGCGGGAGGGACCTGGCGAGCTCGGGCCAGAGTCCGGAGATGTCAGCCTGGGAGCAGCTCTGGCTCCGGCTGCTTCCCCCGCGGTAGGGACCCCTGCTCGCCAGGCCGTGCTGTCGTCCGGGCAGGTGATGCTTCCTCACGTCACTGTCTCAGAATCCCCACGGCAACCCCTGGGGCAGCCATCACTCCTCACCCCACAGAGCAGGAGACCGCGGCTCAGCTGAGTGACATACCCGAGCTCCCGCAGGTGCAAACAGCAGCCAGGAAGCGACGGGCCTCGCCGACTGCAGGCTCGCCTGTCCGCCTGTCCCCCACAGCCCTGGCGAGCGTCAGGACAGAGGAACGGGAGGGCTGTGACTTGGGTCCGCCCCTGTCTGGGTGGCCCAGGCAAGTTCTTAAGCCCTCCCAGGCCTCAGTTTCCCCTTCAGAGAGAGAAGCGCCACTTTGGCCCGTCCTCCTTTGGCAGGCTGGTACGGTTAGCTGGGATCCGCTGCCCTGTGTCCTCCCTTCCAGGCAGGGGGGTCAGGGCTGGCCTCGATGCATGTTGGCGTGCCCACACAAGGGCTGGAACAGGGGGCGTGAGGCACTCATCCTGGGGAGGGACAGGTCTGGGGCCCAGGCTGCAGCCTCAGGCCCCAGGAGTCTGGAGAGTGGGCCCAGATCTGGGCAGGGGGCTCACAGCTAAGGGCTAGAGGGTGTAGGGGGTGGCCGGAGGGAACAGAGCAGAGAGGGACTCCAAGGAGCCTGTGGTGGGTGGGTGGCTGCCGTGGGCACCGAGCAGGTTGGTGCACACGATGCCAGTGGGTGCTTTGACCGGGCAGTGGCCGGGGCTCAGGCCCCCAGCAGCCTGGACCGTGTGTTTCCAACCGGGGAGGGTGACCCGGGCAGTCAGGGGTGTGGGAGGTGGGACGCTGGGTGGAGGGGCCTGAGTGCGAGTCCCTGTCGTAACCCTAGACTGGTAACTTCACATCTGCGGCCTCAGCCGTCCCATCTACGAAATGGGCCTGACCAGGCCACTGCACCAGGGCCGGGGGCTCGCGTGCGTGAAGGCGTGTGCCCAGGCGGTGTCACGGCGGGACTTAGGGAAGCAAGGGGTGCGGAGTGTGGGGTTAGAGCTGGGCATGGCGGTGGCCAGCCAGGTCTCCGCGCCCTGGGCTGGAACGGTCAGACCCTACCGCACACGGTCAGGCTGACCCCGCCACTCGCCCCTGCCGTAACTCGCTTTCCACATCCCAGCCACTTACAGCAGTGTAACAAAACATTTCTAGCAGAAACTGGCTTCCATCCAAATCACCATGAACCCGAAATCCCTGTGTCCCTCATCCCTTACCCAGCGCTGGTCTGCTGGACAGTCTCTCGGACAAGCACAGTCCTGACGGTTTCAGTCTAAACACCTGGGGGAGCCTGGGGGCTTCCTGCCCTTCACCCAGGAAGAGGGAGCTCAATGGCGAGGCCCCACCTGCAGCCAGAAACCAAAGTCCACTCCCCGACCCTTCTCCTGCCCTGCCTGAGGCACACGCAGACACACGCAGACACACACACAGGCACACGCAGGCACATGCACACGCAGGCACACACACAGACACAGGCACACACGCAAGAACACGCACACGCAGACACACACACAGACACACAGGCACACGCAGGCACATGCACACGCAGGCACACACAGGCACACACGCAGGAACACGCACACGCAGACACACGCAGACACACGCAGGCACTCACACACCCAGAAGGAGCTGGCCGGGATCCAGCCGTTTGCCCCTCACTGTGCTGAGTAGGGCACAGGTGGCAGAGCTCTAGATTTGTTCTCTGGAAGGGATCTGGCAAAGGTGTCCCGTAGGGGCCTGTCTGCCCTCTGCACACACGGGGCAGCAGATGCTGTCTCATCAGCGCATGGGTCACATCCGCGCGAGTCTCGCAACTTGTGTTCAGTAGGCCCCAGAAATATGGGAGGCAGCTGGGGGGTGACCCAGCATCCCCGCTGCCACGACACGCTGGGCTGTGAGCAGAACGGCCCGGACAGCACCTGCTGGGCGCCTGGTTTTGATCAGCCTCCCCCAGGCGCTCTGCTGCGTGGAGGATATTGCCTCTGAAGGGTGGGCAGCGAGCCCGCCTGGCCACACCTCCCGCGCACTCTCTTCCTCCGCAGATCTCGTCCCACGACAGGCTCTTTCCCCCGAGAGTGGCCTCGCACACCCTGCCACGCTGTGGTCAGCCCCAGGGCCGTGGGGCAGGGCTTCCGCCGAGGCCCCCAGACGCTGGGGGGAGGCCAGCGTGGCAGGGACAGCGCTGTGGCTGTGACTTCCGAGCCCCCCTTCCCGACCTCTCCTGTCGGGGTCTCTGGGAGGCTTAGCAGGCAGAGGCCGCCCTGCGCCGGGCAGAAGCGGAGCGCCTCCTCGATCGGCAGCCGTGGCCCTGGCGTGACGCAGAGCCGTGTCAAACACAGGGACAGGATTTCTTGTGAGATGTCACAGACTTGTGCATGTGACACTTCATGAGACCACTGGAAATAAGCCCTGAGGAGTCCCCTAGCTCCCCGTGCCTGGACCCCTCACGGTGGACAGGCTGTCGGCCAGTCGTGACCACCCCACCCCGTCCTGGACAGAGCTGTGGCTCGCGGGGGCCGCGGACCATGCAAACCACCTCCTCGTGCTGTGAGCCTCACGGCCGTGTCCCGGGCAGGGCAGCAGTGGCCCAAAGCCGTCGGGGACACACTGGGGATGGGGAGGCCCGTGCACAGGTGGTTCCGACAGCTCGGCCTCTCGGGCCCGCAGAGCAGGCTGGGGCTGTGGGTGGTAGACGGGGCAAGGCCGACAGTGGAGAGCTGGCGCCGTCGGGAGACCTCATTGTCCTCAGCGCCGTCTGGGTCTGTCTGAGCCACGAATAGCCACCCTGGGCTGGGGCCCCAAATCAGGCCGAGATGTCAGACGGCACCTCCCCTCTGCGTCTTCATGCCGTGGACAGAGTGGGGCCCTGTGGGCTCCGTGAGGGCGCTGCCCCGCCACGAGGACGCTGACCTGCCACGAGGGCGCTGCCCCACAGTCTGCCACCCCCCAGTGGTGCCGACATGGTCCCCACAGAGGAGTCGGGGCACAGACGTTGCCTGTGGCCATATCCTCTTGCCTCCTTCGCTTGCTCCCCACCCATTCATTCACTCATTCATTCATTCCCAAGGCACAGGCCAGCAGCTGTTCTGTGCTGCCACTCTCCAGAGTCCTGGAGCACAGAGGTTCCCAGGTGTGTCCCCCGAGCTCCGTGGCAGACGGTCCACGCACGGACACGTGAGTAAGCAGGTCCCAGCAGCAGACAGGTGGAGACCAGTGACGTGAGGAAGACGAACAGGAATGAGGGGTAGCGGGTCGTGGGCGGAACCCGCTTCAGGTGGGGTCCTGGTGCCGGGGACTCCTGGGGAGTGACCCTGCCTGACACGGAGGGAGGCTGAACTCCTCGTCCAGTGTGAGGAAGAGAGTCAGGGTGTCTGGACCCCGAGACCACGGGGCAGGCCGGACAGGTGGGCCTCAGACTCCAGCACGGTGGGGGCGTCGGGTCTCGATGGCAGCTGGCGCTTGGGCTGCCGTGTGGGAGGCCGCAGGGCCCGCGAGAGCCGGGAGACCCGTCGGCCACGCGCTCAGCCGCCGTCCATCACCCCATAACCTCAGCCTTGGCCGCCTGGGCCACCGACGTTGACACCCTGGCCAGGAGGGTCTGTGCCCCGCCGTCCGTCCCCCCATCCTCACACACACACCTTGCCCGGGCCACGTGTGCTTCATCACTGAGCCCCCGCCAAGCCGCCTGCCTCTGCCGCGGGAGTCCCCGGCAAGGGTCCCCTCCACTCTGTACCCTCCCGGTGGCGCGGGAGCCCCTTCCTCACCGCAGCCCCCAATGGTGGCGCCACAGCAGGTTGGACGCACCTCACCCGGGGGCGTGGTCCTGAAAGCAGGAGGGGAGTCTGCACGTCACGTCCCCTGCGCCTCCCCACATGCACAGGGACAGCCGTGTCCCTGCTGTGTGTGGAGTGAACAGGGAGGAGCCTTCCTGTCCTCACACTGCTCCAGCCTCGGGTGGAGAGGGGGAAAGACTGTGGGCAGGGGCTCGGGGGGCTCAGGGGGCTCGGGGAGCTCTGGCAGGGCTTCCAACAGCAGGAAGTGTCCTCTCACGGCCTGGAGGCCACACGCCTGGAATCGGGTGTCAGCAGGGCCACCCCCCTCCGCAGACTTGAGGGAGGCTCCTTCCTGCCTCCTGCAGCCTCTGGGGCCGAGGCTTTCTCGGCTGGGGCCGTTTGCGCCGAGCCTGGGCGGCATCTCCAGCTCTCCCCGCTCCGCGCATCAGACGTCCCTCTGGCCCCTGTCGCAAGGACATCGTGATTGCACGGGGCCCACTGGATACAACCCAGGGTCCCCTCCCCATCTCAGAGCCTTCACCGGGTCACGCGCCCTTCGTCCAACAAGGTCACACGTACGGTCGCCAGGGATTAGGGCCTAATCTCCAGGGAGGTTACTGAGCCCACGGCAGGGCCAGCCTTGCTCTCGCCCGCAGGTCCCTGGGAGGCGACAGCCGGGGAAGGGGCTCCCCAAACCCCACCCCCGTACATATCTGCGTGCCACGGGCCGGGGCCACGATGGCTGCAGTTTCCCACGGGTCCTGTCACCGGGACATCAAGTCCTTCTGCGCCTGTTCAGTCTATAAACGGTAAAGCCCTTTAAACCACAACTGCAGACAAGACTCCTCCATCATCCTCGCCGTCCCCAGGCCCCACCAGAGCCCACCGTAGGGGATGGGCCTGGGGCTCCAGGTTGAGCACTTGGCTTCGCCGCGCTGGTCCCTGTCGTTGGTGGCTTTGAATAAGGGGCCACTGAGCAGCAAGCACTGTCCACTCCCAGAGGCCGGCTGCCACCGGGGGTGTCCACGCAGGACAGAGAACACTCCGGTGTGGCTGTCACGAGGCCGCCCCACCTCGGAGCCCCGGGGGAGACAGCAGGTCCCACACACGGTGCCAGGTCCCTCCAAGTGGCCACTTCATCCGCCATGTCCCGCAAGGAGCCCACCTGCTCTCCGCGTCACCCGCTTGATTTGCGGCAAGGCTGGCGGCAGCAGCGGGTCTGGGCAGCCTGGACTGGGGCTGCGGAAAGCAAAACCCAGAAATGTCTCCGGTTGTTTTTAACTTTCATATTAGAAAGCGCTAATGAAGCACAGACAGAACATGGAAACGTTCACAGGTCTCGCTATTTCAGATCTACACATTCCTGAGTTCTTGGTCATGAGCCGAAGAGATGTGGCCCCAGGACCCAGAGGAGGCCGTCCTTGGGACGGTCACAGCACCCGCCGTCCTCTCCCCACCCTCCTAAGTGCCTCTCCAGGCCACAGGGCAGCTCCCAAGACAGCCGGGACTGCGAGCGGGCAGGCATTCCATCCTTAAATAGATAGGTCTGCCGGAAATTCCTCCCGTCTTTGAAGCCAAAATCCACATCCTCGCAGGGTCCACCCAGCCGGCCCCACCCGACTTGGGGGACGATCTGTCTTCCGCATCATGGCAGCCCCTCCGGCGAGCTCTGGGCCATGAGCTCCCCAAGAGCGAGGTCCTTGGCCGGGGAGCGGGTGCAGGACAAACAGAGAGAACCGGGGCCTCCAGAGTCTCCCTCTGTCAGAGAAATGGGGGACGAGCCCAGAGTCAAGGTCAGGAGAAAGCCCTTCAAGCTGGGGCGCGGCACGGACAGCTTCCCGAGGACACAGCTTGAGGAACAAGGGGATCCCCAGGGCGAGGGGGTGGGTGGCCCAAGGCGCTGTCCCGGCCGTTCTTCGGGAGCAGGAGCTGAGTGCCAGGGAACCGGCCCCGGGGGCTGCACACACCACAGAAGGATGGGAGGGGCCGCGGCTTCGAAGGTTCTACCGGGGGCGCGCGTTGGGGCGTGAGGCTGCGACGTTCTGGGGCCACAGGCTGAACCCCGCGCAGGGGCCCAGGAGGCTCGGCTGGGGGAGTCTCTGCTCTTGGCCCCAGGGCAGCAGGTTAGATCTCCCCGGAGCCCCCGCCTGGACGAGCTGGGGTCTTTAGGGATTTGGGTATTCTCTGCCCAAGCCCCAGGGGGCCACCAGCTCTCATCGCGCTTCCCTGGACCGGGCGGAGGGGACTCGCGGCGGCAAGCTGCCCGGCTCCAGCGGCTCGCGCTGCGCCAGCTGAGTTCCGTGCGCTGTCTTGGTTCTGAGGCCGGCGCTGCCCCGGGACGGAACGGCCGTGCTACGAAGCATATGTTTGAGAGACGATGTTATCTTTACGGGGCAGTTTGATGGTCGTCCCTTGGCCAGGTTTCCCTCTGTGGAGCTGTTGTTCCGGGGACGGCTGGGAGGACGTCCTTGACCGCGTGAGCCGGCGAGGAGCGTCCCGCGTGCTTTGGAGAAAGGCCCAGCCTGAAGCCGTCTGGCTTACGCCGTTTGACCTTGATTTCTCGACCTGGGAAAAGGATATTGGGATTTCTCCCGTCTCTGCAGCTGGGCAGCTTCCCTTGGCTGGAGCCACTTGGATTTCCACAAAGCCGACTCCACTCCAGGAGCCCCTGGCCCTCGCGCGCACTCCCACCATGTCGGGGGACGGGGGGCGGGTGTCCACGGACGGACCCCCGCGTTCACAGCCAGGCTCCGCCCCACGCCCCGGTGGCCTTGGCCGGCGTCTTGCCATCTTCCGTCTAGGTTTTCGCACATACGACCTCTTTCCTTCTGTTGGGTCAGAACCTACACGGAGCAGAGCCCAGCGTCCCTCGGTGGTTCTGACAGCACTTGTGCCGCCCCAGATATTTCGTCCTTGGTGAACCTACACCAAGCGGTGGGGTGTTGTTTCACCCGTGGCTTCACTTGTTATATGTATAGCAGGCTTTAGGGGCCAGCACCGAGTCGCATCCGACTCGTGCATGGAGGACTGAATTCCCCGTGGGATGGTTAACAAACATGTCTGCACACCGGGCGCCACTGGGAGCTCTGTGAGGACGCCAGGCTCTTCCGGGCCAGACCACCCGTTGTGAATGCTGCCAGCTGAGAATTCCCGGGAGCTGTTGGAGGGACCCTCTGGGGTACGGACGCCCCTTGGTGATTCCGCAGCCCGTGGCTGTGGGACGCTGGTCTCTGCGGTGGCCACTGGTGTGGGTGGGGCTGGCTTTGTCTCCGTGCACATCTTTTCCGTGGGTCGAAGGGTCACACCCTTCTGCCTCTGCCCCGCCCCCACCCCTGGGGCCCAGCGACCCGGCTACAGGCGGCAGAGGGGGCAGTTGTTAGGGGGACGATCCCAGCCGACCGATCGGTGCCCAATTCCTAGTTCACCAGCTGCTTCCAGGCCCCTCACCCCCAATCCTCACAGCAACACTGTGACATGGGCATCATTGTGCCCACTTTAAAGACAAGAAAACTGAGGCTCCTAGAAGCCCCAGGCGCCACCTCGGCAGGGCAAAGCCCGGCTCCAGGGCAGCTCCCCGAGGAGAAGATGCCTCCGAGGACAGTCTGGGGACCAGGCAGCAGCGGACCCCAGGGGGACGTAGGCAAGGGTGGGGCTGGGGGGTGCCACCTGCAGCCTGACCTGCTGTCCCTGCTGCCGTCCCACGCTCTTAGCAGACAGTTCCGTGTGAGCCAAGAACACGTTAACAGTAAAAACATTTCACCTCTGAGTCTGGCTGATGAACTCAGGATAAAATTCATTCCTTTTCTAAAGAGCAAATATGGCTAAGTTTGGCGCTCCGGGCGTCTTACAAACCCTCGTCAGCGGCTGCATCCTTTGGCACAGCCAGCGCGGCCCTCCCGGCCGGGTCCCAGCACTGCCCCACTGTCTCCCATCGGAAGGACGGTGCATGTGCTCCAGCCGCCTCCCTGGGCTCCCTGGGCCTGTGGCTGGGAAGATTCTCCACGGCCTGACAGAGGAGACGCCGGTCAGCGCTGTGCGTGCAGAAGGCGCTCCATAGATGCTTGCGGGTGACAGTGAACAGACGCCGGGAGCACGGCCTGCGTCTCCTCTTACGGCTCAGGCCCACTTTCCGTGTGGGCCCCGAGGCCCTGGCCCCGCCTGCTGCTACGCGGGCTCCGTCCGTCCGTCTGCTTCCCGAGAGCCCCGGGTCCCTGCCCTTCCCCTGCTCCGCCGCCCTCCGGGTCCAACTCTGCGCACTGCGGGCCGAGGTGGGGGCCTTCGCCACAGAGCCCTCCACCCTGGCTGCCGCAGGGCTGTCGGCTGCGAGGCCAGAGCGCTCAGCACTGGGGAGAGTCGGCGGTGTGGGCGGTGGGACCCACAGCCCGCTCCCCAGTCCCCTGCTCCTGTCCCAGCGCCCGTGCGTCACGCCAGCTTCCGTGTCGTTTGCCCGTCAGTGGACGGTCCCTTCGGGTGAAACTCGAGCCTGAGGTTGGAAAGGGTTCCCCATCCTCGGCCTCCGCCTGTCAAGCCAAAGTGTCATTCCCCGCGCAAGCTCTGGGCCTGACGGGAAAGTGCGAGGTCGTATCTGAGGGTTTGGTGTTCGCAGGCTGTCGCCATCGGTATGGTCCAGAGCTGCACGCTCCACCGCGGTGGCCACCGGCCACGTGCGGCAGCCTACGCTTACGTGCACTTGAGAATTCACGTCATCTGCGTGTCCACATGTAAGTTCCACTGGGCGGTGTCGGCTGGGCCTGGAGACATGTGCTTTCCCACCCCGTGCCGTGGCTAGTGCCGTCCTCCCCACTGCACCCTTCCCGACCCGGAATCTCTGCCGTCCCCGTGTGCCCAGCTCCCCAGAGGCCCCCAGCCCCTCCCCTGAGTGCCAGCCCAGCCCGTGGTGGCTGCCGAGCCCTGCCCTGCACGGAAGGTCACCGCCGGGGAACGTCTGCTTGTCCTTCTTTTGGGCGTCTCGGGAGAGACTGTCAGGACGGTGGGGTGGGGACAGCTCCCTCAAAGGGCACGGGCCCGGCACTGCCTCCCCAGCCCAGGATCTTCCGGTGGGACTTCCAGCTCCCGCTCTGCTCACCTCGCCTTCTTTCCTGCCCCTCCCAGCCAGAGCGGAGGCCCCTGGCGGCAGGCTCAGCACCCCACTCCTGAAGAGCCCCACTCCCTGGTCAAGCCCTGAGCCTCCCTGCCAGGGCAGGTCCCTGATCTGGAGAGGGGAGCAGGGACAGTCTTCCCGCGTCAGGGTGCTGTTCGGATGGAAGGGGACGCGGTGCCACGTGCACGCCACAGGCGGCCTCGCGCCCGCACCCACCCAGCGCCGCCCGCTGTTAGGAAAGTTGTGGTGACGGCCGAGGGCTGCCTGCCCCCCTTGGAGAGTCGCCTTTGCAGGAGCCGCTACTCGGGGCAGGGGGCAGCTTTCGGGAGGTGACAGGGACTCTCCGCGGCCCCTGACCGTCGTGCAGACGCAGCAGCATGCGCAGGGGAGGCCTGTTCCGGGAAGAGGTTTGCTGAGCTCCGAGAGCAGTCGGGGATCTTCACGGAGGACCTTCCCAGAAGGCGGGTCCTCGGGTGTGGGGCGAGGCCTGGCGAGTGAGACGTGGCTTTGCAGCCGCTTATCTTATCTGGGAGGTCACGGACGCCCTGACAGCCCAGCGCTGCGGCCGGCCTCCCGCACCGGTGACGCGAGGGCGATGGAATGCGCCCACGTCCCCACTGGCGCTGCGGCTCCTCCCACACGCTGCTGGCGGTTCGCGCGGCCAGTGCAACAGCCTGGAGCTGTCTGAAGACGGGAAACAGAGAGGCACCAGGACAGAGGAATCCGTCCAGACCTCCCTCGCCGCGCGCGGGGAGAGCCGCGGGGAGGGCTTCCCGGCTGATGGCGACTGAGTCACCCGTCGCCCGGCAGGCGGCAGGGCCGGCGCATTCCCATGTTCCCCCGGCTGGCTCAGGAATGCGCGCGTCCAGGCTGTGCCCAGCGGCTTCTGGTCTCCGTGGCGTGCTCCGACCTCAGAAGCTGGGAGCCAAGGAACACGGAAGGCCAGCGCCAGCCAGCACATTCCTTCCCCGTCTCGTTAGGCTTCCTTCCTCCCGGGAGCATCTGCTCCTGGACGCTGCAAAACCGGATTAGGGCTTCGCCCGCTTTTGCGAGGGATCGCGCGGTCTCGCCTGGCTCAGGAGGGGGCTGCGCCGGCACGTGTCAGCACAGGGGCTTGCCCTCCTGCCGGAGTCTGGGGCCGGACTGGGTCCCCACCCGACCTTCTGAGTCTGGGCTCTCAGAGTCACACCCGCGTTCCATCAAGCAGACCCCCCAGGGTGCTGGACGATTTAGGGGCCTCCTGGATGCCGGGGCAGCAAGGGCCAAGCCGGGGACAGGGCAGGCTCTGACGTCCACATCGCGTGACTGCAGAGCAGCGGGCGTCGCGCCTGCCGAGCCTGGGTGCAGAAGCGCCCAGCACGTGCGAGGCCTGAGGTCCGTGCCTGGCGTGGGGCAGCCCCCGCCAAAGGGAAGCCCGCGTGTGCAGGAAGCATGAGTGTGCACGCTCCACACATCCCCAAACACCGTACACACCCCCACGAGCCCATGTCCACTCACACACCTGTCCACACGCTCACACACGTGTCCACACACTCACACACATGTCCACACGCTCACACACATGTCTACACACGCACACACGTGTCCACAGGCTCACACACGTGTCCACACGCTCACACACATGTACACAGGCTCGCACACGTGTCCACAGGCTTGCACACACATGTTCACACGCTCACACGCATGTCCACAGGCTCACACACGTGTCCACAGGCTCACATACACGTGCATATGAATAGTGGACACCTGGCTCTGACTCCCCTGCAGGGCCCTGGCAATGCCGGAGCCCGAGTCCCTGCTCTGTCCGCCGTGGGCTTGGGGAAGGCGCAAAGCAAGGTCTCGCGGTGACGGAACACTCCGAATTGGCCTTACCAGGCGCTCAGAGCACGCCAGGCCTGTGCCACACGGCTTCCTCGAGGCCCTCACCCCGCATGGCGGGCGCTGTCCTTGTCTCCCTTTCAGATCAGGGAACTAAGGGATCGGGGGTTTCGCCCATGACCCTGCCCTCACGAGAGGGCTGGAGCCGTCCCACTGCTCTGTCACCGTTGACTGTGCCCTGCAGGCTAAGCTCCCGCGCAGGTTTGCGGGTACCGGGGCTGGACACACGGCGTCCCGCTCAGTCTTCGTGACACCCGGGAGGTGGGAGCTGGGGATTGCACGAGCGAGGCTCCGTGGGGCTGCCCTGCAGGGCACCCGACGTGCGGGAGCCCCAGGGAAGGCGCGGCTCCGAGGAGGGTGCCACCGGCTCCTGGAGCCTGGGAGGCCCGTGAGCCACACAGCGCCGTAGCCAGCAGCACCCACGGCCCGCGGCCCTGAGACCGCCGCTCGCCCAGCTGGCCGAGGGCGGGACGCTGCTGGAATCCGGCTCTGACGCCCCCAGGCCGGGCGTGGACAGGGTGACCCCGCGACTCGGAGCAGCACCAGGATCTTCGCTCCAGAAATGGGCTCAACGGGCTCTGGCCCCATAACATCTCCACCCCGTCCCTGCCTCGACCAGAGGGCAGACGGGGGAGGCAGTGAGATTTTTTTGTGACATCTGTATTTAGATTTAATTCACATGCCAAAATTCGCTCTTTCAAAGCATACAATTCAGTCGTTTCTATGCATTCACGGAGTTGTACAACCGTCACCAGCGCCTAATTTCAGCGCGTTTTCATCACTGCGAGACGTACCCTCTGCCGTCACCCCTCATCCCTCCCCACCCTCCCACCCCAGCCCCTGGCAGCCAGCCTGCTTTCCCTCTCAGTGGATTTCTCCGTCCCGGAGGTTTCACGTGAACGGAACCACGCGGTGACGTGGTCTGTCGTCACTGGGCTCCTCCACGCAACGTGACGTCTTCACGTCCGTCCACGCTGCCGCCCGCGTCAGAGCTTCATTCTTACAGCTGAACACGTTCCATGGTTCGATAGACCACGTTTGGTTTTCCCACACTCCCACTGACGGAGGCGTGAGCTGATTCTACTTTGGGGCTATTGTGCATAAGGAACCTTTGTGTACAGTTTTTATGTGAACAAAGTTTACATCTTTCTCGGGTGAATAACTGGGAGTGCGACCCCCGGATCTTATAATCACCCTAGATGTACCATTTTGAGGCGTGGCCACACCGTTGTCCACAGTGGCTGCCACGTTCCACGTTCCCACGGCAGCAGCGTGTGAGGTTCAGGTTTCTCCAGACCCTCGTGGACACCTGCCGTTGGCTGTCCCCGACCTCGCGGGTGGGAAGCTGCATCTCACCGCGGTTCGAGCACCTTTTCTGTGCTTCTTGACCGTTTGCGTGTCTTCTTAGGAGCAATGTCTACTCACATCTGCTGCCTAGTTTTTAACTGGACTTTTCCATTTTTATTATTTTGTGAAAGTTCTTTAGGAATTAATGTTGTAGATCCAGCTCCCTTCTCAGATATGCGGTTTGCAAACATTTTCTGCCATTCTGTGGCTAGCCTTCCCACCTTCTCGGTGGTGGTATTTGCAGCACAAACATTTTAATTTTGAGAAAGTCCAACTTATCTATTTTTTCTTTTGTCATTTGTGCGTTTGGTGTCCTAGCTAAGAAGTCATGCCTAACCCAAGGTCACAAAGATTTATTCCAGTGTTTTCTTCTGAGAGTTTTGTGGTTTTCGCTCTTGTATCTAGGGCGTTGGTCCTTTCTGAGCTAATGTTTGCGTACGGCGTGAGGTAGGGGTCTGACTTCGCTCTTCCTCCGCATATGGACGTCCAGCTGGCCCAGCCCTGTGTGTGGTGAGGATTGTCGTTTCCTCTGAACTATCTCAGGCCCGTGTTGAAGGTCGATGGACCGTGAACGCGAGGGTTTATTTCTGGACTCACACCCTCATTCCATCCACTGGTCTGCACGTCTGTCCTGGTGCCAGCACCCCCCGGGCTTGGCACCTGAAGCACTGGAGATCAGGACCTGTGAGTCCTACAGGTTTGTTCTTTTTCAACATTGTTTATTCTGGGTCCCTGATTTCCACGTGAGTCTCGGGATCCACTCGGCAATTTGGGCAAGAAAACCAGCTGGGGCTGTGATAGGGATTGTGCAGAATTAGGGATGAGATTTTAAAACCCTCTGGCAGGTGAGACCTGCTGTGCCCCTGCCGCCCGTCCCCGCGGACCGAGCCTGGGTCCGGCACCCACCGGGCTCTCGGGACCGCCTGTGAACCCCCCGCTCAGGCCGCCGGCCCGTCTGCCTCTCGGTGGGTCGGTTTTTGACTTACTGTCTTTTGTTGTTGTTTTTTAATCGTCTTTTTCTGACACGTAATGGCCAGTTTTCTCCCGGTTTTTCACTCGTTCGTGTATGTGCTGCTTGTTTGCTTTGGCGTCAGGACCCTTGACAACTCGCTTCACGTGGTCCGAGACGCCAATCTCCTCTGGAGCTTCCTGTGTTTCGAGTTGCTCTTTAAAAGGCCTGGCTCGTGCTGGAATTACGTCATTAAAACGTCCTTCGCGACTTTCTCTGCTGCTTGGTTTTCACGCTGAGGCCTTTGATTGGAGGTAGAGACACCACGTGTCCCGAGTGCAGCCGGCCGGCCGGTGGTGCCAGGGCCGTTCTCCTGAAGCCACCGTCACCACCAAACAGGGACTGCGGTGGCTTTGTCGGCACGGTGGCATCCGATGGCCTCTCCCCTCCTCACTGCCCCGCAGAACTGTGCTAGGATCAGCTGGGTGTTTATTGCCCCCTAGGAACTTTAGACTCATTTAGCTCCAAAAAAAAAAAAAAAACATATCGCTATGGGAGAGGGGGCTTGATTAACTGAGCAACTTCATCCAGGGGACGGGCACGTGTGACAACACCGGGGCCTCCCATTCGGGGTCAGGGTCCTTCCGTTCATTCGCGTGTTCTGAGCCTCCCGGAACTTGCCTTGAAGTTTTCTCCGTGGAGATCATGCACATTTCTTGGGTCTTTTCCTAGATACCTTTTGTATTGCTATGATAAATTTGATCTCTCCTTATATTTTCTAGTTGATCATACATGGGAAAGCCAGTGGTATTTAAATACTCCTGCTCTATCCAGTCATCTTGCTGAACTGTTTTTATCCTCTTGAGTTGTCCAGACAGACGTCACATCGACTACAAAAATTGATCATCTTCTCCGCTCTTTTTCAATTTTCATGCCTTGTTTTCTCTCGCTAGTCTAGTTGCGTCGGCTCAAACCTCCAAAACATGTTCAGTCCTAGTGAGCGTCTCTTATTTCTACCCTAATGGGAATGATTTTAAAGTTTACCATTATGGTAACGCCGGCGTTGAGTGTGTAACCGTCTAAGGAAGGCTCCCTGGTCCTGACCCAGAGTTTCTAAGAGGACATTTCTTTCCTTCTTTTCTGACACCAGGTTAGATTTTGGTGACAGCTGGCGGCAGGGAGGTCACGTAAGCTGTCTCGGGCTTGGTTTTCCTTGCTGTAAAATGGGCACGAGAGCACCATGTGTTCAGTCGGAGTACTGGCGCCCTTGGGCAGGGCCTGGCACTGCGCTGCCCCCATCCAGCCATAGCGGCCAGTGTCCTTCCTGCCAGCACCAGCCACACCCACACACCATGCCTGGTGGACTGTGCCGCTCCCCCAGCCCAGACAGGACGGAAGCTTCTGCTTGTCCTTTGCAGAGCCCACTGCCTCTGCGGGCTCCTCGCGTCCCCACCACGACCAAGAGAGCCGCTGAGTGGCCTTACAGAGGAGGCGGCAGGGCCCGGAGCTCCCAGGCTTCCTGTGGGCCCAGAGGAGGGCAGCCTTCCTGGCCCAGGAGCTGAAGGGCACGGCTGGGTGTCTGCATGCAGGAGGGCAGGGACAGGAAAGACCCTCACCCGCAGAGCCGCTCCTGCAGACCCCAGGCTCACAGGACGCCTCTCCGCTCCTGGCCAGGGGGTCAGTCTCCAGGCCAAGGTGAGCCTAGGCTGGGGTCCTGGGCAGCTGAGGAGGGCGATGCCAGGCGAAGGAAGCAGGAGCGTCCGGCCCGCCAGGCGTCCCCTCCTGCTGAGTCACGGGGCGGGGGACACAGCCTCCACACACAGCCTTGCCGTCCCGGGCCGCCTGCTACGGACGTTCCAGCAGAAACCTGGAATTGCACAGAGACCGGAACTGACGTGGCCGCCCGCCAGGAGAGCCACCTGAGCCACTCACCCCTGAGCACATGCTGCTGTCCCAGGGGCCACAGACCCCAGCGAGTGGGCGGCCACCCCTCCCCTCCCCAACCTGAACCGCAGGCGCGGCTTCTGCCAGATCTGTCCTTCCTGTCGGGATCTCCAGAGCAGATTTTGTTTCATGTTGTGACCACTCTGCCATCCTGAGTCGGAACAGGAAGGGTGGACGCAGGAATCCGGACGCGTCTTTTAACCTTGGGCACGCGTGGCCGCAACCACCAGTCCCGGTCCCCTGCCAGCACCTGCCACCGTTAGGATGGGACAGGGCACCACACTCAGGGCCCAGAGGCAGCTCTGCGCGTCTTGCGCGGGTCCTTCACCTCCCTGCCCATGGGACGCAGGGGCGTGACGCCTTCCAGGGGCCGTCCACGTCCACGGAGGGGTCTGAGCTGAGCCGGGGTGCCCCGCCAGCAGGCCTGTGAGCACAGCACGTGGGTGCGGTCCTAGTGCCCCACCTCCCATCACGCTGGGGTCCACTGCACGCTGGAGACCCTCTCTGAGAAAACTCCAGCCTTCACGCTGCCAAGCTCAGACTCAGAGCCCTGACCTGAGCCAGGCTGCAGGGGGCAATGCTCAACCCCAGTAAATAAAGCTGGAACGGTGGGATTCCGGCAGAGCAATGGGCCGGAGGGATGGAGACTTTAGCAGAGTGGCCACATAGACCACCCCTCACTCAGGACACACCCCGAATTCAGTGGAAGCCCTTGTACCCACGTGACGTTCTGGTCCCTTTCCAATCAGGCAGGAGGAGCAGTTCCCAACTGCTTCTCCAACATGATGAACTTCTATGCATACGTCAAAACCCAAATCAGGCATCACCTCTGCCTTCTCCCCAAGATGGGCACCCACAGCACCTCACCCAATCCCCTCCCCGTGTGTGGAACGTGGTACTGGAGGGTCCGTTTGTTTGTGTCTCCCCACCCTTTGTGTTTTCACCTTTGCATACCAGGTGGGCATAGGGTGGAACCCTCAGAAGTCGGCTGGGAATGGTTGGAAGAGTTTCACATTCTCTTAAACAAAGGGAGGTGCAAAAGGCGGGGGTCTCTTTTAGGCACTGCCCCGCCCTGGTGCAAAGGTTGCCCTCCCTGTTGATTTGGGGGTGCGCCATGCTGGGATCAAGGAGCAGTGCCCACCAGCCCACGCCCGTGCCCATCTTCCCCTGGGGCAACCTCTGCTGCCCGGGCCGAGGTCTTCTGTTCCCCCCACAGGAAGTCATCGTGGACACTCCCCAGACTCACTGGCCGTTACTCCAGGCCCAAGGAACTTGCAAGAACCTTCCAGAAATTCCCCCTTTATCTCCCGAAGGCCATCTGGTTCCATTTAAGGGCTGCGTTTCCTCCCGCTTCCTGTGCCGCTCAGCTGGTCCTGTCTCTGAGCTCAGCGTCCTCTGCTTTCTGGGACGGGGGTGAGCCCAGGTGCAGTGGGGGCCTGGGACTGCCCCCCCTCGCCCCAGCCCTGTCCCCAGATCCACGGTCCCTTAACTCCACCCTGCGATTCCACATCTCCCCAAACCCAGTAGGGACCCAGCCGGCACAGGCCTCGGCTCCTGGGCCCGAAGTCCCCCGAGCGTCCTTCGGAATCTCTGTCCCTGCAGCCGGTCTGGGGCCCTCTTGTAGCTACTGGGGCTTCAGCACTGACGTTCTGGGGTCCAAATGTGTCCGCGTGGCAGACCCAGCGATCGGAGACGGAAGGTCCCTCCAGGACGCCCAGCAAGACCCTGGCTTGATAGGGGACCGCAAACGTTCTCAAAGGCAGCTGTGTCCTCGCCAACCTTTACGGCTAAGAAGTAATCAGTGCACAAAAGGAACGTGCTAGAAGATGTTCCGAGCAGCATCACTTACCTTGAAGGGCGGAGCCAGCTCCACGTCTGACGGAGTAGTGGCTCCACACGCGGCCAGGTCAGCCCTCGGAGAAGGTGCGCAGCCACCGGACGGCGAGGGAGGAGGCGTGTGTCGCGCCGGGGGAGACGCTCGCGGTGAAGGCTGGGGGTTCACGGTCGTGTGTCCTGAATCACGGATCCGGCTGGTACAAACCAGCCGAGATTAACGGTTCGAAACGTCATTTTCAGACATTTCTGCCGTGATTGCGTTTCCCTCATGACGGGCTGTGTTTATTCAACGATAACAATTGCTGCTAATCGTAACGCCACGCATCTTTACGACCGCATTTTAAACGGTGACCGAGGGGTTCCTCACAGGCATGTGCCGGCCGTGAATCTGGGCACGTTGGCCAGGAAACCTGAGCCTCAGGCGCTTACGTCCACGTGGACTGTGGGTTTTGTGGCCCCAGACTGGCCGGAAACCACCCGGTGGGAAGACAGTGGTTTGGGGGAAAGGGGGTGACCCCGTGTCCCCGAGAGGACCGACCTCCCGCCGTCCAGGCCCTGTCCAGGAGGCGGCTCCAGGTAGACGGCCGTGAGGGCGCATCCCCGTGGTCCTGGCCTTGGGTGTTCCCCCTTGGGTCCTGCTAGGGCAAGTGTGAGACCTGTAGGGCCGGCTGGAAACCCAGGCAGCAGCTGGCCGGAGGCCGAACACCTTCATCCCAGGGAAACCTCTGAGTTCGCGCTGAGGCCCTCACCTGGCTGGACGAGGCCACCCACGTGCTGGAGCGTCACCTGCTTCACGCCAGGCACTGGCTGCAGGGCACACATCTGCCCAACCCCTTCTCAGCAGCACCCGGCTTGGTGTTCGATTGAGGCGCCGGGCCTTGCAGCCTGGCCACGTGGCACACAGCTGACCGTCCCACCGTGGGCGCCCGGACGGAGCAGGTGCAGGCCACGGCAGAAAGGGACAATGCCACGAGGGGCTCGCAGGCCCCTCCCCGCCCTCCTCCCGCCTCAGCGCTCCCCTGCCCCCGCTTCCGTGGCGTCTCCCTGCACAGAGGCCCCAGAATGTCAGAGCTGGAGTCTTTGAATCCACACACCGCGTCTTTTTCCCCAAGAAAACCGAGGCCCAGAGGGGCAGCGACTGGCCCGAGGCCCCACGGCCAGTCTGGGGCAGGTGTGGGCCAGCACCGGCCGCGCCTGTCCCGTATGCACACAAGGTGGCACGCAAGGCCGGCCCGGGCGCGACAGGTCACTCCCTTGTTTTCGTGGTGTTCGCGAGTTCCTGCCCTCCACGCTCTCGCGCGATTATTCCAGACGTATGGACGCTGACAGCTTCCTGGCAGCAGCCGCCTGCAGCTGCCCTCGCTAATGGGGATGCCGATGCCAGTTTCTCGATATCAAACGGCATTTCGTGGCTCCGGCCCCAGATGGCAGGAGCTGTGGCTGGCGCGGCCAGGTCTGCTGGAGGAGGGCGTGGTTTACAAGGAGCGTTTGTGCAGAGTGGCCAGAGCCGCCACCCCCCAGACGCTCTGGGTCTGCGGAGACCTGAGTAACCCCCCCACTGCCCCAAGCTTCTGTGACCTTGGCAAGCACTTGAAGGTTGGCGGAGGGACGACCCCAGGCCCTGTCCGCCCCACCAGGAGAGCGCATGATGGTGCCACTGTCAATGGTCCTGGCCCAGGAGTCGGGGGGACAGGTTCATCCTTGGGAGGTGGAACGAATGAATGCGTGAATGAATGAATGAATGGGGCAAGACGTGGCCGAGTGTCCTGCATTCCTGCTCCCACCGTCAGAGCCACCTGGTGGGTTTGCCGTGGGTCAAAGCCCTACCGGCCCCCAGCCACACTCATCTCCTGGGCGTTGTGCTGACTCAGGCAAGGGGCCCCGCTGCCCCGCCCCCTCGTCTCCCGGATCAAATCCAGCGCTGGGCAGTCCTGGTCCTCTCGGGACGGGTCAGCCCCTTCGCCTCCCCACTGCCAGCCTCGCTCCCTCCTTGACAAAGTCAGGGGCTTCCCGTGGCTCAACTGCTAAGTAAGCCACGGCCCAGGTGTGGCTGTGTGTCTGCCTGCTCACTGCCGCTCGGAGAGTTCCAGAATGGACGAGGGCCGCGCTTCCCAGACTGGGGACACCTGCCCCCAGGACGGGGTCAGGAAAGCCGCCTCTGCCCGGAAAGTCCGTTTTCTGCTGTTTGATGATAAAAAGTTAGAGGTCACTCAGGAGCGTGTTCTACAGGGCATGTGCACGGCGTGTCCCAGGGTGGGAGCCTGTCCTACAGGCGTGTGCACGGCGTGTCCCAGGGTGGGAGCATGTCCTACAGGCGTGTGCACAGTGTACCCCAGGGTGGGAACGTGTCCCACAGGGCGTGTGCATGGCCCGTCCCAGGGCAGATGGGCCCTGGCGTGCTGAGAATTCTCGCATCTGCGGTTCCCAGGCCTACCGGGGGCCAGGCCCGTGCTGTCATCTGTTGTCTTGGCCGGCGGAGGGTCCGTGCGTGTGTCATCCAGCGGTAGAGGGGCCTGTGCGGTGACTCAGAGGTGTTGAGTCATCGCGGGACAGCCTCTGCATCTGGCTCCTTCCTCGTCTCTTGCTTCTGCCAACCGAGGGGGAAGACCCGGGTCACGCTTGGGCCCCGGACACAGCTGTGCCGGCCTCTGAGGGCTGGAGCTGCGCTGAGACCGCCTGCGTGCCTGGGCTCGGCCCGCAGTGCTCACCCCAGCTCCTCCCTGGCAGCGCACGTCCACCCCAGACACACGCGGCGGCTTGCGGCCAGCCCTTCCTCAGCCCTGGACCCCACCGCCCTGCGGCCGCCCTAGCGGACTGCGAGAGTCCCTGTCACGGCACGGAAGGGCAGGCGAGGCCCAAGCCCAGGGCCCAGGCCGATGTGGCGCCACCGTGTCGGGTGGGGGCTGGGCTCGGTTTCCCCTCGGGGCCGATGGCGCAGACGTGCTCGTGGGTGTCACGCGCTGAACACCTCGGACGTGCGCCCCTTCCTGTGTGTGTGCTCAACTCTGATTTTAAAGTCCATTTAAAATGTTTTCAAGAGAACAAAATTCTCGCTCTGCCCCTGGCCATTTGACCTTGGCTAAGTCACGTCCCCGCCTCCTCCCGCGTGGTGGGGACAATAGCGTGGCTTCTTCCCTAAGAAACGCCGCCGCCGTTCTCAGCTAGAGCCTGGCCGCTCACTCGGTTCAAAAGTTCTGCTACTGGAAACTGCCAGTGGAAAAGAAGCCAAACTCTGTAAAATAGTATAAAGAGGTTTATTCTGAGCTGGGTGTGAGGACCACGGCCCAGGGCCACACCCAAGAGGCCTTGAGCAAGTGGACTCGCCGTGGCTGGGTGACAGTTTGGTTTTACACATTTCAGGGAGACGGGGGTTACAGGTAAAGTCACAAATCAGTACGCGAAAGATGTACATTGGTTTGGCCCGGAAAGATGGGACATCCCAAAGCAGGGGCTTATGGGTTACAGGTGGCCCTAAAGACTCTTTGATTTGTAATTGGTTAAAGAAATGAAACTTTGTCTAAAGGTTTGGAATGTTTTAAGTTAAGATAAGGAAGTCTGTTCATCAGAGACGAGCCACCGGCCACATGCCCAGACTCGTGAGATCTGTTAAATCGCGGACCTGCAGGTGTGGTCCAGGCCCCGTCCCGTGTAGCCCTCGGCCTGTCAGTGAGTTATTGACACAAAGGACGTCTCCAAGAAGGCAGGAGGCGTGACGAGGCTGTCTGACCTCCCTTCTCATGGCAGCAACTCAGCCTTAGAGTGTTTCTGGGGTCCTCTTGGCCAAGAGGGGTCCATTCAGGCAGCTGAGGGCGGGGCTTAAGATGTTATTTCAGTTCACAACCACGACCGCCCCAACGCGAGAGCCCCCGCTGTCCCTTCCCGGCTGGGGCTTGGTTCCTGTTGAAAACGTTCGTCCGTCAGCTGCGCCAGGGCACCACGGGGAAAGTTCTTGGCAATATTTGGGTTTAAATGTCGTGGGGTCCCACAGAGGGGTGAGACCAAGGCTGGGAGAGGAGCTGAAATCTCTCCCTGGGTGCCCATCACCAGCTGGAATGTGGGGGCAACCGAGAGACAAACCACAGCCCCTCCTGCCGTGGCATGACCCGTGGCCAGAGGAAGCAACGATCGCTGGCATACGCCACAGCACAGGGTCTTGGGACACGCGAGGAAGGGAGCCGTCACAGGGGGCCACACACTGGGCAACCCGCCACTCACGGTGCCCAGGACGGGCCGGTCCGTGGAGACGGCAGGTCCCTGGGTGTAGGCGGGCAGAGGCGGGGACGGAGGGATGGCCCACGGGGGGTTCTTGGGGGGATGACAGTTCTGGACTTAGTGGTGATGGGCTTTGCGAATAGGCTAAAAACCACTCAATTGCGCACTGTAAAAGGAAGAATTTCACGGCAAGTGAATTAAATCTCCATAAAAAAACAAACCCCCAAATTCAAAGGTGAGAACTGCCTCCCCGCCCAGCTCTGTGCAGGGACACAGGTGGGGCCCACTGGCTGTCTCCTCGGGGCCCCCCGGGAGCCTGGGGCCACCACACCAGCCCCGCGTCCCTCCGCAGCTCCGGCCCCCTTCCTGAATCATTCGGGGTAACCGCGATTTCCTGTGTAATCAGCAGGCGTGAGAGGTTCTGAGAATCACAAAGATGAAGGGAGAATCCTCAGCCCTAAGCCATGGACCTGGCTCCATCCTGGGGGAACAGCCTGTCCTGTCCGTTTGACTTTTTCTCGTGCTGAGCGTTTCTTAGTGAAGGAAATTGAAGTCGGGTGAGCCCTGGGCCCCGGGCTCCGGTTTCTGCCTGGGCCTGGGGGGCGCCGCCCTCTGGCTCCCACGGGGGCTTCCCGGCCAGGTGACCGTGCAGGTCACGGCCTCCCTTTGAGTCTTTGTTTTGGCAAAAGAACCAGGAATTCTGCTACAAGGAGGGAGCCCAGAGCATTTAGGGATTTCAGTCCGGATCACGTCGGCGCCTTTTCGTTTTCTCGGGTAACTGGCCGGGCCCACCTGCAGGAGGGTCCACCCCCGTGGATCCCGGCAAGGTGCGGCGGGCACTGCCCGAGGGGACGCTACAGCCCTAGGTTCCAGGAGGGTGGTGGCAGGGGCCCATCCCTGTCTCCCTCCCTCACTGCCTGCAGGGCCCAGGTCTATGCGGTCAGTCCCTGAAGGGTCAGAGCCCAGCAGAAAGGCCGCTGGGCGTTGCCCACGTCGCCAGAGCACATGCCCCACCCGCCACGGCTTCAGGCCCTGGGCTGGGCCGCCTCCCCCCTGGAAGCTCTCTAGGGGGGACTGTGTCAGCCGCACCCGGGCGGCCCCCCTGCCGGCGTGTGCACTGCAGGGAAACCCAGAGCCGCCCCCCGCGGCGCCGGCACCATGGGGAAGGCGGCTTGCTCATGCCCGGGTCCCGGGAGGGCTGTTACTTGGTTTGCTAGAGGTCGGTTTTCTTTTTAAAGGGACTGTGGCTAGTTGGGTCGTATGATGACAAGGAAATTCCGAGGGCCGGGAGATGGGCCCGGGTAGGCGGACAGGCACGTTGCTGGCCCCCCACGAGGAACGGGCACAGTGACCAGGAGGTACTCGGGGTTGGTCCACACAGTGTCCAAGGTCAGCCCCTGGGACCTCCAGGACGCCGACCCTCCCCACGCGGCAGGCCGGGCAGCGTGAGGATGCAGGGGCCTCGGCTTCCGGGGCAGGGCCAGGGTGCTCACCGCTGGGTGCTCGGGGCGGGGACAGACCAGGGCCGAGGGCTCAGGAGACCTGCCAAACTGCCAGTGGGCGTGTCCCCTGGGGCCCCAGGTCGTGGGAGCAGAGCGTCCCTGGGAAGGTTCCTGACGACGCCGCTGGTGCCTCCCCCACGACTAGCATCCCTGGTGCCACATCACCTTCCGGTTTTCCCGAGTCGTGGGAAATGCCTCCTGGGGCCAGGCGGCATCTCGGTGACCCCCGACCGCCAGCGTGGCCCTTGGCTCTGCGTCTGGGGTGCTCACGTGCTCGGTCCCCTCTTCTCTCTGCTCTTCGGCCCCCAAACCTCCAGGCCTGGAGGAGGCGGCCTCGTAGGATGCTCATCCTGTCTGGCTTGGGGGCTCAGGGTCTGCCTGTCACCGGGCCCCATATAGGGTCACCATGCCCTCCCCATGGATTCACCCCGCGGTCAGCCCAGGGGCTCTGGGCTGGAGGGCCTGAGGGTCCCCATCACCCCAGACTCCAGGCAGCCAGGCAGGGCTGGGGCAGAACCCACATGCCACGGTGATCTGATCCCCTCCAGCCAGCAGGCAGCCTCGGGAGGGCAGCAGAGCCTCCCGGTTCAGGCAAACTGGGGCAGCGGGTAGCACCCCACGCCCTGATGCCCAGGCCTGGAGCCCCGTGTCCCCAACCCACCTAAAGCTGGAACCCCAGGAAGCTCCCACTCTCTGACCCCACACCTGGCCTCAGAGCACTGGCCACTGTGCTCCCAACACCGTGTTCCTGCGAAGTCCCCCACCTGCCTCCCCAGCCTGCACGTGTCTCCGGGGTCTTGCCCAGCCCCCTCCCTGCCGCTGGCCCCTGCGCGTGTCCCAGCTTAGAGACTCTGCCGCCGGCCTCGCGACGTTCCCTTGATTCGTGCCGGTTCTCCGTCTCGATCCCAACCCCAGTCTCTTCCTTGTCAGCCCCCCAGCAAGAAGAGCTGGCAGAACCAGGCAGCAGTAGGGGAGTCGGGGTCCCCTGTGTGCACACCCTCCATCTGCACCCCAACAGGGACCCCGGAAACGGGGGCTTTCTCAGAGGCGAGCTGGTTGGGGCAGGCTGAGCAGAGCCTGGGTGTCTCTTGTGGGCTTGCGGTTCGTGTCACCCGCACTGAACTCAGCTCCTCCCTCAGCTTCCTCCACTCGGCCCATTTTCAGGCCCACCTGCGCCTGCCAGGTATAAATATTAACATACGACTGTCATGGAAATCACGGGGTGCGGGGCCCGGGAAGGCTTAGAGAAGTCACGCTGGCTCCGGCCCGGCCCTGTGCTGCGCAGCACACGTGTCCCGTGGCTGTGCAACCCCACTGGGCACGCGGCTCTCACTGCAGGGAGAGGCTCCGCAGCGGGACTTCAGCGGTGAGGCCGGGGGAGGGCCCGCCTGCATGTCCCCCTGACCCCTGCCCTGGTCTCGGCCTCTGTCTCCCGCCCAGCCGTGTCGACTCCTAAGTCTAGCCGGGAAATGGTGGCTAGACACGGCACCACGGAGGCTCCCGGGGACCAGGGCGATGATGCCAGAGTGGAGGTGGCATTGTTGTCCGACTGTCAGCAAGGTCCCTGCTGCTGGCTCCTCCCACCCCTTAATGCATACGGGATATACGTTTCTAAATAGTACCGAAATAAAATCTCGTCATGATACATTCGAATAACGCAGAAACATGTCAAATAAAAAGTCGAGATCCAGCCCTCTCCCCCTCCGCAGAGGTAGTTGCTGTGAACAGTTTGGTGTGCAACCTTCCAGAGCTTTCTATGCCTTGATGGGAGAATGGAAATATGGTGCCTCATTAAGTAGATCTTAAAGCATTCCTTTCACTCCACGCACCGGAGGACGTTCCCCTGGCAGTGAGCGTCGCACTCAGCCTGCGACCTTGACGCTGGGAGAGCTTTGCATTGTGGGGACGCGACGATTCCTTCACCAAGTGCTTCCACGATGGGCACTTCCGCTGCTGCCGTTTCTGGAAACTGCGAGCTGTGCTGCCACAAGCACCTGTGTCCATGTGCACGTGGGAACGTTCTTCCTGGAATCCATTGTGTGGACTGTGGGGCACGTTCCTGGAAGTGGGACCGCGGGGTCACAGGGACGACGTGTAAGCTGTTGGCACCCATGGCCGAGCCTTCGGAAAAGCTGGGCCAGGTGAGGCCCCCACCCAAGACCCAGGGGCCTTGCTTGTCCACACCTTCCCTTGCCCTGTGTGCCACCAACGGCTCTCACGTTTGAACAAAAATCAAAACGAAATGACGTCTCATAGTGTCACTCTGGGTTACTTTGGCTCCTGCTGGCCAGGACTGTGACCTCCCCTTGGTGATCAGCGGGGCCAGGAAAGAACCTCCCACCTGGCTTGCTGCTCCCAGAGGTCCCTGCCGGAGGGTAGACCAGGGATTTGTACCCCTAGTGGAGGGGAAGTCTCTCTCCTGGCCCCCCACGATCTCCTGAGCTGAGGCTACACAGCAAGTGACAGCAAGACCAGCCACGTCCTCACGCCATCTGCTCACTGCTCCGTGACCTTGTGCTGGCCCTTCCACTCACCTGAGCCCCATGCACAAGGGAGGATCAGAATCCTCCATGTTCAAATGAATTGTGCAGACTGAGCATGTCTACAAAAATGTAGTAAGTGCTCACTAAACACTAGGCAGCTGCGATACCATCATCACCATCACCACCACCACCATCTCCACCATCATCACCATCTCCACCATCATCATCATCACCACCATCACCATCATCATCACCACCACCATCATCACCACCACCACCATCATCATCATCGTCATCACCAACATCATCACCATCTTCATCATTACCGTTATCCATTTTCCCCTCTGTGGAGACACCCCTGGGTCCTAGAAGCCCCGGGTGCAGGCTTTGGGCCCAGGCCCCCCACGCACAGGAAGACCGAGGCCCCAGGCGGCAGTGACTTGCCCGGGGCCGCTGTGCTGGGGGCAGAGCTGGTTCCCGGCCCTCTGCCTTGCCACAGGCCTGTGGAGCAGACGGCCATCCTCACAGGCTGGGCCAGGCATGTGGGACAGGGAGTCTCTTGCCACCACTTCCTTCGTGTTTAGTTGCCATTGGTAAAGCCACTATGAGACTCTTTCAGAAATAAACAAAGTTGCATTTTTTGACGGAGGATGGAAAATGACTCACTGGAAGTCAGCATTCCAGATGCGCCATCCTGTTAGGTATTAAGTGGGTCGGGTTTCGGCTCGGTGCCCAAGAATGCTGTGGTTATTGCAGGAGGACGACACCGTCTCTGTGGGAGCTGGCGCGGGTGCCTGAGGCCTGGAAACGCCCGTGGGAACCCTTGGCGCGCCCGTCAGTGCATGCCATACCGCCACCCCGCCGGCTCTCCTGCCCGGGCACCTCCACGCCTGGGCACAGGCTCGCCGCGGACACTGGCCACCAGCAAGGTCCTGGCAGGCATCGCTGGACGCTGGGTTCTGCTGTGGTTCTGAAGCTGAGCTGCAGGTCTGGGGCGATCTCAGAGGAACAAACCCCTTCTGTGCACCCACGCAGGCGGCCACCAGACAGATGGCGCGGGGCTGGGGAGGGGGAGGCTCTGCAATGAGGAGGGCGAGACCTCCCCTGAGGGGCTGTGGGACCCATGAGTTGAGAGGCGGCGGGACGGAGGGAAGGATGGCAGGACCAGCGTCACAGAGTGGGGAGGACTTCCCGGCAGGGGTCGGCATAGCCCCTGGGTGCGTCTTGTCGCCCTGTTTCACAGACGGGAAGACCCGGGCCCTGGCTTGCCCCAAATCTGGGCACCCAAGACCCAGGCGTCCCGCACCCCCACTCCCAGAGCCCCCGAGCGGTGCTCCCGGCCAGCGACGTCCCTGCCGGCCTCCCACGGCGCCACAGCCACGCTCCAGTCGGTTCCTCTTGTGCCGCTCGGTGGCAACTTGGTGGCGGACCTCAGCGCAGGGAGCCCAGCGGGGCTTACGTGACCTCTGCCGGCGCTCCACCTTTTTAGGCAAAGTGAGCGTCCTACGTCCGTGGTGGCCGGAAACCGCCGCGGCGCACGGTGGGAAGGACGCAAGCTGCGTGCCTCTTATCAGACGCGCTCGGGACCAGAAGGGTTCCTTGTTTCAGATATTCTCGAATTCTGAAATATTTGCGTCATCCCTACCCCCATCCACAAACCTGAATTCAAAACGTTCCAATGAGCATTTCCCTTGAGTGTCGTGTCGGGGCCCTAAAATTGTCAAACTTGGGCGCATTTCTGGTTTGAGATTCTCAGACGAGGGACACTCGGCCTGTGTGACCCAGGTGTGCGCATCTCGCGGGGCCAGCGGTGGTCAGTGTGTCCCAGAAGGTGAGGCAGGTTGAACTGCGACTCTCAGACTGACACGCCCGCCTGGAGCCCGTGAACGTGACCTTATCTGGAATAAGGGTCTCGGCAGACGTGATTACGTTAAAGATCTCGAGATGAGATCACCCGGACGAGGGTGGGTCCTAAATCCGACCACGAGTGTCCCCGCAAGAGGGAGGAGAGGGAGGCTCGAGAACAAAGACACAGGACACATGGGGAAGAGAGGCATGATGACAGAGGCACAGACTGGAGTGACGTGGCCACAAGGAAAGGCCACCCGGGGTCACCAGGAGCTGCAAGAGATGGGAGCGACCCAGCCCCCCCACACACCGGGACTTCGGAGGGACCACAGCCCCGCCGACAGCGCGACCTCAGACTCGCCATCTGCAGACCTGGGAGAGGATAAACGTCCCTCATTTCAAGCTGCGAGGTTGGTGGACGTTCTCGCGGCCGCCCCGGGAGACCAGCGCAAGGACCGCTCGCCCTCTAGGGAAGTGACTGTGGGGCGGCTGAGACCCGACCTCGGAATCCCCCGGGCATGGACGAGGCCCCCACGTGCGTCCCAGGACCAGGAAAGCCAACGGAATTCGTCAGGGAGCCACCAAGCCCGGGACCCGCAGGACACGTGGGCCTCCCGTCTCAGCCGGAGCCTCCCACGTTGGTGGTTCGCCCAACGTGAAGGGTTTCGCTTCCCTCCGCGTTTCTCCGGCGCTCATCCCCGCCAAGTCCACGGCCATCTCGGCTGCTGCGTAGTATTTATTTAAACTTTTCCTCTTCCCTTTAATTAAGCCCCTTGGTGTTCTATTGTTGCTTTAGGATAGAGTTCCCCCCTTTCAGGAAATCCATCCCCCGCCTCACCGCCTCAGCCGGGCCTGTGCCCTGAGGATGGAGCATGTGTCTGCCCTGGTTTGCTGTTCTGCGTCTGCCTCCTCAGCCAGCCTGCGGGGGCTCTGGGCCCAGGGGCAGCAATGAAGTGCAAAGGCTTTCTGAGCCAGGATGGGGCTTCAGGAAGAGTCTGATCCAGCTGCTCCAACAATGTCCACAAGGCCCACCTCCGTCTCCCATGGGCGTCCCATCTCCCTTGGCTCTCCTGTCGGTACGTGACTGCGTCGGCTCAGGTTCTCACATCCTCACTTCCCTAACAAATTCTCACTGGAGAGAAAAAAAGATCAAGTTTCCCAAGAAGCACAAAACAAGAACTGCCCCTCTTAGGACTGAAAGAGGAGGGTGTGGCTTGAGCCAGCCTTTCATGCAGAGGAGCCTGGGCCCGTGCAGGGACCCATCCCTGGCAGAGCCAAGGCAGGGGCCTGGGCACCCTGTGCCTCCCCTCGGCTGGGGACGGCTCCTCCCGGGCTGTGGTCTCTGGAGAAGACACGTGGCCGCTGGCGTGAGGCAGCCACGGCGGCAAGCTCTCACGCGTCCGGTGCGGGTCCAAGCCTCGGCCCTGCCGCTCGCTCACGAGGTCTCCAAGCCCCCAGCCCCCCCCCCCCCTCCCTGCAAGTGCAGATACTTCACGCAGGAGTCTGAAGTCAAGGTGTGGGCAGTGCCGTGTCCCCCCGGCCGGGGGCTCCAGGGCAGGGTCCCTCCCGCCTCTCCCAGCTCCCGGGGGCCCGGTGTCCCTCAGCCGTGGCCACCTCCTCCGCGTGCTTCCGCCCTTTCTCCTCTTGTGAGGACACCAGCCACGTCGGGTCGGGGCCACCCTAGTGCAGGGTGACATCATCTCAACCACACCCGCAAGGGCCCATTTGCAGGTAAGTCACGTCCCCAGGTTCCAGGTGGACGTGAATTTCGGGGTCACCACAGGTAGAGGATGGGTCTCCAGGGGCAAATGGAGGAGACGCCGCTGAAGCTGAGGCCTGAAGGTCGCTGCACAATTCAGGGCCGAGGCGGCCGGGAACCCGCGACTGCAGCCCGGGCTGAGGTCTCTCCCGCCGCCCTGACACCGAGCCTGCGGCCCCCTCCCGGGCAGGACCAGCTGCCTGGGTGCCGGGGCACAGATGTGCTCCGTGGGGCATGTGGGGGGCAGCGGTGCCACTTGCTTTTGTCCCAGAGCACATCCGGGCTTGGGACAGGAGCTTGCAGCCGGCGGCCGCCTCCCCAGCCCTCCTGGGTCCCGCGTCTGGGCCCCGGTCAGGCTGTCCTGGCAAAGTCGTCAGAGCAGGTCCGCCGTCCTGCTAATGGTGATGCTGACGCCGGCAGAGTCACTTTACAAAGTGCTTTCCCAGCCCAGCCTGCTCCGTCCCCAGGGCCACGCTGGGCGGAGCCGCCTCCAGGAGCTCCTCTCACAAAGGAGGGAGGGACAGGACGGCTTCCTCCAGGCTTCCTGCCACCAAACCACCCCTGCGCCAGGCCCCGGGCCCCACACCCACAGCAAAGCCCGGCCAGATCCATCTCCCAGAGACAGCCCCTCCTCGGTGCCCCCAGGGCCTGGCCTCCGCCCCACATGCACGGTGGGCTTGGGCGCACACAGCCGCCTTTGCAGAGGGAACCTGAAAGAGGAAAGTCCGGAAGAGCCACGGAACTGGAGCAAACAGTGGCCCTCCAGCAGTGCCGCCAGGGCAGGTGATCGGGCAAGAGAAAGTTCTGGGCCCTCGAGCAATACAGCTAAGCTCCTCCCTGCTCGGGTCTCCTTGGCAGCCTGGAGCCGTCTCTGGAACAGCCGTGATTTCAATGCTCCACACGGCGTGGGCTTGGCTTCCGGAAACCTGCGTCCGTCTTGTCACTGCCGTGCAGTGCAACCCTGTCCCCCTGTGCGGGGGACAAAACGGGGGCTGTGGGGTCAAGTGCAGGTCAAATGCAAAACTCAGTGCTTAACACCCCCCTCCCCCCACGTGATGCCAGCGTCGGGAGCGCTGGTATCCGCGAGTCAGTTCCGTGTGGCGCCCGTGAGTCGCTTTGTGGCGTTCCCCAGGCACACGGGCCGGGGAGGACGTCCAAGGCGGGCGCCGTGGGGGGACATCTGTGAGGCTGAGGCCGCTCCAGCGCCGTGGTCTCAGGGCAGCTCGGGGACACCATAGCGAGTGCCGCGAGGGCTCTCTGATGGCCCGGCCTTGGCCGCCGGTCAAGACCTGCTCTGTCACACGTGGTGTCTCCGGCAGCAGTGCTCACGCGTGCGCATGCGTGTGCATGCGTGTGCATCCGCTTCACCCGTGAACAGCTCTCTGCGCTCAACGTGACATTTCTGAGCTCTCTCCACGTGGCTGTCCCTAGTCTGTTCCATGGCCGGCAGCGCCCATGCGTGGACATGCTGTGTGTTCCGTGCCCTCTCCCGCCAGCGGTCGCTCCCGCCAAGCTTCCCCTCTCAGAGCCAGTCCCACAGTGAACACGCGTGTGCAGGTCTCACTGGGTTTCTAACATGGAGAGGACGTGGAGGTCACAGGCGTGTGAGCCTCGCCCTCTCTAAGTTGCTCTGCTGAGAGCTTGGGCTCCTCCCCATCCCTTTCCTTGGAGAACAGGCATCATGTTTCCTAAACCCATTTTACAGACGAGGAAACTGAGGCTCAGAGAGGCAAAGCGATTTGTCTGAGGTCACACAGATTTGGTCTGAGCCAACGACACCGACCCACACCGTAGGGTGGGGCCAGCCGGGAAACAGCACGCCTGTCACTACACCCCTCCACCGCCAGCAGACGTCACTGACCCGTCACGGAGGCCCCTTCCCAGCACGGCAGTCCAGGGCCGGCTGGTGGGGTTAGCAGAACGGGGTCCTTGTTGTTCAGACCAGAGCACCCATAGGTGGGAGTGAGCCAGTTATGACAAACTAGGTGTCATGGGCCAGGTGACAGGGACCAAGTGACATGGGCCAGGTGATGTGGGCCAGGTGATATGGACCCCAGTAGCGGTGGTGGAGACCCCGGTATCCCATGGAGAACACCGTCGGCCAGAAGAGCCACCCTGGGCTTCCTGCTGCCGAGAGCCAGAGGGGACAGCTGGTGACTGGCGCTTGGGAGGTTGATGCGTTTGAAGAGGAAAATGTTATTTCTTCCCAACAGACTTAGGACGCGGCAGGAAGGGGCGTGGGGGGTCCGCTTTCCTGAGCTGTTCTCTCTGGGGGTTCACTCTGCACTGCCTCCCGGTTTTCCGAGACCAAGCCTCGCTCCCCGGTTCTCTGCCGCAACACTAACTTCCTCTCACGGCGGCAGTGTGCTTTGCCCAGGAAAGTTGACCCCTGTCCCGTGTTCCGCAGTGTCCCCAACCCGCTATGGGCCAGCGCCCAGACAGGGCCGACGGCAGCTCAGAGACGCAGACTGGGCATTTCAGCTCCGCCCCTGCCCAGCGGGCCATGCGCTCCGCGTGGCAGGCCGTGGAGCGTCCTCAGAGCAGGGTGCCAAGGTGGGCTGAGGGCGGGTGGGGCAGGCAGCTGGGGGCTGCTGCTGTCAGCCGGCGCCCAGCAGGGACTGGCGTGGCTGGTGTGTCCAGGTGGGACAGGGTGACTCGGTGGGCTTGTGGGACTCGGGGCAAGGTCCTGACAGGCCAGGAGCAAAAGCCACGCCCAGGGGCACTGGCCACGTGGGGGCCGGGGAAGGGGTGGCTCTGGGTGTTGGGCGGGGCGGCTTGGTGTTGCCACGTGGACTTTGACGGGCTCACAGGTGCTGGGCTGTGGGTGCAGAGACTGGGGGCCTTAGGCACCCACGGGTGGTGGCAGCTCTGACAGTGCACGGGCTTGTCCCCAGGGCTCCCAGGCTCGGGTGAGACCCCAGCCGGTCAGGGACAAGGAACCGCCGGTGGCAAGGTGGGAACGGCAGGTGAGGGTTGGACGCAGAGGCAAGGAAGCCACAGCTCACCCCGCCCCCTCTCTCCACTGCTGGGAAAGTGTCTCGGGATTTGCCCCCAGCACCCGGGAACTGGGTGCAGGATTTGCGTCTCCTGAGCGTGTCTCACAGCTTCCCAGAGTCCTGGAGCTCACAGGGCCTCGGGGAAGATCGAACGGGCAGGAAACATCCCAGCCCTGCAGGGCCACTGCCCTGGACCCCTTCTCAGCTCGGCCCCACAGCCATGGGGGACCAGGGGCCTGTGCGCGTGGGCCGGAAGCCACTGACCACTCTGGGATGCCGCCCACAGCTCTCGCCCGACGCTGAGTTGGGAGGTGGAGCGACCCCGCTCAGGGTGTGAGCCGTTCAGTCCCCCGCCAGGGCCTGCGGTGTGAGAAAGGCCCCACGGGGAGAAGCCTCACCCTCTAACGTGGGGACAGGCCCTGGGCGGTACCGCGGGCCGGCCAGCAGAAGGCTGCGATGTCTGCTCTGTGTCGAGGGGCAGGTGGGGGGTACACGACGATGCCATCGACATGTCGCACGCGGCCCTCCGAGCCTTTGTTCATGCACAATCACAGGACGTCACGCGTGTGGGGGCAGAGCCTGGCAGACTTGGAGAGGCCGCAGGGGAAGCAGGCACAGCCCCAGCCAGGCTGGGCGCCAGTCCCGGCCCTGGACGGCTGCTCTGTGGGCTCCCAGCCCGACGTCCGCGAACCAGCAGGAAGTTTCTAGTTTGCACCCCGCACGGCCCTGGACCCGCGATGGCCGCTGTGTGCGTGTCCTGGGCCTCCCTCCGGAGCTCAGGGCAGGGCCGAGATGACGTCAGAGATGCTGAGAGTGGCCCGAGTGGCCGGGTGCCAGCCGGCTGGGTGAGCTCCTGTCTGAGCGTCCGGGTGCCAGGGCGGCAGCGTCACCCTCCTTGCCAGGACGGGCGAGGGATGGGGGTGGACGCCTCACAGGCCACGCACTGTCCACGTTGTGTCTGCTGGAACGTGCCCTCTGGTCAGAGCCCGGCCACGGTGGGACGCTTCTCCCAGGCTGCTCAGAGCTGGAGCCCGCAGGGTGGTGGCCAAGAGGGGACATTGGGGTCAGGGGTCATGAGTTTGAAAACCAGCAACTGCCCCCGCCCCGTCGTGTGAGGAGGAAAAGGAGCCTCAGCTCCCTCATCATCACGTGGGCTTCGTGGGTGGGGGCCGCAGGTACCGACCCAGGGAGTTCGGACAGCGGCGGTTCACGGAGGGCGGGCGGGAGCACACTGCTCTGTGCGCGGTGGGTGCTTCCATCCGGCACGGTGAGCTGTCCGGCACCCACGTCACGTGTCACAGCGTGAACACGTCCCTGAACGGAGTGGGTGGGGGCCGGGCGCTGGCCGTCGGCGGGTGGAGGACACAGCCAGGCGGACAGGCTGTCACTGGTCAGTTGGCGACGTCCGTGTGGACGCGTGTTCCGCTTGCCGTGTTTGCAGGTGGACAGATTCAGAAACAGCTGTCGGCCTGTGTGTCCGCCAGGTGAGGGCGCGTGCGCAGCGCCAGCCCCCAGAGCACACTCAGGCCGGTCCCGGTTCCCACGAGGTTCCGCAGGCGAAGGCACCAGGCTGCTGGTTGTGGAGCCGGGCGGGGGACGCACCTGTTAGGCCTCGAGCACCTTTCAGTGCCGGAAAGTAGGAAAATGCCCTGAACACACACAGCAAGGGGATGCAGGGCCGCCTGAGGGCACAGGAACCGGCTGAGCAGCTCCGGCAGCGAGCGCTGGAGCCGTTCCAGCCACGGCGCGAGAAATACCGGATGGGGCGCTCGCCCGGGCACTAAATGAACCCCACAATCCATGATGATACAAAAATTGCCGAATGAAAATAAATGGGCGGGAGACACAAACCCCTCCCGCCACCCGCGGCGACTTCCCGCCAGAGAGCAGAGTGGTCTCGGTCCGTCTCTGGCGCTGTAGCTGGACACCCGTGTAGCTCGTAAGTGAAGATGGCGGTTTCTTACGGTTCGGAGGCTCAGTGCAAGGTCGGGGCGCCTCTGCTTCCCACTGCGGGGACCTGCTGCGCTGTCCTGGGGCCACTCGGGGCCCCACGTGAGGGGCTGAGTGTGCTCGCACGCTTGCTTGGGTCCCTCTTCCCGCCCTCCTTGTCCCCTGTCCCACAGGTGACACGAGCCTGAGGTCACAGAGCATGTTGGTGGCAGAGTCAGTGACCCACCACCCAGGCGTCCAGGCTGGTCTGTGTCCTTCCCCACTGGCAAGTGCAGGGGAAGAGAGGACGCGTGGCGTGTCCTTGGGCACATCCCACCGTGACGGGACTGTCCCCCGTATCTGTGCTAATACGGCCGCCACCGGCCACACTGGGTGTCTGAGCACTTGGGCTGTGGCTACTCAGATCAAAGAACAGGATTGTTAATTTTGTCTAGCGTAACTAATTGAAACATAAGTAGCTACGTGTGGCCCGGGGCTGCCGTGCTGGGCAGAGCGGACGCCATCGCTGACGCATGGGCTCCGTCGGGGCGGGGTGGGGGGGGCGGCAGCAGGTGTCTGGGCGGTGTCACGCCCCTCCGTGTCCCTCCCACCATGCGCCCAGGCCCCGCACTCTGGGCTGAGCTTCAGAGCTTTGTGTGCAACCCACGGGGCGCCTCCGGGGTCGGGTTGAAGTGCAGCTCAGGGTCCTTTTCCAAAACCTTTTCCTTCCACCGAAACACTGGCTCCGGCTCCTGGAAGGAGGGCGGATTTTACCAGAGTAGCTGGGCGGCTTTGCGGCGGAGAGAAGGCTTGGCCGGTGCGCCCACCGGGGCGTGGCGGTGATTCGTGAGCCCCGCAGAGGTGGCCTGGCCGTTTTGTGTCTGTTCCCGCGGCCGGCTCGTCCTCGCACAGATGGCCCTGCCGTCCCCTGCTCTAATCTCCCCATGACAACCGGGACGGAGCAGGGAAATGGCGCCATCCACTCCCATTATTCTTGGCCGAGGCCACCGCGCAGAGGTGGGGTTTGGAAGGGGATCGCCCTGCGAACGCGCCACTCAGAGTCCTGGCTAAAGGGCTGAACTTAGCAGCCGAGAGCATTAAAACGAGTTTTGGTTCCATTTCTCCTCTTCCTTGGTTGGGGCCCGACACACCTCTCCAGGGAGGGGCTGCTGGCTCCGTCCCAGGCCCGCTGGTCCTGTGGCCTCTGGGACCTGAGGATGGGTCCGCGCGGGGGGCTGGGTGTGTGGCGGAGTGAGGTCCCTGGCCCGTCCGTGAGGCCGTGGAAGGGGACATCCAGCTGCACTTGTCCCCTGATTGCCGAAACAGACGGGCCCTGGCAGGGCTCTCTGGGAAAGTCCGAGTCAGCCGCGCAGAGCCCCTCCCTGCCCGGCCGGCCCGGCATTCACACAGCTCCAGCGTCACCTCGAAGCTGGGGCCGACCCCCAAAGCAGAGACTACTGCTCCCACCGCTAGGAAGAAATGCCACACGCAGGGTCACCAGCTGGTCGAGCCATGCGCTGTCCCCCAGCCACCTGCTGGGCTCTCCGGCGCCTGCTGTGCCCGGCAGCCCCCAGACTAGCCACAGGCCCGCGGGAGGGGCCTGGAGGCCAGAGGACACCCACCCAGCGCGCTGGCCCAGGAGAAAGCCCTCGTTCTCCAGTGTTTGGGGGAGACATGCTGGGTTCCTGCTGCTTCTGGGAAAAATAAGATATTTTCACGGGGAAACAGCCTGGACAGGCGGCCCGGCTGCCCCTCAGGTGGGCTCGGTGTGGCGTCCGGGGCGCAGGGCCTGTGTCCTCCCCACAGCCTGCTGTCCCAGCCCGACAAGCGGCCCCCAAAGCGATGCTCAGGAGGCCCCTTAGCCCGGCTGTGGGTCGACGTGTCCCCCGGAGGCCACAGGGCCTAGCCCCCCGCACCTGCCCATGCGCCCTCCTTTGGGAACGGGGTCTTTGCAGGTGACCAGCCTCTCCCTGTGACAGTGAGTGGGGGTCCCCACACCTACCCCTCTCGGCACCTGGGCGGCCTCCTGGTGATGCCGTTTGGGTCCAGCCCTGGGTGGGTCGGGGGAGCCTACCCAGGGACCCCAGCTCTCCAGGAGCAGTGCTAGGACCGGCCCCCTCGCCAGAGCCCTGGGGCTGTCAGGGCAGTGGTCATGCAGGACCCCACAGTCCTCAGCGTCACACGTGGGCGTGTGTGCATGCGTGTGCGTGTGCGTGCACATGGGCATCTCTCTGAAGAGGGGGCGCAGCTCACCCATGGCCCCAGGGCCCACCCTGAGCCACAGCCCCGTCCCCGCCACAGGGCCCTGGGCCGCCGTAGGCCCTGAACCCCATTTCTGTCGCCTCACAGGGAGGGATCTGCAGGCCGGCGCGGCTCTGACCAGGACACAGCGGCTGCCAGTGACCCGGAAAAAAGTGAGCAGCTGCCAGTCCCGTGTCTGCCGGTGTCTCAATGCCAGACGCCCAGGCCGACAGAGCCCCCTGGACAGAGAGGGAAACCGAGGCAGAGACCCACAGAGGCTTCGCGGCAGGGCGGCTGAGCACAGGCTCCG
>NW_012151474.1:1153196-1153778 GCF_000956105.1 Propithecus coquereli
TGGGCGGGAGACACAAACCCCTCCCGCCACCCGCGGCGACTTCCCGCCAGAGAGCAGAGTGGTCTCGGTCCGTCTCTGGCGCTGTAGCTGGACACGCGTGTAGCTCGTAAGCGAAGATGGTGGTTTCTTACGGTTTGGAGGCTCAGTGCAAGGTCGGGGACCCTCTGCTTCCCGCTGCGGGGACCCGCTGCGCTGTCCTGAGGCCACTCGGGGCCCCACGTGAGGCGCTGAGTGTGCTTGCACGCTTGCTTGGGTCCCTCTTCCCGCCCTCCTTGTCCCCTGTCCCACAGGTGACACGAGCCTGAGGTCACAGAGCATGTCAGTGGCAGAGTCAGTGACCCACCACCCAGGCATCCAGGCTGGTCTGGGTCCTTCCCCACTGGCAAGTGCAGGGGAAGAGAGGACGCGTGGCGTGTCCTTGGGTATATCCCACAGTGACGGGACTGTCCCCCGTATCTGTGCTAATACGGCCGCCACCAGCCACACTGGGCGTCTGAGCACTTGGGCTGTGGCTGCTCAGATCAAAGAACAGGATTGTTAACTTTGTCTAGCGTAACTAATTGAAACATAAGTAGCTACGTG
>NW_012151474.1:1156253-1159651 GCF_000956105.1 Propithecus coquereli
ACACCACATACACACCACATACACACCACACTCACCACACACGCCACATACATGCCACATACACACCATATACACACCACATACACACCACATACGCACCACATACACACCACATACGTACCACATACACACCACACACGTCACATAAACACCACATGCGCACCACACACGCCACATACACGCCACTTGCACACCACATACACACCACACACGCCACACACACCACACATGCCACATACACACCACATGCATACCACACACACCACACACGCCACATACACACCACACACGCCACACATTACACACAAACACATGCACCACGCACAATACACACCATACACACACCACACACGTATGCAGATAGACACATCACACACACTGTACTACACTACACGCACCCCTGTGTGTGGCCCCAGCCTGTCTCGGGCCTCACCCTCGCAAACCCCTTATTCCAGAGCATTCTACCCATCCCCCGCCCCGGGGGCTAATGCCATAAACACAGACCTGCTCCAGCCACGAAGGAAAACACTTTCCACATTGAGGAGAAGACGCAGCGGCCCCTCTAATCCGATCTCCCGCGACAGCTGCCAAGAGCGGCCTCCCTGCCGGTGCTTCTCTCCCGGTCCCAGCCAGGCCGGCCGCCTCCCCAGGGTCCCTCCCAGCGCCCCGTCCCTCGGCGCGGCCCACGCAGCTCCACCACGCAGGACCTGGACGGGGCCCAGCGTCGGCCCCGGTATGTGCCAGGCCCTTGGCCAGAAGCGCTCTTGGGGAGGGCAAGGCAGCCCCGCTCCCGCCCAAACCTCCGCGTGCCACTCCCCAGCAGGTGACTGGGTGGGTCACCTCACCTCTCTGAGCCTTCGTTTCCCCTTCCCGGAGATGGCCACGTTAACTTGGGAGGCAGAGCAGCTGGGACTCGTGCCAGACTGCCCAGAGTGGGCAGAGTGACAGCCCCAAAGACGACACGTCCTGACCTGGGACTGTGGGCCCGTGGGCTGTGTGGACGTGAGCGGGCCCAGGGTCCTGGGACGGGAGAGGACCCTGGCTGCCCCGGGGCCCAGCGTCATCACGGAGGCTGAACAAGCCTCCCCCTCAGGCAGAAAGAGGTGTGGACGTGCAGCAGGGGTGGGGCAGTGCGCGCTGCGGCTCTGCAAGTGGAGGGAGGGGCCCGAGCCCAGGAGAGCGGCGGCCTCTGGAATTTGGAAAAGGCAAGAAGCGGACTCCCCCTTGAGCCTCCAGAAGGAGCCAGCCCTGCCCACATCGCTGCTCCCTGAATCGGCCTGGGGGTTTCAGACTCTGACTTACGGAACCGTAGGGGGTGAATTTGTTTGAAGCCACCGTGCCCCCATCTGTTACAGCAGCAGGGGGACCCGCACCTGCCCCCAGCATGGCTGCGACTTGGACAAGCGTCGGCCTCGCCGGGCTGCGCCCACCTCCTCAGTTCGTGAGCCCTCCGCTCCGGGCGCTGGGAGGAGGGCGACAGACACTAAGTGCAGCCCGTCCCTGACTCAGCACACACGCGGGTCCTCGGTGGGGCAGCCCGCGGTCCAGAATGCCACATGTCCCACCCCTACCCTGGTGGCTGGTAGCACGTCCCCGGGCTGCTCCGGGTCTCAGCAGCCCCACCCATGAGATGGGCACGCGGATTGTCCCGCGATTCCCCCGCCGCTCAGGCCTCACTTGGGCGTGTCGTCCGGCAAAAGTAAGTCAGAGGACAGGCCTCCGAAAGGCCCCGGCCCCGCGGGAGCCAGAGCGCCCGGCCCCCCAGGCGGCCCGTGATGTTCTGGCCCCCTGAGAAAGGTCAAAGGTGAGGGCTGTTTACGGAGTCTAGGGTGCTCTGCGGCGGCTGCCCAGGCCAGATGGCCTCAGTGGGAGTCCCAGCCGCACACACAGCAGGTCTGGACGAGACCCCTGCTCCGCCCACGGGCAGCAAGGGGCCTTCCTGCCAGGTCTCTTCTGGAGCACTCGCCGCCTGTAGCGGGCGAACAGCGTCCTCCAAAAATCCACGGCCACCCGAAACCTCGGAATGTGACCTATTTGGAAACAGGGTCTCTGCAGGTAGAATTAGTTAAGGATCAGCACAAGGTCTTGTTGGAGCAGGGAGGCCCCAAACCCATGACTGGTGGCTGCAATCTCTGCCTTAGCATAGAGTTCAGCACATAGTAGGTGCTGAGTAAACACTTGTGGATTCGGCTGTTGAGTGAGGAGATTGGATGAACGAATCCAGCCCCAAAGCGGCTCCATGCGACCCCTGTCCCTGTCGACCCCAAAGGGTCCTCTTCCACGGGGAGAAAGTCAGCCGCAGGAGCTGCCAGCCCCAGCTCCATGTCCACACTCCCCAGGGGAGACACCTGGCATCCCAGGCAGGTGTGGGGATGACAGTGTGGGCGTCTGACGTCCTGGCTTCCCCGAGTGTTCCCTGAATCCGGGACGCGAGAGTCTGGGACGGGGGGTCGGCGTGAGCAAGCACGGTGGCGCGCAGCGGTCTGCGCCATGGTTACGACCTTAGGCTCCGGAATCAGATGCAGCTGGGGCCGAATCCACATTCTGCCACTTACTAGCCGCGTGACCGTGGGCAAGCCACGTAAGCCGTCACACCTCAGTGTCCCCGTGGCAGAAGTGACTCTGGCGTTACAGCGATGTTTTGAGGATCGGACAAGAGGACGCGTGGAAGGCACCTCGCGCCGCGCCTGGCTCCTCCGCGCACGTGAAGCAGCGGCTATTATCGGGGTGCACTAATTTGTCTGGACCCGCCTCGAATTTAATTTCTACTTTCAGCCCAAACAGCCTCCCACGGGGACCGGGTTCCCGGGCGTTGGGGCCACCAGGTAAACAGAGCTCCCTTCATCCGCCCAGAGCCACCGCAGGTGGCTTCACGGGGCCTCTCCGTGCCGGGGCTCGGGGACGCGATGGGCAGCCGAGACCAGAGGGCTGTTACGAGGGAAACCTGAGTGAGTGGGGCCTGGGGTACCCCGGGGGGCCGCAGGAGCCGAGAGACAGGTCCTCCTCCCGCCCGGCTTATCTCCTCTGGGCCCCGCCCCGCTGGGCCAAGAACGCAGCGCGTCTGACTGAGGGTAACTCGCGGAATGTGGGCTCGCGGCCCGTCCCCCACGGCAGGGCAGGCAGGGCCAGACGCGGGTCCACTGGGCTCCGAGCCCCAGCCTCTCGCTCCCAAGGAGGGTATCACTCCCCTCGCGGCGTCCACCGCGAAGCCCCGGAGCGCTGGGCAAACGGTTCTCACCCGACTGCCCAGTGTGACCCTCAGGGACCCCTGATGTCCCTGGGCCTCAGCTCCCTCCACTGCAAACAAAGAAACTAATAACGTGTTGATGTGTACCCATGTCGGTGGGTGTGTTGGCATGACCCATGTCAATGGGTGTGTTGGCGTGTACCCATGTCGG
>NW_012151474.1:1159760-1160615 GCF_000956105.1 Propithecus coquereli
GTCCTGGGTACCTCCGTGCGGGGGCCACTGCCATGAATGCCGCACATGCCACATACACGCCACACACGCCACATACACACCATATACACACCACATACACACCACATATGTACCACATACACACCACATACATACCACACACACCACACACGCCACATACTACATACATGCCACATACACACCACATACATACCACACATGCCACATACACGCCACACATGCCACACACGCCACATACACACCACATACACACCACACATGCCACACATGCCACAAACACGCCACATACACACCACATACATACCACACACGCCACATACACACCACACACACCTCACGTTATGCACACATGTACCACACACAACACACACTACACACACTACACACACACGACACATTACACACGAACACATGCACCACGCACAATACACACCATACACACACCACACACATATGCACATAGACGCATCACACACACTGTACTACACTACACGCACCCCTGTGTGTGGCCCCAGCCTGTCTCGGGCCTCACCCTCGCAAACCCCTTATTCCAGAGCGTTCTTCCCATCCCCCGGCCTGGGGGCTAATGCCATAAACACAGACCTGCTCCAGCCACGAAGGAAAACACTTTCCACACTGAGGAGAAGACGCAGCGGCCCCTCTAATCCGATCTCCCGCGACAGCTGCCGAGAGCGGCCTCCCTGCCGGTGCTTCTCTCCCTGTCCCAGCCAGGCCGGCCGCCTCCCCAGGGTCCCTCCCGGCGCCCCGTCCCTCGGCGCGGCCCACGCAGCTCCACCACGCAGGACCTGGACGGGGCCCAGCGTCGGCCCCGGTATGTGCCAGGCCCTTGGCCAG
>NW_012151474.1:1163745-1165828 GCF_000956105.1 Propithecus coquereli
TGTTGGTGCGTGTACACGTACATAACTGTAGTTAGCATCACTGTCTGCTGGGGGGCTGTGTCGGGGAGGCTGCTGCGTGCACAAGGTGGCGCGGAGGAAACAGCCTGCCGCGTCCTCTGCTGTTCCGTGGCCCTGACACAGCCAACGACTGGGAGCCCCTGGGGGCAGGAGCCAGTCTTGCTCACGGAGACGGGACGAGAAGCTGCACCCAGGCTCAGCAGAGCTGGGCTGAGCCCCCGCTCTCTTATTAATAGCTGTGCAAACTCAGACAAGTGCCAGAGAACCTTCCGGAAGCTCAGTGGGCTTGCTGTGAGCTGGGGGTGAGTTGCGGTTGTTCTCAGCACCACAGTGCGCTGGGCGCCCAGGCAGTGCCCCTTACAGAGTCCGCTGAAGCCTCAGCCATTCCCCACCCCCGCCGGCAGGAGTAGGGGGTCTCCCCCGGCAGTGTGGGGGCGTCAGGGTTCAGACCTGGGCTCCCTCTTAAGTGACGAGAGGGCCAGGCCCTCAGGCAGCCTCTCCCAGCCTCAGTTTCCCCACCTGTGCAGTGGGAGGGCAAGCCATCCCTGTGGCCTGGCGCCAACCTCCCCACAGCTCAGACCAGCCTCTGTCGCCTGCAGAGGGACGTCCAACCCTTACCACTGCCGGCTTTCACCCCAAGCCTGGGAAAAGGCTGCCCTTGGACGGGGACGTGCAGGGTCGAGTCTCAGCTCAGCCGGCTCCTGGGAAGCCCGTCCCTGTGCCTGGGCCGCGGTGGCCTCGGCTGGGAAGCAGAAGGTCAGCCCGAGGCCTCTCTCCAACCCAGCGTCCACGGCGCGACTATGGCCCTAGCAGGGCACGGGGCAGCTGAGACAGGGATGGGAAGGCCCGGATTTGGTTTGCGTTAGCGGCGACACGGCGCTGAGGCTGGCCAAGTCTATTTTGAGGCCGTGTGGAGCTGTATTTCCCGTCCGCATCCTGGGAGATCATGATTCAATTAGTCCTTTTGTTGCCCGTGCGGTGAGAAATACGCACAGCACGCCTCCGACGCCTCCCCAACTGTGTTAGCTATTAAGTGAGTGACTCAGGCCGAGAGGTGTAGACAGGGAGGCCCGAGGGAGCCACGGTGAGGACGCGGGGCCTGCCGTGCAGATGCGGCGGGGGCAAAAGGCCCCTCTCGCTCCAAGCCTCCTTCCTCAGCCCCTGGAGAAGCCAGGGCTGGCATTTCACCCAAAACTTCCACTTGGCCCAGGAGGAAACTGAGGCACAGAGAGAGGGGACCCAGTGGCGGTTGTGCCAGGAGTCCCCGCCAGGCCCAGGGAGAACAGGTGGCATTGTGAGGAGCCACCTAAGCAAACACTCGGCATGGACGCCCAGTGCCCAGGGGCTCGGACCTCTGACCCGCTGGCCCTGTGTCTGGCCTCTGGGGGGCCGTCTCGGTCAGAGCCTCGCGGAACGAGGACACCGTGGGCTGGGCGCGTTTCCTGTACGGGAGGATCATTCATGCACAGAGCCACCCAGCGCAGATTTTTGCGAAGCGACCCGGACATTCCAGCATCCGGGAATCCTTCCAGGCAGGACCCCCCAAAGGCAGCTGCTGGTCTGCCCACCCGCACCGCAGCCAGACTCCTGATCCGGGGGTGCAGATCCGCGAACGACAGAGCGTGTGCTCCTTCGCGTCCGGCCTTTCTAGCCAGCACTGTGTCTCCGCGAGTCAGCCCCGCCGGGGTGCACGGAGCCCCACGGGAGAATCTGCCACGTTTCCTCATCCGTCCTGCCGCTGGTGGATGCGCAGACACGTCCAGGGTCGGCCCTTCCGCCTTGCGGGGCCGGGCATTGTCTCAAACGACACCTCGGCCGTGCACGTGTGTCCGCCCATTTCTGCTGGGACTCTCCTGAGAAGCAGAATCCCTGAGTCACCGGCCGTGCACACGCCAGGCTCGGAAGATGCGGTCAGACGTTCGGGGTGTCTGCGGCGGGTGACCCGCCCACCGGTGCTACGTGAGTGGTCTGGCGGCTCTGCATCCCAGCCGGCGTTTGGCATCGTCTGCTTTTTGTGCTTTGTTTTGCTGTTTTTTCATTTCGGTCCTTCCGGTCTGTGTGGGAA
>NW_012151474.1:1167208-1195270 GCF_000956105.1 Propithecus coquereli
GCCAACTTCCATTGTTTTTAATGAGAATTTAGTGGTAATTTGGGTCATTATTACCCTGAATTTTTGGTGTCATTTATCTTTGGTTGCTTTTAGGATTTTCCCTTTATCTTTGGTTTTCAGAAGTTGGTGACGCGCCTACGTGTAGTTTCTTTGTGTTCCGCTTCTCAGGCTCCAGTGACTTCCTCACATCTTAAATTTATCTTCACCAGGTTGGGGGAGGTTTCAACTGCTGTTTGTCTGTAGTATTTTTCGGCGCCGTCTCCCCTGCTCTCCTCTGAGAGCCCAATTCCACTCATGGTGGACCTTTGGATTGGTCTGTGCATCTCCGGGTCTTTGCTCGTTCTAATTTCAATCTTGTCCTCTCTGCTTTCAGGTTAAACCGTTGTTACGGATTTTGCTCCGGTTCCGTGGTGTTTTCCTCTGTCGTGTCCATTCCACCACAGAGCGCCTCCGGCAGAATTTTTATTTCGGATAATTTATGTTTCGGTTCTAGAGCTTCCATTTCTTTCCTTCCTGTAGTTTCTCTTTCCTGCCCAGGCCTCCCGTCTTTGTGTTTATTGCAGGCACGAATCCCCTCACATTCTCCGGCCTCGGAAAAGGGCCGCTTGCGAATCCCTGTCCGCTGAGTCCAGCCGCCGGCCACGTCGCGCTCGGCCTCCGCGGGCTGGCTTCGCTCTTGAGAAAGCGTCACGCTTCCCTGGCTCCTCACCTGTCGGGAACTTTCGGGTTGCCTCCTGGACATTGTGAGCGGCTCGTTCGAGGAATTCTAGATTCCGTGGTGTGCCTCCAAGCAGCAAGCGCTTAAACTTGAAAACTCTCCCCTGTTGCAGAGGACAGCTTGAATCCGGATTCCAGTCTGGGCCACATAGACTGTGCCCCACGCACATGTGTTCAGGGGAGTCAGCTGGACACGCTTCTTGGGTTTGAACATGAATTTTCCCCACATGGGTCCCTCTTGCTCCACACCCTGCCCTGAGCTCCGTCTCCTGGTTCCTCAACCGCAAGACGGCGGGTTTTGCAGCGCAGGTTTAGCCGCCGCACGTGGCAGACGGGGGCTCTGCTCGGTCTGTGAAAACAGGAGACATGACTGACACTCTTCCTCTCTTCCCTGAGTGTCCTCACATGACCCCCCCAACACAGCCTGCCTTTGTCCCCTCCCCAGTGCCCCCAGGCCGTTGTTTTTAATACTTTGTCTACATTTTGTAGCTATCACCTGCATGAGGATTGGTCTGGAAGGGCCCCTTGGCCATTACCAGAGGCAGAACCTGTGGTTTGAATGTCAGTCTCTTAATGGCATCTATTGGTGAACAGATGATGTTAATTCTAACGCCATTCGGTTTATCAGTGTTTTCCTTTATAACTGGTATTTCTGTGTCCTGTTTGAGAAATCATTGCCTATTCCAAGGCCACAAAGATATTGTTATATATAATCTTCTGGAAGCTTTGTTATTTTGCCTTTCATGCTTAAAGCTAAGCTTGGCCTGGAGTTGGTTGGTTGTCTGGTGTGAGGTAGGGATCAGCATTCAGCATTCCGCTGACCCAGCACCATTTGCTGAAAATACTGTCATTTCCCCGTAATAATTCAGTGGCACCTTTGTCAGAAACCAGGTGACTGAGTATACGTGTGTGTGTTTCTGAATGCCAAATTGTGTGACGTTGGTCTATTTCTGTTCCTGTGCTAATCTCCGTTCCTTTAACCTCACAAGGAGTCAGGGTCTCCTGAGGTGGAAGATTCCAACTTTGTTCTTCTTTTATTTTTCCTGGCTGTTCTTATTCCTTCGCATTTCCATGTAAGTTCTAGGGTCAGCTTTTTGATTCCAAAAACATCAGCTGGGATTTGGATTGTGATTGCATTTGATCCATAGGGTCATTCTGGGAAGAATTTACATCTTTATCCTGGAGTCTTCTGGTCCGTGGACGTGGCGTGTTCCTGCGTTTATCTGGGTCTTATTCATTAGTAAGTTCTCTCGGTGATGTCATGCAGTTTTCTCTATAAAAGTCTTGCATGTCTTTCATGAGTTTATTCCTAGACAGTTGATGTTTTATGATATGATTTTAAAAGGTACCAGTGTTTAAATTTCATTTTCCAATTGCATGCAGAGAAAGTGAAATAGCATTGTTTGGGGATCCCCAAGTCAAGTCCCAGCCCTGCTAAATATCAGCTGAGTGACTCAGGCAGACTCCAGGCCTCCCCGTGCCCACCTGCAGGGTGGAGGCCATGCCCACTGCGCACCAGGTATTTGTCACGTTCCTAGCTCCCGACATCGGCCTGTCTTCTTTCTGGCTTATGCTGCTCTGCTTGTCTTCTGGGCACAGGCTGGCGTTGGCCTCACCCGTGGCTCCTAGGGTGGGCTTGGGGCTCAGCCCATCCAACCCGAGCAGCACATCACATTGTGTTGCCATGGGACACATTCAGAGCCAGTGGCTGTGTCCTCTGGGGCTCTCAGAAGAAGACAGTGGCCGGAACCTGGAAGGCATGAGACCAACGTCATGGTGGCCGCCTTCCCGCTGCCAGGGCAGGGTCTCTGGGGAAGGAGCTCTGGAACCGCTGGGAGGCCTTGGCCACCCCTGGACTTCCCAGCTCTGTGAGTGAAACGGTGCCTGTTCTCACTGTGGTCCAGGTGGGTCAGGGTTTCTGCCACTCGCCACCAAAGTGTCCTGCCCAGGAATGGTCAGCTCCACGGCACTGGTGTGACCTCAACGTGGAGCGTGGTGGGGGGTGTCCTCACCAGCCTCCGAGCCCATGACAATTACAGCTGTGGTCAGGGACGTGAGGGGGTCCGAGGGTCCCATCTACTCATCGGGGCAGAGGAGGTGCCGCCACACAAACCGCTAGACAGAGACGGGTCAGGTTGCTGGCTTCAAGTCCCAGTCCCTGCGTGCCCTGTCTCCATGGCGTCACCATGGGCAACTGTCATTGCCTCGCCAATCCCCCGGTGCCCTGTCGGCAAGATGGGGACAATGCCTCTCCCTCAGTGTTCTCATGCAGATTGCACATTAAAACGTACAGCACCAGCAGCTGGCACGTGGTTCGGGCTCAGACAATGGTATTTATTAGCAACGCCACCCACCTGGTGTGTGAGTTTCCTGTTGCTCCTGTAAAAAACGACCACAAACTCAGCGGCTTAAAACAACACACGTCTATTATCTTATTGTTCCGGCGTTCAGAGTCTCGCTGGGCTCGCGTCGGGATGTCAGCAGGGCCGGCTCCTGCAGGCTCCAGGGGCAAACCCATCTCCCGCCTTCTCCAGCTCCCAGACCCGTGCGTGCTCCTGCTCCCAGCCCCTCCTGCGTCCTCAGGGACAGCAGCTCCGCACTGTCCGATCCCTCTGACTCCGACCCTCTGCCCCCTCTCACGAGGAGCCTCATGGATTGAATCAGGCCCCAAAGATGTGACGAGTTCTAGGACCCAGGGAGAGGGATCCACACACCACACTGAGGGGCTGTGCCCAGCTCTGCCTGGGGACAAAGATAGGCTCCTTGGAGGGGTGGTGACATCGAGCTAAGCCTTAAGGGGTGAGCTGGGATTTTCCAGATAGACAGGTGGGGGGAAGGCATGTCTGTCGGGCGGAGGGCACAGCTCAGGCAAAGGCTTAGAGGTACGGAAGTGTGTGGCACTGTGACTCTCCATGAAGCCATCGGCACCCCCTCCCCGGAACAGGCCCTCTCTGGCCCCACCCCTGCAGGGGTGACCCACCCGAGCTAGACAGAGGTCGTTTCAGACTTCGGCTTCCCTGGTTCTCTGTGAGTGTTCCTTCCCTGTCTGGTCCACCCAGGTTCACATGCCTTAGTGCCATCCTCAGGGAAGACACGGGAGTCTGGACATCACACGTGCACTGTGCCACCAGCCGCCACAGGCAACCCCAGCCTCCTGTGTAGACTCCCTGGCTGGGTGTCACCCTGCCACCTCCCCGCCAAGGACCTACCTCTCCGCCCCTCCCACCTCTGCAGACGTATTGCCCCAGCCCTTTGCTCACCCCGGCCACGCTCAGTGGGGGCCCTCCTGTGTGGACACACGGCGTTGGTGCGCGCCTACGCCCATGGGGCCTCCTCACCCCGAGATGCCCTTTAGCCCTATCCCTGCAAGTTCAAGTCCCACCCAAATCAGGTGCCCCTTCCTCACTAACGCTTCCTCTGACTTCCTCCCAAATTGTCACATGGACATGGCTATGACTCCCTCTGTAGAATGTCTCAAAGTCTACCATGCATTATACTTAAATAAGATAATGTAGGTAATAAGCTTAGTACGAGCCCTGGTATAAAGTAAGTGCTGATAAATGTGAGCTCAGCAATATCACCATCATCATCACCATCATCATCACCATCATCATCACCACCATCATCATCACCACCATCACCATCACCATCATCACCACCACCATCACCATCATCATCATCACCACCATCATCATCACCACCATCACCATCAATCACCACCACCATCACCATCATCATCATCACCACCATCATCATCACCACCATCACCATCACCATCATCACCATCGTCATCACCATCATCATCATCATCACCATCACCACCATCACCATCACCATCACCACCATCATCACCATCACCATCACCACCATCATCACCGCCACCATCATCATCACCACCATCATCACCATCACCATCACCACCATCATCACCATCACCATCATCATCACCATCGCCACCATCACCATCATCATCACCATCGCCACCATCACCATCACCATCATCATCGCCACCATCATCACCACCATCATCACCACCACCATCATCACCATCATCATCACCACTATCACCATCATCATCACCATCACCACCATCATCACCATCACCATCATCACCATCACCATCACCACCATCATCACCATCATCATCACCACCATCACCATCACCATCATCACCATCACCAACATCACCATCATCATCACCATCATCATCACCATCATCATCACCACCATCATCACCACCACCATCATCATCATCACCATCACCATCACCATCACCATCACCATCACCATCATCATCACCACCATCATCATCACCACCATCACCATCATCATCACCATCATCACCACCATCATCACCATCATCATCACCATCATCACCACCATCATCACCACCATCACTATCATCATCACCATCATCATCACCATCATCACCATCACCATCCTCATCACCATCATCATCATCACCACCATCATCACCACCATCACCATCACCATCACCATCACCATCACCATCACCACCATCACCATCATCATCACCATCCCATCATCACCACCATCATCATCACCACCATCATCATCACCATCATCACCATCACCATCATCACCATCATCATCACCACTATCATCACCATCATCATCATCACCACCATCACCATCATCATCACCACCATCACCATCATCATCACCATCGCCACCATCACCATCATCATCACCACCATCACCATCACCATCACCACCATCATCACCATCACCATCATCATCACCACCATCACCATCATCATCACCATCGCCACCATCACCATCACCATAATCATCATCACCATCATCATCACCACCATCACCACCATCACCATCATCGCCATGAGTGACAACAGCATTAGCATGATCTCTGTCGTCACCATCATTGATGCTGCCGTCATCACAGCGTCTTCACCGCCACCACCATCATCATCACCGTCATCACCTCATTTCATTGGAGGACAAGATCTATGTCTTCTCCCTCTCTGTGTGCCCTTGGTGCCTGTCGAGGAGGCTGACTTCTCGGGGTACTCAGCAGATGGTTTTTGAGTAAATGAAATCAGCATAGTAAGCTCCAACTGCACACCATGGTCTTCATTTGAATGGCAGTGGCGTTACGTATTGAGTTAGATGCTGGGTCCCGTGCTATTTCATCTCAGTCCTCACAGCAGTCCTTCAAGGTGAGTGTTCCAAGCCCATTTTACAGATGAGGAAATCAAGGCACGTGAGAGGTTAAGCCCAAAGTCCCAGCACTAGTAGGTGATGGAGCTGGGACTTGAATGTGGTCTGGCTGGCCCTGGGGCCTTGCTTGCTCCCCACCGGGACACCCATGAAGAACGGGCCCCTGTCCCCTCCCCAGTGCACCAGGGCAGTTGCCGCAGCAGCCCGCACAGAGGAGGCTTTGACGACTTCGGAAGGAAGGGGCGTCCCAGCGCTGTGACAAACTAAAGCAGGCATCTGGAAAGCAAAGCAAAGCGACCCATGACCGAAGAAGAAGGTCGTTGTGTGAGTGTGCTTTGTGCTGGAGTCCACCCAAAGTGCGCAGTGACCACCCACTACGTGCCGGCACCACCGCCTCCCAGGGGCGCCCGCCTGGGCCCGACCCACGGTCCGGCATCAGCCAGTCTCTGGCTCCGGTCCCCAGGGTCCGAGCCCCATCTGGAATTCTGAACAATCAATGAGGAGACCAACTTTCCAAGAGACATATTTATTAAAAAACAAAAACATTCCCCTCGCAAAGCAGCCCTCCATGCTGCGAACGTGGCGAGCCTGGGCCGGCGTCAGCACCGGCTCCGGGGCGGACACAGAGACCTGCATTCTGTCGGCCACGTGGGAGTCGGCACGTACGTCCCCGGTGCCCGCAGATGAAAGCATTCCCCGTCCCAGCCTAACTCCAGATGAGTGTCCTCCCTCCAAATCATGAGCGAGGAAATTCAATATTATTTTAGGACTTGCCTCTGCATAACAGCTGACGAGGGCAGAGAACAATCTAGCGTTTATATCAAACACAAACAAGCCTGCTCCCCTCATCTGACTTTGGGCCTCGCCTCTGCCCAGACAGGGGCTGTGCCGCTCCGGACAGACGACCGAGCCTCTCAGCCTCGCGGGCCGGGGGAGGGTGATGAGGACGGGCGAGAGGCCCCAAGGGCGGGAGAGTGTGCAGAGGGTGCTCCGGGGCCGGTGGGCCCCCTGGAGTGGGGACAGGCTCTGTCCTTCCTCTGTGCAGGATTTCTGATGCCATCTGGGCTGTCCTTGCTCTGCGAATGGAGCCCCCTCAGTGGCGGGGAACAGCCAGAGGAGAGAGTGTCCCGGCAGAGTCCTCACACTCATCCTCAAAGGTCCGAGCAGCAGGACCCGACGCTGCCACCGTCTCCTCCTCTGGGGAGGGTGGGGATGGTCCTGCTCTGGGGTGAGGGGCACTGCAGACCCTGCAGGCAGCCCTCTGCCCCTCTAGCAGGACGCCTGGCACAGGCCTTCTCCCTGCCCCCATGGCATCACTGTCCTTGGGACACTGCATGCAAATGACATGGGACCAAAGCTGCCCTGCCTCTTCCTGGGGCACCTCAGCCCTCCTAGGCTTGTAGGATGGAGGCAGCCCAGTGGGGCAGGGTCTGTGTGGCCTCCTGTCCCCACGTCTCCATGGCAGGGGCACCCAAGCCATGTGGGGACAACATGGGAATCGAAGTTGGACATGACAAGGTGTAATGTTGGCCCACAGCCCATGGCTGTGTGGCCTTAGACAAGTCCCTTCACCTCTCTGAGCCCAGCTCCCTCAACTTGAAGCGGGAGGCCGATGTCACAAGTCAGGTGCACGTAGCCATCCCTGAGCGTGCGACATCCCCTCGGCCATCCAGGGCAACACCGTCCCCACCGCCCTGTTTCAGGCTCTTGCGGGTCCGCAGGGAGGTGAGCGCAGGTCTCAGGCAGAGAAGCCACCACCCGAGCCTCCGCCCCGGAGCCCGAGGCCAGCGGCGCCGTCACAACAACGGCTCCGGCCGTGCCCTCGGAAACCACAGCGTCTGCTCCGTCCTCCCAGGGACCCACCTCCCCGCCGTGGCTCTGACCACGCGGGCTCAGCCTCCTGCTTTTAATTGCATTGTTTTCCTGTTTCGAAAATGATACCTGTTCTTTACACAAAGTCCGGACACCACAGCAAAACCCAAACAGGGAAATTCAAAATCACCCCTGATGCTCCGGTCCGGAGACGCCGCCGCGACCTCCGACTGCCGTGCCCGCCGTTCCTGGGGGTGAACTTCTTTGCCTTTTAATAAAATTAGTACCGACGTCTCCTGGAACCAGCTCTTAACGCTTACTCGCCAGGAACAATTTTCCATGTCAATAAAAGCGTGGCTTTGCCGGTGTTTTCTGGTTAGAGTTATTGGTTTAAGCCGTTTCCTGCGGCGGCACGTGAGCAGGTGGTTTCCAGCCTGGTATCGTGAGGGCGCCGTGATGGGCGCTGCCCCCTGCGAGTCGCTCGTCCTCCCTGGACAGATTCGGGAGATAGAGCTGCCGGGACACAGCATGTTCCGGAATGTGGCAGCCTGTGCGTCCTCGCGTCCCGTAGCCCGGCCAGCAGTGAGGCTCCACGTGTCTTAAATCTTCGACAATTTGCTAAAGAAAAATATCTCGTCACGTCACGTTCACATCTCACTTCTTCGCGAGAGGGGACGCTCCGTGGGATCTGCCGCTCGCGATTTTGCTCGTGTTGGCTGTTTGTGCCGCGGCCCCTTCCTTCGTCCTCAGGCGAATGAGCTTCCTGGGCTGCTGAGACCGACCATCGCAGACTGGATGAGAGAGGCAGAGCCGCATCCTCTCGGCCTGGAGACCAGAAGCCTGAGGTCACGGTGGGGCGGGGCCGCGCTGCCTCCGAAGGCTCCAGGACAGAACCCTGCCCGCCCCCTCCGGCTCCTGCCCCCCCGGGAGCTCCACGGCTTGTGGCTGCACCGCTCCAGTCTCTGTATCCGTCTCCACGTGGCTTCCTCCCTGCGTCTCCCGTCTGGGTTTCTCTCTTCCTCCAAGGATACTAGTCACGGGGCGAGGCCACCCTAATCTAGCACGGCCCCCTCCCATCTCGTCTGCCAGACCCGAGCCGGGTCCTGTGCACGGGTACCGGGGGTGGACTGTAAACGTGTCTTTCGGGAGGACACGACGCTGCCCACCACAGTGTGCTTGTCCCTTGGCGATGGAAAGAGAAGTGACCGCAGAGATGACCGAGGTCCTGGGGCCGCCCGTGCCAGCTCTGCCAGGTCCGCAGAGGACTCGGAGAGGAGCCCTGAGCACCCAGCTCGGAGGAGCCCACGGGCTCAGGACCTCGGGGACCAAGCCTCAGTCTCCACGTTTCTCTGGGACAGAAGCGAGGTCAGCCCGAGGACAGGGACAGCTCTGCCCGATGTCGGCTGTGCCCCAGCGCCTGTGCCCGCCAGCGCCTGCAGAGCAGCTTTCTGCTTGGCCGCGTGTCCCCAGACTGCCCCGTGTGGAAGGTGGTCACTCGAGGAGCAAACTGAGGTCTGAGGAAGGAAAGGATCTTGCCACTGGTGCCCAGACTGGGGACAGCTGGCCTCCTGGGACGTGCTGTGACCACTGTCCCAACGTCCTGTCTGCACGTCCTGTCCTTCCTGGAGGTCAGGGGTCGCACGGCTAAGCAAGCAGCCTCGGGGCTGAGATTTGAGGCAGCGCAGCTCCAGCCCCCCCCGCCCCCGACCACAGGCCCCGGGGGAGCTTTTCCTCTCCAAATCCAACTCCCTACAGCCCACGGCACGGGCTGCACCCTCTCCTGATGGCCCCCGGGCGTGGCTCGGCCAGCCGGGAGCAGGGTGCCCGTGAGTCCTTTCTGGGCCTCCTCGGCTGCCATGAACGGCTCCCGTAGCCACTCTGGCCACGTGTGTCTGCACACGGTGAAATACTCAGTCCCTGGCTTAAGGAAAAAAAAGTCCCTGCCTGGGGTTGGAGCCAGCTCAGGACAATGCCTGCTATGTCCGGCCACGGGAGACCCCTGCAAGAGGGTCTCTGTGCTCGTGGGGCCCCCAGATGCCCCCAGCATCCCCGGCCAACACACCCCTCCCTCAGGGCCCAGCTGCAGGCTCTTCTGCCAGCCCCGGGAGACAGGCTGGGAGGAGGGACACTTCCCTTGAGGACACCACACTGGCACTCTCGGCCCCTACACCAGCACATGCAGGGAGAACAGCATGTGGCCTGGGAGTTCAGACTGTTCTAGAAGCATCTGCTCTGGAGTCAGCCAAAATGCTGCTGTGTCCATTTGAAGACACCACAATGGCTTTCTACCTTTTTAAGAAAAGCACATTCTTTGCTCTGCATAAAATAATAACAATTAATAATTATAACAGTTACAAGCATCCGGCTGCATGCCGGGCACCGGGCAATGTTCTCTCTCACCCAACCCTACCACAACCCTCCTGCTCCCCACGTGACGGCAAACTGAGGCTTCGCGACGGCAGAGCAACCTGCCCAGGGCCTCGGTGAGGTGCAGCAACCTCACCTTTGACCCAGACCCCACTCCAGGGGCAGCTGCGTACTGCGCAGCATCGGGGACACTGGAAAAGCACCCCGAGTTCCTCTCAGCCCTGTACCCAGGTCCCTGCGCAAGGTGGCTCCTGGCTCCTCCCTTCAAGAGTGGGGTCTTTCTCTCCACCCCTTGAACTTGGCTTTCGCAGGGGAACGATAGCAAACGTGAGGCAGGGAGAAAAAGCTCGAAGAGCACTGCTCGTGGGGGTTGGGCTCTCGCTATGCACGGGACCACACAGCCCCCACCGTGGGGACCAGCCAGGCTCACCCTGGAGGACAGCGGCCGTGGCCCAGGCGTCCCGCCCCCGCTGACGGCAAGTCAGTCGTGAGAAGCGCGGCCCCGGCCAGGCAGCCAGCAGAATCCAGCCATCAGCCAGGTGCTGCTCAATCGTGACAAATAGTCAATGCTACCAGTTGAGCCACTAATTGTGGGGTTGGTTGATCCCCATAATAACCCCATGACAGAAGCCAGGCAGGTCTGACAACCCTCGCGGGGCAGATGAGAAAAGCAAAGTTGTGAGAGGTGAGGGATTTGCTCAAAGGCACCAGTCACGCTTTGTAGAGGCAAAGCTTCAACCTGACTCTTCTAGATCCGAGCTAGAAAGTCTGGCTACGCGGGAAAGGTGTTCGTGCTCATGCTCAGGGCAGGCTTGGTTTGGGGCTTCGACACTTCTGGTTCCAGCTCTTCCTCGGTTCTGTAACTACTGAGTGGGCCGAGCCAGCTGCCCAGAGCCCACACCCCAGCTCTGTTCTTGATGACATCAGCACATCTGCTGCGCTTGATATGGGGTGTTTGGTGTACTGCTCTGGGATGTGATCACCATCACCATCACCATCATCACCATCATCACCATCATCACCACCATCATCATCACCATCATCATCACCACCATCACCATCATCACCACCACCATCACCACCACCATCACCACCACCATCACCATCACCATCATCACCACCACCATCACCATCACCATCACCATCACCACCACCATCACCACCATCATCACCATCACCACCATCATCACCATCACCACCATCACCACCATCACCATCACCACCACCATCACCATCACCACCATCACCATCACCATCACCACCATCACACCACCATCACCACCACCATCACCACCATCATCACCACCATCACCACCACCATCACCACCACCATCACCACCACCATCACCACCATCACCATCACCACCACCACCACCATCCCCACCATCATCACCACCACCATCATCACCACCATCACCATCACCACCACCATCACCACCACCATCACCACCACCATCACCACCACCATCACCATCATCACCACCACCATCACCACCACCATCACCACCACCACCACCATCATCACCACCACCATCACCACCACCATCACCACCATCGCCATCACTATCATTACCATCATCCTCGAATCACGATGACGGCAGTACACTGGCTCTGCGTCAGGTTCTCTCTTTCAAGCACGTTGTTTCATTGCATCAATGACAACCACTTGAGGTGGTTTCTATATGTCACCTCCAATTTTCAAAAGAGAAAACTGGGGCACCACGAGGAAGTACAACTTACCCAGAGTCACCCAGCTGGGTGGCAGGGCCGCCCTCCTCCAGTGGCCACAGTCGCACTTTGCCAGAGATGCAGCAGCTCCCTGGGGCATGGTCTGCAGGGTCTCATTGTGGCGATGGGGTGCGTAAGGAGGGTTGGTGAGGGGCGAGGTAGGTCCGGGGCACCTGTAGAGCCAGGGTAGCAGGATGGGGCATTGACCCTGTCAGCAGGACGAGATGGCTGCGCTGCCCTGCAGGGGTGGACACGGATGCCATGCAGAACACGAAGCCCCTCGAGAGAGCTGGGCCCACCTTGTCTGGGCCCCACATGGCATCTATCCCTCTCTGGGCCTTGGTTTCCTCACCTGTAAAATGGAAAGCCTGGGCCAGACCATCCCCAGGAGGCTTCTGGTGCTGGCATTCTCAGACGCTGCACGTCAGTGCCCAGATCACGCCGTCACAGGGTTAGAGCATCCCAGCCTGGGGAAGAGCAGAGAGCGTGGTGAGGAATGAAAGAGCGGATTCAGCCCACCATGGACCCATGGGGCGCTGGTTGGGGTTAGGCACTCTCTGAGCCGCGGGGTGTACAGAAATGGGTAGAACCTGGCATCCTGAAGTCCAGCAGAGGCTGATGCACAGCCAGGTGCAGGACACAGTGTGTGCCACAATCTGAGCATCTGCAAGTAGGCATCATAGACAAGGTGACAGCCCAGCGGGTCTTGAAGGATGGATAGGAGTTGGCTAGGCTGGCAAAGCGGGCAGGAGGGGCGGGAACTTTCCAAGAAGGAGGAACATCAGATACAGAGCTAGTGAGGCGTGGGAGACTGAGGGCTGTTTAGGTAGCATGCAGCTGCCAGGTGGCCTGAGTTGGAGTGGGAAAGGTGGGGAGGAGGGGCCCTGAGCCTGGAAATGTAGCTTGGGGCCTGATGGGGACAGGCTGAGAGTCTCCAGCCGAGTGTACATTCATCCTACGGGTACTAGGGAGCCATGCGAGGCTTGTAAGCAGGGGCATGACACGAGAAAGTTCATGTTTTAGAAAGACCGCCTGTTGGTGCTCAGGGACGTCTTTGCGAAGGGTAGGACGTTGTTTTTTCATTGACACTAACCCACGTTTGGTATTGCCGCACAACTAGAGTCTTGTTAACAAAGAGCTGTTCGTGCCGGCACCGGGTGCTGCTGAGCCCGTCGGTTGTGCGGGCGACTCTCACGGTGATGGGGGTCCCTGCCCGGCTTTCAGCTTACGCCACGTGTAAACGTTTTACTTAAAGCAAATAATAGATAAATGCCCAGCAGTGTTGAGCGTGGTGGAGTCCGTGCGTGAAACGCCCAGACCACCGAGGGCTCCCGAAAACCACGGGAGCCGGCTGCATTCACGGAAACCTGGCGCGGGCAGAAGGGGCAGGACTGGAGGCGGGGGTGGGTGATCCCCAATATCGGTGTTTCCTGATTGTAAAATATCGTCCGTGACCAACGTGGAAACCTGGGGAGGTGTGGAGGAGAAATGAGTCCCCCAGAAAGACACTGATAGTCAACACCCGTGAGGACCCAGCCTGGGCTGCCCTGAGCGCCCGATGCAGGTCGTCATTTATCCCTCTGAGGACAGGGTGGGGAAACTGAGGCGCAGAGAGGCCGAGGCCTGCTAGCAAGAGGCAGAGCAGGGATTTGAACCCGGGACGCTGCTACACTGGCTCTCAACAAGAATCTGGACAGCTTAGCGGTGAGTTGGGTGACTTACTAGAACCACATAAATTAAGATAGTAAAGTCCCCGCATGCAGCGTCACCGGGGCACAGGGGACCCGCCGGCTGTTCCCGCCGCCGTTGTAAGTGGTGCCACGGCGTGGCCACGATACACACAGTCAGGCGTCACCCTCGTGTGTCTCGGCTTGCCATCCACGAGTTTCCTTCCAGCCGTTTTTAAACCTTTTTGTTCATTGACCTGTCGACCCAACGGGAGCCTCCTGTGTGCCAGGCACCGTCGCGGGCACGAGGGCATGCCGCCCGCTGGCTCACATCCCGGGAACATCCGGACCACAGTGGGAACGCCGGGGCGCGCTATCAGCCTATCTGTGTCTCTTCAAAGATCGCAGAAGGAAATCGCCTGATGGCGGAAATTTGCCCCCGTGAAATCAGAAGGGAACTATTGTCCGGGCTCTAGCGGCAGGTGGCAAACTCAGAAGACCCATTTTTCTTTAATGTCGCTAAACGGAGGAAGAGCTGGCTCGCGTCGGGCTGGACCAGAATGGATAAGCAATTTGGAGAGGAAAAGATCCAAGGGAAACGGGCCACATTTTTTCTAGAAGAATGTTGGAAGATTCGGTGGCCAGGTATGGAGAGGAAAACCGCGCACAGTGAGGCCATTCATGCGCGGTCAGGGGCCTTCGCGCGGCCCAGGTGGTGGGGAGGGCACCGCGGTGCACGGCGCGGTGGCTAAAAGGGCCAGTTGTCCCCGTGCGCCTTCCCCATCACCCCGAGCAACACCAGAACGCATCAATGCGCCTTTTACTGCCGGCCTTCCTCGCGGGCTGCGCATAAATGACTGAGCTGAGCAAAATGTAAATTTGTAGTTATCCCTTGGAGACATAATTACAGGAAAAAAACGAGGACAGTGGCGATTTGGACAGCGGACGTCTGACTGCTTCACTCAGCCGGGCTGGGGTGATGGGGTGTCCGGGAGGAAGAGGGAGGGGAGGCCGGAGCCGGGCTGAAGGCCGCCGTGCCTCTCCCCCTGCCTGGGCCTGCCCCGGGCACTGCCATTCCTCGGGCCCAGCCTGGGACGCCTCCACCCCAGGCCCTCGCTCTGCGGCCGCCCCATGAAAGGGCCCATTCATGCGCCGGGCCGCTGGCTTGGGTTACCACGGCCGGCCGTTCCCTGCCGCCTCTGTTTTCTTTTCGTTAGAAGGGCTCCCATGTTCACGGTCTGCAGGGCTGAGTCAGGGACGCTCGGACGAGAGCGTCTGGGGAGAGCTGCCCACGGCCCCTCGTTCCCTGGGTTACAGCGGCGATGGGGAAACTGAGGTTCAGGGAGGCGTCCATGCGACGTGGCTGACAGACAGCAGAGCGGGGTTCGGACCTGGGAGACACCAGAGGGGCTCCAGTCGGCCAGCAGGCGTGGGCGGGGCGAGGTGTGCGCCGGGCCGGGCGGACTCCAGGCCTCCTCACCCGCCGGTGAGCCGCGGGGGCCCGGGGAGCCAGCAGTCGTGCCCGGCGCAGGCCTGGCTCTCGGCCGTGGGGCTGCAGCATCTCCTGGGAAGGGACTCGACAGAGTTGGAGGCAGAGTTGGGACTCAAACCCGGGACCATGCTCTTAACTACCGCTCCTGTGTCTTCCACCCCGGGCAGGCCGTGGGGAATGGCGCCAGGGGGCCAAGGGCACAGACCAGGCGCCTAAAGAGGCCCTGCTGGGAGGAGCTCAGAAGGCGGAAGCCATGACTGTGCAGAGCAGGGAGGGCTTCCAGGAGGAGGAGGAGGAGCTGGTGGTCAGAGCCTCACAGAGGAGGGGGGACGGTGGCTCCCGGCCCTGTGTGCCCTGACCCTCCGCCACCCTGTGGGTGCAGCACGTGCGTGTGAGCCGGGTGTTGGGGGCGTGTGGGGCGCCCTGAGCAGGGGACCCTTTCTGCCCCCTCTTCTTGCTCTCGAATGGGGCCACGTGGAAGACGAGCAGGACCACGGGCTTCGGGCGTCTGAGTCATGCGCCCGCGTCCATCTGGAATGTCTCCTTGGACGCCACTCCCTCCCAGGCCTCCCCGCGTCCCTCCGCCGTCCTCCCCGCCCCGACCCCCGACACTCACCGGGCGAGCCCACCCACCAGGCAGCACCCACGCGGCTCTTCAGGGTGGGCTCCCTGTCACCGCTAGGGCTCAGCGGCAGGTGGCAGTGACGCCGGTGCCATGCTTTGGCACAAGGATGTGTTCATCTCCACCTGCCCTTGCCCTTTGTACTCTGTAGCCTGTGGGCTTTTTGTTTTTGTTTTTTGTTTTTTCTGATGCCAGGAAAGAAATGGGTTTGGCCTCAGCCCCGGTCACAGGGGCACCTTGGGGTCAGGCCTGCCCCGGGACGGGCACCTGCAGCTTCAAGGGCCCAAGTGCACGGGCCGCTCGCTCCCCCTGCCTCGGACGCCACCGTGAGGTCTGCTGCTCCGGCCCCCCGAGAACCCCGCTCCCCGCCGGGCAGGGCCGGGGCAGCAGCACCAAGGCCTCTGGGTGCCGGCTCTGCCCTCCTGACCGGCGGGCATGGTGATGCCGCCTCCCAGACGAGCAAGCAGAGACACAGAGAGGTTGCTGACCCTCCCGAGGACACACAGCTGGCGGGAGCAGAGGAGGGAACAGAGGCCGGGCCAGCCTGTGCCGCTCTCGGCAGCCCCAGGCCTGAATTCACAGGCTAAGCGACGAAAGCCGCAGGCGCCAACCGTGCACGCAGGGTGTTCCCTGGAGCCCCCTCCCAGGACGGCACAGGGGAGCTCTGCAGCGCCGGGGCACACGCTCCCGGGGAGGCCCCGTGACTGCTGTCACCGTGCTGCCATCAGTGCCCGGCACGGGCTCTCCCACCAACTCCCATGTCCTTGGGATGGGCACTTGGCATCCTCCAGCCTCAGTTTCCCCTTTTTAGCAACTGGGGTGAAGGAGCCCACAGGAACACAAGCGAAACTTGTTTTGGAAACTCGGAGAGGCTTTTAAACATCCCACACGCCACGTCCCGCCACGGCCCCAGCCGGAGGGCTCCTCTCTCAGGAACGAGGGTCTTGGTGCTGGCCCATCTGGGCTGGGCCTGGAGCCACACGCAGGGCGGGGCACGATGTTGCTTTCGGGGCGCGTGGCTGTCAGGACGGACGGCGTCCACACGCCCAGGCTGTCAGTGTCAGGCTTGAGCGGCCACGTGACGATAGGCCCCTGGAATTTGCCGGAGATTTTTCACTCCTCCCGCCCTGCTCTGGCGTTGGTGACGCGGTTTCATTTTTACAGCAGGCAGAAGTCAAGGGCCTGCCCCGGGAACGTGGACTGGCTCCCCTCGCGCCCGCGGGGGCCCAGGAAAGCGCCGCCTCGAGGGCGGCCTGTGGTGGGCCTCGAGCCCAGGGCAGCCTGGGGGCTTGGTCGGCGGGGAGACCGGGCGCAGTGGCCGGGACTGTGGGTAAGTCGAGTCAACAGCCTGGCCGGGCCGTTCCTCCTGTACACCCAGGCCCCTTCCAGCTCTATAAACACGGGGCCCTTCCCAGCCCAGCTCTCTCCGGAGCACCCCTCGCAGGTGCCCCAAATCGAGCAGCTCTTCCCAGGAGAGGGGACGCGGCTCTACTGTCCAGCTTGCGAATGGCTTTCCAGGCTGGGCCAGGGGAGTGACAGGCCACCCCACGAGAGCACTGACACCAGGAGACACCTGGGGCTGGATGAGGCTTTGTCCCAAGGCCTGTCCTGTTGTGCGTTGCGGGAGGCTTAGCCGCGTCCCAGTCTCGAACTGCTACATAGATGCCAAGAGCAGCCCCCCGTTATAACAGCCCAGAACGACCCCAGACGCTGCCCGGTGTTGAGACGCACCGGCTCTGGAGGATCGGGATGTGGGCCTGGGCATGCCGTGCGGCCTCGGATGCTGCTAACCCTCCCTGTGAAATGGGAAGCCTAACAGTCCACCTCGTAGGGTTGTCGGACTCCTTTGCAGGGTGGCTGGCCCGGGTGGGCGCAGGGTCAGTCAACTGTTAGGACTGGGGTTGTGGCTGTGGGCTGTCAGGGAAGCCTCCTGTCACTTCTCACGCCCAAGCCGTGTTCAGGTGCCCGGGGCTGGAGAAACACACACACACACACACACACACACACACACACACACACACACACGGGTTCCGAGACTGTGGCCCTTCACAGAAACAAGAACAGACCCAGGAGAAAGTCCAGGAAAGGAAACACCTTCTGAGATCTTTGTCCAGAGCTGGGGGCCCCAGGAAACCCACGTGGCTGAAACACGACTTCCTCCAGAGCATTCCGTGCCGCTTTCCACGGAGAGGGAGACCCCAGGACCTGGGGTCCCAGATGACGCCGCAGAAACGTGAGCCACGGCTGCGGCCCCTGGGGCCTCCCCCGCCCGGGCCCCTGGTTCAGTTCACGCTTTCAAGTCAACTGGCAGGAAACTCCGGACTGTCCTTCACAGGCGACGACCGACAGGCGCAGAAAGGCCAGCTGTGTGCGCGGTTTACTTCGGCTCATCGTAGATCACACACGGAGGGCTCAGAAATGGGCCCCAGGATGTCACGGAGCGGCCTCGGGCCAGGCCCCCTCCCTGGTGTCCAGGGACAGCCGCGAGCGTTCTGCCACGCCTTGCTTTACGTAATAACGGTGTCCCTAAGAGGATTCCTTTCTGGGAAGAGTTTCCCACCAAGTCCACAACTCGGCTCGTCTGAAGTGGGGAGGGGGTCCGTCCGTGGTCACCGCCCTGAGGCTGCACTCCTGACCTCGGAGGAGGCGGTCATGTCCCCATCTGAGACCAGCCTCTCTGGGACAGCCCAAGACAGTCACGCACACTGGGGGTCCGCCTGGCTCAAGTCTTAACAAAGCCATTTCTGCCTGCTGGCCCCAGGCAGGTCCCTTGCCTTCTGGGGCCTCGGTTTCCTCCTCTGCAAAGGAAGCTGTCGGACAGATGATCTGTAAGGGCCTCTCCCAGGTCTCCACCCCCGAGGTTCCAGAACTCGCTGCCAGGCTCAGGCAGGCCCAGGGTCGGGGGAGGGGGCCCACGGCGACGGCACCAGGGCCTGGGGGGACGTTAGCCCCGGACTCTGAGAAGTGTCCCAAGGGCTCCTCCGTGCCTTCGGGGTGCCAACCCGGGGACCTCAACCGAAGTTCCCCAGGCAGGTGCCAAGTGACAGTTGTGACGTACCCCCCCCCACCCCCAGTGAGAAGCACCAGGGAAAATGTTTAAGGTGCGGTACCCCAGCGAGCGCTGGACACACAGCCAGGAGGGGACGGAGACAGAACAGCAGCCGCATGGGCAGAGTTATGGCAGCCGTTTTACAAGTTGTGCTAAGTCCAGCGTTTCCATCCGAGAGGCTCGGGCTGCCAGTTTGGGGGTGGGCTGGCCCGGGAGCGCCGCGAGGGGGCTCTGGGGAGAGACACCTTCCCGTCGGCCCCCCATGGCCGGGGTGGCTCCTAGGAGCCAAACACCTAGGAAAAGCGGCGCTAAAAATAGCTGGGGGTGGGGGTGGGGGTGCAGGGGGCGGCGAAGTGTGTAACCTAAGCCGGGAGCCTCCCGGGGCAGACCGCGGGCTGCGCTGCTCCGAGCACCCGCGGCTGGAGCTGGCGCGCGGGCCGGGAGAGGCGCGCCGCCCGCCGGCTCCGCGACCTGGGCAGGGTGGAGGCCGCTCCCGACCCTCCCACCCCGCCCCAGGCGCAGCGCGGCGGGGCGGCTCGGTGCCGGCGGGCGGGCGGGCGGCCCGGGCGGGCCCGCGGGCGGGGATGAGGACCGGGCGCCGGCGGCCGCTCGCCTTCCCGGAGCTCCACTGCGGCGGGCCTCGGAGGCGGAGGTGAGTGCGGACGCGCCGCCGGGCTCCGGGGCAGGGCGCCCGTGGCGGGCGGTGCCGCGGGGACCGGGCCGGACGGGGGAGCGGGTGTTCCGGGCTGCGCCGCGCTCCGGGGGTCGCCGGCCGGGTCCCGCGCCCCGCGCCCTCGGCGGCACGCCCGGCGGCCTGGACCCCCCCCGGCCCCCGCCCATCCGCCCGGGCCGGAGTGTCGGGCGCTTGGCAAAGCGCAGCCCTGCGCGGGGCGGCGGGCGGCTCATTCATCGCGGGCGAGCGGCCCGTCCAGGGTTGCGCCGCCGCCTCCTCCGGGCCGCCCCCGGGCGCGCCGGCCCCGTGGCGCTCTGAGCAGGGCGCGGGTGCGGGGCGCCAGCGGGTCAGCGCCCTGGGCGGGGCTGGGGTCTCTCGGGCCGACCCCCGGGGCTCGACGCCCCCGGTTCCTGCCCCGGAGGCCACCCGCGCCCCCAGCAGGCTCGGGCGCCCCCGGAGTCGACCGGACCGTGGGGACGCGGCGCCCCGCGCGGCGGCTGCCGGAAGGGAAGATCAGCGGGCTCAGGGGACTTCCCTTGGCCACCCAGACCTTGTCCGTGCACCCCGAGCTGAGCCAGGGATGGAGGGACAGGCCGGTGGGGGGCGGGGGTGTTGGAGGGGGGCAGGGAAGGCTGCGGTCAGCTCCTGCGGCCTTGGCCCAGGCAGAGGCGTTAACTGCTTCGCCACCGGACTTGAGCCAGTGCTGGGTACGGTATAGGGACTGTGCCACGTATTACGGCATTTAAAACTCACGTCATGAGATGAGCGGTACCCCATGTTGTAGATGAAGAAACTGATGGTCAGAGTGGGCCGATGCTACACAGCTAGTAAGCCACAGAGTTTGCTGACAGCCCCTTCCTTTACGCCAAAATAGACCCTCAGCCACTTCTCCCTGTGGGTTGGACAAATGTGTATTTCGGCCTCTATGCCCGGCCTGGCCTCGGTGCCACCGACAGTCAAGACCCCTGCCTTCCTGAAAATAAACAAGACGAACAGGTAAAACACCTGGACAGTGTTAGCCCAAGAGGGCTAAGCAGGGGAGGAGGAGGCAAGGGTGGAGGTGCCGTTTCAGGAAGGGCTGGTGGGGCAGCCTCTGAGAAGGTGGCCTGGGAGGGACGGACCTTCTTGTGCCATGTGCCCGGCAGGTTCCAGACCACAGGGCAGAGCCTGCCGAGAGCCGGGGGCTCCCCCCATGAGTGGGAAGGAGGAGGGTGTTTGAAGGAAACAGGGAGGCCAGGCTGTCCCAAAGGCGACCCAGGGCCCCGCAGTCATGACCCGGGACGCTCAGGGGAGGAGTGTGAGGCCTGAGACTGGATCCCAGAAGAGCAGCCCCGGGCAGTGTGGAAACTGGCAAGTCCCAGGATTTCAGGGTCATGGGGACTTGGAGGTCATGAACTTCAGCTCCCTCATCAGTACTTCAGTCTCCCCCAGACCCCACCTCCTGGTTACCTACTCTGCTTGAATACCTCCAGTGACAGGGAACTCACTCCCTATCCAGAAGCTCCTTCTGGCCATTCCAGTGGGGCTACCACTGGATCGTGCTGAAGGGTCATATGGCAGCCCTGCTCCTACCTGTGGTGTCTGTGACTCTGGCCCCGCCATCCTGGAGCAACACGCAGCAGGTCAGGTTGATGCTTACACATGCTTGACGCCCTCACCGCCTTCCGAAATCTCGACACCACTGATAGTGCCGGAGATACCAGCTCACGGCAGAGTCCTCTGGGGCGCTCATACGTCTAAGCCGACCCCCCCACTAGTCCTCCCTACTGGTTTCGACTCTTACTGAGAATTCAGTTGCCCTGTCAGCTGCCTCGTCCGAAACCTGGGCTGGGAATTCCGGGGAGGCCATGTCGCAGAGAGTACGGGCTCTGGAACAGCTGTTCCGAGGCCACACGGCCTTCAGCAAGTCACCAGACCTCTCTGAGGCTCGACCGTCCCGTCAGAAAGCCCCACAGGGATCCAGGGGACAGGCTGATGTAATGACCACCCTGGGACGGGCCTGGCATGCTCTGAGTGCTGGGTCACGCTGGCTGCTGTGGTCACACCCGGGTTTGGAGGAGACTCCACAGGGTCTGTGTAAAGGGTTTTGAAGCTTTCTAGTTTATCCTCACTGTTCAGCACGGTGGCCATGGCCGGGATGACAGATCCTGTCCTCGGGGACTGCATATAATCTTGTACTTCCCTATGAAGTTAGCTGAGGATCTACTATTTCCCTGGGTAGAAGGAAAGGTGGGCTGGTATAGTTGGGCAGGTTGTTCACTGCACAAGGACACCCAGCCTGTACTCTGCTCATCAGGCCGCCATACATCCCAGGGCTATGTCTGCTCAGGGGCCTTGCCCTATACACCCAAAGGTACCCAAAGCACCAGTGGTGGCCCCGATTTAGAGATATATGATGTATATGGACAGCTGTCTTTGTTCTTGAGGACTTTACATGCAGCCCCATCACGTGTGTGTGCTGGAAGCTGCCCCCAGAGGCCCAGAGAGCCGAGGCCTCTGTCATTTCCGACTTGGGACCGCGTCCTCCCGCACCAGGCGCTGTCGGCCGTCCAGGCCCCCTCAGCATTCTTCCAGGCCAGTGTCACTCGCAGATCTTCCCCTTCAGCCCGGGTGCTCCATGCCCGCTTTGGGGAGGGCTGGGAAGCAGGCGGCGGGGACCCGCCCCGGGGCTGCTGGGGGACTGTGGGCCTGGCCTCGGCTAGCGCTGCCTCCAGATGTTCTTCAAAGCCTGCGGCCCCACCCCCTCGCATGGCCGGCCTGTGGTTGCTTGTCCCAAGTCTCAACAACCAGAAAGTGAGCTCAGCGACTCCGTTGGCAGGAGTTTGGGGGCTGTGACCCCGGCGTCAAACTATAGGCTTCCTGCTCATTACTCATCCAAGCGCTTGCCGGGGTTGAAGTGGTCGCTGAGAATGACACTGCTGTTTAAATGGCGCTGGCTTTGGCGAGGAGAATTCCAAATATAAGCTCCGCTGTGGCCCAGCGGGGAGAGTCCGAGAGCCCGAGGCGGAGGTTAGCAGGCGCGGCCTGTCTGGGGAACGCTGGGGGCTTACCTGGCACGCCCGGCAGGGTCTCCCGGGCCCTCCCGACCCCGTCTCTCCCACCACCGGCTCTTGCAGCAGGAAGGGCCACTTCCTGCCCTGGGGAGTGGGCAGGAAGGGTCTCCTCCGCCCACAGACCCCACCCATCCCCAGCCAGGCTGGGTGGCCCCTGGAGTGAACGCACACAAGCCTGGGGACCTCAGAGCCCGGGACGGAGTCCCACTCAGCCCCTCAGGCCCCAAGAGCAGGACGAGGCAGGTTTGCATTACGGAGTGGGCCAGGGAGGCCGCCTCGTCCACTAGACCCCAGAGTGGCCGCAGAGGGAGGGAGGCGCTGAGCGTGTGTGCGTGGAGGAGGGCGACCGGCCGGGGAGAGGAGGTGAATGGGCCAGCGGGGTGCACGGGGCAGGGACCTGCACGGACAGCTGTGCCCAGAGCTGCTCCTCACCCTCAACTCCTCCTGGCAGGCGGGCCGGAGCCAGCAGCAGGATGGGGGACATTCCGTCCCCTGGCCGCCTGCTAACAGCGTCTGTCCTGTCTCTGGGCTGCTCGCGGGGCCGGCGTCCCAGCCAGCGGCCAAACAGAGCCCACATTCATGAGCGGCCGCGGAGGCTTCCCAACCGGCCTGGGCACGGCAGCGCCTGCAGGATGTGACCGTCCAGAGCGCCCCTGAGCAGCATTTTCCGCATTCCTCCGGCGCTGCCGGGCCAAGGTGGCCGCGTGTAAACAGAGCCTGCTGCTCCGGGCCCTGGAGCAGCCGCAGGCACTGCCCGCGGGCAGGCTGCAGAACGCGGCTCTCTGCGTCCCAGGCAGCACAGACCAGGGCCAGACGGGTGTGGAGCCAGGACACCCCGGTCCCTGTGCGGGAGGACGCAGCCTTGCCTGTCGAGGCTGGAGCCGGTGCTGCCGCCGCCTCTGCGTCCTGCACCAGCCCTTCGGGGGGGAACCTTTTTCAGAGATGTAGTTCACCTGCCGCGTAATTCGCCCCTATAAAGCGTGCAGTTCGGTGGGTTTCAGCACGTCCACAGGGTTGTGCGGGCAACACCGCCACCTAGTTCTAGAACATCTCCATCACCCCAAAAAGAAACCCTGTGTCCACAGAGGAGTCACCCCCATCCCCCTCCCCCCAGCTCCAGCAGCCACTAGCTATTTCCGTCTGCAAGGATTTGCCTGTTCCAGACGTTTTGTGTAAGTGGACCCTACAACACGTGGCCTTTCGTGGCTAGTCTGGCTTCTTCCACCGAACGTCACATCCGCGAGGTCCGTCGGGCTGTGGCACAGACCAGCACGTCATTCCCCCGATGGCCGAGTGACATCGCGTGTGCGCATGGACCACCTCCTGTGCCGCGCATCCGCCGACGCGCATCCGGGTGGTTCCCGCCGCGCGGCTGTTGCGAATCGCGCCGCTGTGAACATCTGTGGACACGCGTTTGTGTGGGCGTCAGCCTTCATTCCTCTTGGGTGGGTTCCCATGAGTGGACTCGCTGGGTCACACGGTCACTCTGACCTTTGGGGAGCTGCCACGCTGTTTCCCACGCGGCTGTACCATGTCCCATCCCCAAGTGTGCAGGGGGGAGGAACCAGTTGACCCCTTTCCAAGGACGAGGAGGCCAAGCACAGAGAGGGCAGGGCGCTGGCTCAGGTTGCACAGCTGCGGATTAGGGTGCAGATTCAAGCTCTGCCCTGGGATGGGGCATCGAGGCGTAGAGAGCAGCCGTGTCTTTCGGGGTTCTGTCTTGCTCCCCGCCCCTCCCTGCCTCCTGAGAAGGCCACGGCCCTCGTTCACGGGACGCTCACGCTGCGCCCGGCCGGGCTACAGTCCACGCAGGGTGCAGGGTGGGGTGTCTTCCTCACAGCAGCCCTGCGTGACCCCGCAACGAGGCCAGGCCCGCTTCAGGAAGGACCCCGCTACTTTGCCCAGACTTTACACTGTTTTTCTCCCAGCCTCCTCTGAAATGGCCTGTGGCCTGTCACCAGGGTGACTATGCACTGAGGAAAACGAGACGATCAGACCTTTCTGGGACCGCTGGGCCCTGGCTCTGAACGGACACTGATCCCAGGAGACCCAAAGTGCCCCCGTGGGTCAGAGAGGGGCTTGCAGAGGTCAGGAGCTTCGCTCGGGCCCGTCTCACGGTGGCCCAGCGAGTCCCTGCACCTGCCCGGCAGCCACTTCCCCAGTGTGGGACGCACAACTGGACAGACGTGCTGCCGTCCGGCAGAGCGCCCGCAGCTCCCGCCTCGGAGAGGTTGGGGCCCTTGCCCAGAGCCCACCCAGCGGGGAGCAGTCGGGGGCTCGGGCCAGACCGCCGACCCTGCATGCGCTGCGAGCGCCAAGGTGCCTTCTGCAGCCCAAGCAGGAGGCGGCTGCTCTGCCGGGTGCTCCCAGGCCGCTCCTGCTGGCACGAGTCTCACGTGGACGTGACCTCGGTGGGGGCCCCGCTTCTCCCTTCCGGGGCAGGCCGTCTGCTCCTGAGCCGGCAGCTATGCTGGGCACTGGCAGAAACAATCTCCTTGCAGGGACGGCCACAGCACTAACATCTGGACGCCACCAGGCCGGGGCACCTTTTGGCCGCGTGCTCCCCTCTAGCAAACGGCTGAGGAGGGCCCTGCGCGTGGCAGGTGTCAGGATCAGACTCGCCTGGGGGCTGGTTAAGCCGCAGATGCCCTGATCCACCCAGGCCTGCTGCGCCCGGATCTCGGGGCTGGGCTGGGGCTGCACCTTCACAGGCTCTGCTGGTGACCTGTACGCACACTGAGCTTCCAGACCGAAGCCTCCTCTCTCTGCCTCTAGGTGCGACGTTCCAGGCACCAGCCAGCGGCTGTGCCCAAATGCACCACCTCCTTGCCCACGCCGTCCCATTGCAGACGCTGTTTGCAACTACTCGGAATACTTGGGATACTCCTATTCATCCTTCAAAACCCACCTCCAACATTATCCTCCCTTCCCTCCGAGAAGGCTTCCCTTCTGAGGCACGAATGCCTCTCCTGGGCCTCCGCTGCTCCCTGTTAAATCTGCCAGTGGCACACGGGTCCCGTGTCTCAAGTCCCTGGAGCACTGACACCCAACGAGGGTCCAGACTCACCTCTTCTCTGAGTCCCGGAGCCCGCCAGGCCCTGGCACAGGGGAGCCTCAGAGTGTGGGTGTGGGATAAATCCAGGCATGCGTGGGTGTGTCGGTCTCTGCAATCTCAGTAAACATCTGGCCACAGGGCCTGGCAGGAAGCTGACCTCGCGGGTACCACTCAGCTGGCAGCCGTGGCGGGTCTATAAATACACCCTAAACTCAGAGCAGCCCACGTGCATTCCCTGCCGCGCCCTCCCAGCGGAAGAAAGGCAGCCGGCGGCCCCCTGGCTGAGGCGGTCACTCCCGGTGAGTGGGGACGTGCCCGCTGCAGGGTCAGCTCAGGGCCCACGGCATCTGATCGCGAGCCGAGCGCTCGGGCCTGCGCAGCGCTGGGAGGCTGCATTTAGCTCTAGGAAAGCACCCCCGGACCAGCAGCCTGCTTTTCTTGGATGTCTAGGCTGTGTTTATGCCGGGCTGGTGCCTGGGTCATAATTAGAGTCCCCGGAGGGTGCCTGGAGGGGTCTGCCTGCCGATGGCGGGAGGTGCCTGGGACCCAGGGCCCTGCTGTGCGAGGTGGGCAGTGCCCAGACCCCGAGGGGGAAAGGGCAAAGGTGAGCTGGACCCGGGTGTGAGCTGGCTGCATCGGGCAGAGGGAGGGGCGTGGGGTGGGGTCAGCCATGGGGCCATGGGCTCTGTCAAGGTGTTTCACCTGCCCGAGCCTCAGTTTCCCCACCTGGAACCTGGCATCACGAGTCCTGCCCCAGGATTATAACCAGTATGGTCAGCGACTGGCCTAACTGTGCTCCGCAAGCCACAGGCCGGGGCTGGTGACACTGTTCCAACAGAAGGTGGAACAGACACCGCTGTGCCAGCCCTGGCCGGCGGCACCTCGAGCGCGCGTGCTCGGGAGCGCTGGGCAGGGCCCCCGCTGCGTGCGCAGTGCCCGGTCCTCAGGGATGGGGGCCACGTCCACGCCTGCACTGTCCAAGAGCAACAGGGTTCGAGCTGCAGTTTCCGACGTCCTCGTGGCTGCATGAGAAACAGGTGAAATGAACTTCGGTGATGTATTTTATTGAACCCAGCGTAACCAAAGTACTTTCGCGTCAACACGTACTCTGCGTCGATGAAACAATCGTTGAAACGTTTCTCGTTCTTTTGAACTCGGTCTGTGAAGGCGGGGCGAGCTCACGTGTGGTGCATTGCAATCACACTCGCGGCATTGCGAGCGCTTGGGAGCCACGCGTGGCCAGGGCAGCAGAGGATGGGCCTGCGGGGCACGGGCGGCCACGCTCCCGGCTGTCCCCAAGCCATGCCTGGCGTCTCCTCCGCCAGCCGGTGAGCTGGTCGAACGCTGGCTATACCTGTTTTCTTGGCCCTCGAGGCCAGGAGACATCCAGGTGTTCAGAAAGTGAAAGAACACAGTGCCCGAGGGAGCGTGGGCTCAGGGTCTTCAGAGTGTGACGACAACAGGTAGAGTCCCCTTGCCCATGTCAGAGTCTTGTCATCGTGGCTTTTGTGTGGCTTCTCCCCCCATGGTCCCTGCAGACTCCTGTGCCCACCTGAACCTACCAATCTATACTCCTCCCAACCCTCCCCGATCCCCAGAGGACAACTTTACTATGCCTTGTCCCCAAAAACAGCTTTGCCTTGCTCGGCCTCTCCGCTCCGGAGTCTGGGCTCTGCTGCCGCATCTGGGCCCGTGCGGCCTCAGGTTGGCTCAGACGGCTCCCAGGAGTGGATCAGCCCCAGGGGCCCTTCTACCGGGAGGTGAGCTCTGCAAGCAGAGCTTCAGGAGGCTGCAGCCAGGAGGAAGTCTCTCTTACGGCTTTGGACAGCCAGTTAGGGAGCCCCGTAGGTAGGTGGACGCGTAGATGGATGCATACCTACACACATAGGCGGATGGATGTAGACACGTACACACACACGATGTTATTGTGTGCATGTATACATATGTAAATTTTGTGTTATATATAGTATAAATAATATATATGATTGTATATATGCACACATGTTAATATATTGTTCATTACTGGGTCTAGGTGTGCCGTTCCTGGGTGGGACATGCCGGGCACTGCTATGCCGTTGCCCCGACTCCAGTGCCAGCCACCCTCGTAGTAACCTGCGGCATTCGAGGCTCAGAGCCGAGCTATCTTGTGCGGGTTGCACGGCCAGCAAAGGGAAGGGGTGGCCACCCAGAGGAGCGAGCTCTGAAGTCTGACCCCTTCGCTCTGCACCGAGCCGTCCTGCAGCCGGCGAGAGCTGCAGGTCACGTATGTCGCACCAGGCACCAGATGTTGACGAATGACAGGCCATAGTCTGGCCTGGATCCATCAGAAGCACGCTGTGTTCACACAGGCCCCGTGCCTGTCTTCTACACCTGCCTGGGAGGTCAGGACCCCGGGCTGTCCCGGGGGAACTGGAGTCATCCCCGCTGCGGGGTGAGGCCGCTCCCCACCCGCGTGCTCGGGCCTCCCGCACGCAGCAGAGTGCAGGTCTGAGGGCAGCTGTACGTGCGTCTGCCGTTTCCAGCTCCTGTTGCCCGTCCGCTCTGTGTCCTTTCTCCCTGTGACCTCCCTCAGCCTGGCTGCCAAGCCGTATTTCCTGCGTCCTTGCACAAGTGCAAGTGACAGAAACA
>NW_012151474.1:1195710-1200108 GCF_000956105.1 Propithecus coquereli
CCCCCCGGGCTCCCTTTCCTGCAGGTCTGCCCCAACCCTACATCTCTGACAACCATTGGGGAAGGAGAGAAACTGAGTCAGCAAGTGTCCGTCTTCCCAAGGATTGGAGGGCAAGGCAGTGTCTTCCGTGTCAGTGATTTTGCTCAGCACGTACGCGTGAGTCTGAACATTCGCATAGGCATGTTCGCACGTCGTAGTCGTACGTATGTGTGAGATGGATGGATGGATGGAAGGGTCGAGGGGGTGGATGGATAGATGGATAGATTCTCCTCCGTAAGACTTCTCTTGGATGTCCGAGCGAAGCTTTCCGTGCCTCGAAACTTTGATGGTCCCCATCCTGGACGACATTGGGTTCCTTCCCTCCCAGGCACGGTGGAGGCTGCATCTGGGGGTGAGAATGGAGGCCGGGGAGGAGCCTGGCACTCGCGCCCAACCTGCCATTGGGGCGCAGGCCTGGGGGTCGGAGTGCCCAGTCCCTCGCGCCCTGTGTACCCCACCCAGAGCTGGGCACAGGAGCCGGCAGGGCGGGTCAGAGAAAGAAAACGAGGCCTCGGCAAGAGCGTCTGTCAGTCAATAGCGAAGACGTGATCCCTGCCTCCCACGTGCGGAGTTGGAAGCCCTCGCTCTGTGTCCTCGGCCTCGTAGAGCGCCCGGTGCCCGCCCTCCGTCCTGCCGTCCCTTCATAAAGACACTGCGAGCTGTGGACGGAGGGACATGTGCATGGTGCAGGATGGACTTGGGTTCAGACAATTTGCAGCAGCCCAGAGCATCTGGGGTGGGGCTTGTGACCGACGGTCAGGCCGGACCCGAATCGCTTTCCCACGGGAACAGTCGCCTCCGTAGACCCAGGGCCAAAGCGCGTGATGGTGCAGCCACCGTCCGCACCCGCTGGGCCAAGAGCTGGGCCTGCCCCGTCTCACTGAGTCCCCCAACCACCTGTGGGGGGCTCCACTTCTATCCTCATCCAACAGATAAGAAAACTGAAGCCCTGGGAGGTCGAGTACTGCAGCTACCTCTGCTGCGTAACAAGCAGCCCAAGCCTAGGGCTGCAGACAGCCGCGACCGCACGTTTTTCACGATTCTGCGCCTGGCTATGGTGCTTGTGCTGGTCCCGCGTGGACACCGGGTGGGCGGTTTAGCGGGCAGCCGGCCATCCCAGTGGCTCCGCTCCCGTGGCTGGCGGTGGTCTGGGGCTGTGGTCTGGAGACCCTCAGCTCCCTCTGCTCCCTTATGTGATGGTGGAGTCTGCAGATGCTCACGATGTCACCTCCTCTGTATCCTACTGGTCAGAGCAAGTCGGGGCCCAACCAGGTTCTAGGACCGGGGACACTTCACGTCTCGATGGAGATGCTGCAAATACTCGGTGGCCATGTTAGATTCTTTGCCCAGCGTCACACAGCTGGAAGGCGACAGTTGGGATTTGACCCAGGCCTGTTCGGGACCCGGGTCACAAATGCGAATGCCCTCAGGGCCGAGCAGGAGCAGGTGCAGGAGAGGCTCAGGTGTGGGTGGCGGGGCACAGCAGAGACGGTGGGCCAGGCCAGAACACGGGCCCCTTGTCACGGGAAACAGAACTCCGCATTACCCCCGATGCAGCTGCCCCACGTCAGCCACTAACGCAAGTTAAAACACTTCTGATGTCAGAACTCCCCTTGTTGGGGCCGGACACAGACGCGGACCCTCGCAGCCTCACAGCGTGGCTGGGGCCACAGCCAGGCGCAGGGCTCTAGGCAGCCCCCTCCCCAGGCTCTGCCCAGGCCGGGCCCACCCAGGAGGTAGATTCAGGCCCCGCGTGGACCTCGGGTAACAGCACAGTGGCCCTGCTGCCCCAGAGCCGGACGCGGGCAAATCTCTCCACCTCCCCCGCCCTGGACCCCTCACCGGGAAAGCGGGGACCACAGCGTTGTGCCCGCCTCGCGGAAAGAGTGAGGACCGGCCGAGCCGATGGCGCTCACGTGCCGGCTAAAGGGAGACAATAGCCGAGGGGAGCCACGAGCCGCTCACGGCCAGCACCCGCCGTCACACCATCACTGGGGCAGCACAGAGCCCACAGCCTCGTGGCAGGAGGGGACAGGCACCCAGCGGTGAGCCTGGCTTCTGGGGTCCATAGACCTGAGTCCGAGCCCTGGCTCTACCCCAGCTCACGACACACTCCGTGAGCCTCAGTGTCCTTCCAGTGCCACCCGCGAGGACAGCCAGCTCAGCCGCCCAGGCCAGGCTCAAAGCCCTGCTGCAATCAGCCTGCGGGGAAGACGGCCCCAGGTGCCAGATGGGGAGACCGGGGCTCAGCCGGCTGGCGCAGGGGCCCAGGCCATGCTCAGCCCTTTCAGGGCTCCTGCTGCCATTCCCAGGGACTGGCCAGGCCAGGAAGGAGCACGGTCCCAGGGCTCTGTGGGTCTTGGAAGCAGTCTACTCACCCCGGGCTTCCGGAACCACCAGGCCAGGCGAGCCCAGCAGCCCGCTCTGGGCCAGGGACCCGGCTGCTCCAGATCAGTCCCTCCTCTCAGCTGTGAAAACAGAGCAGCAGCGCAGGGAGGACCTGGGACTGGCTGGTCCCCACTGGACGGTCAGTGGGTGGCCGGCAGTGCAGGGCCCGTTGGAGAGGCTGAGGTCCAGCTGGGAGTGCCCAGGTCTGTCTGTCTCTGGGCTGGCATCTCCTCCTCTGGGTGAAACTGGCAGAACCAGCCCTGCTCAGGGGTCACCTGGGAGCATTTCAGTGACCCTAGCACCGTGGTTACCACCGCCAGGGTTGGAGCAGAGGGCCAGGGAAGGTGGCCGGGGTGGGGGATGGGAAGAGGCCCAGAGCCCCTGCTGGACAGCAGGCCAGGGACCCTCCTGGGGAGTGGAGGAGGGGTGCAGAGGTGTCCATGGTGGGGAAAAGAAGGGATTGTTGCCCGTCAAGCCTGGCTGCCCGGCCCCAGCCCTTCACTGGCTCTTTGGTCCTCGAGGCCTCAGACACTCCATAGTCTCAAACAGAAAGGGGGGTTCAGACCCCAGAGGGATGGGTATGGTATCTCCCCCGGGACCCTAGAGCTGATCTGGAGTGAACCCAGGGGAGGGGGAGGTTGTCCTTTCTTCTAGCTCTGGGGCACACAGAGCAACTGAAGACTCTGCTGTGGGCACCGTGCCATCCAGTCCAGCAATGCCAAGGCCTCTCTGGCCAAGGTGGGAGCATTTGGGGGCAGTGACGCAATTGTGTACTCCAGGAAACCACAGCACCCTCAGCCCTGCAGTGAGCTGGGGGCTGGAGTAGAGCACTTCGGGCCCTAAGACCTGGATTCTAGTGCTGACAATAGATGGGTGGGTGATGGATGGATGGTGGGTGGATGGTGGGTAGGTTGTGGGTAGGTAGATGGATGAATGGATGGTGAGTGGGTGGATGGATAGATGGGTGGGTGGGCAAATGGATGGATGGGTGGATGGATGGATGGGTTGTAGGTGGATGGATGGATGGGTAGATGGATTGTGGATGGGTGGATGGATCGATGGATGATGATGGGTAGATGTATGGATGGGTGGATGGATAGATGAATGGGTGGCTGGATAGATGGATGGGTGGATAGGTGGATGATGGTGAATAGATGAATAGATGAATGGTGGATAGATGGTTGGGGGTGGGTATATGGGTAGTGGGTGAATGGATGAGTGGATGGTGGATGGATTGGTGGATGGGGGATGGATAGGGGATGGATGGATGGATGGGTGGATGGATGGATGGGTGGATGGGGGATGGATGGATGGGTGGATGGATGGATGGGTGGGTGGATGGAGGATGCTGGATGGATGGATGGGTGGATGGTGGATGGTAGATGGATGGGTGGGTGGGTGGATGGATGGATGGATGTGTAGATGGGTAGATGGTGGATGGATGGATGGGTGGATGGATGCATGGATGGGGGATGGTGGATGGTGGATGGATGGATGGATGGGGGATAGATAGGGGATGGATGGATGGATGGGTGGATGGTGGATGGGTGGATGGTGGGTGGATGGATGGTGGATGGATGGGTGGGTGGATGGAGGATGATGGATGGATGGGTGGATGGTGGATGGATGGGTATACAGTGGATGGTACATGAATGGGTGGATGGTGGATGGATCATGGATGGTGGATGGATGGGTGGATGGTGGATGGATGGGTGGACGGTGGATGGTGGATGGGTGGATGGATGGGTGGATGGTGGATGGATCATGGATTGTGGATGGATAGGTGGATGGTGGATGGGTGGGTGGATGGTGGATGGATGGATGGACAGTGGATGAATTGGTGGACGGTGGATGGATGGATGGATGGGTGGATGGTGGATGGTTGGGTGGATGGTGGATGGTGGATGGATGGGTGGATGGTGGATGGGTGGATGGTGGATAGTGAATCGTTGGGTGGATGGTGGATGGTGG
>NW_012151474.1:1200628-1227249 GCF_000956105.1 Propithecus coquereli
GTGGCATTTGCATCCTGCCTCAGGGGCCGAGAGGGACCATGGCCTGGAAAGGCAGGGAGGGAGGGTGGGCAGGGTCCCCAGCGAGGTCGGCACAGACAAGACTTTGCTAAACAGACGTGGGAGCCAAGCAGAGGGCACAGCAGGGCCCCCCAGGCCCCAGGGGAACCCACAGGCCCCCCGAAGGGCAGACAGGGCTTGGCGGCTCCAGTCACTCAGGGACAGCCACCCCGCACCGCGGCAGTGGGGCTGCAGCTCCATCCCAGTCGCAGCCCGCCCAGCCGAGCCCTGCCCAGCCCACTCGCGGCCCCAGCCAGGAACGCCTCCGGCCCTGCGGCTCTTGGCCTCAGACGCGGAAAAGCCCCTGCAGTTTAGCAGCTCAAGATGGTTTCTGCATCCTCCCGCCCCCGCCCCCAAACACACACACACACACACACACGCACACACACACGCACACACACACGCACGCACGCACTGGAGCGTCTTGGCAGCTGGTGAGCGCTAACGTGGCTGAATTGCTTTGGGGGACTTTGAAGGAAGCTAATTAAAACCAGCTGAGATGTGAAAGCTGGAAGGTGGCAACAGCCAGGGACAACTTTCCACGGGCTCGGGAGGGAGCGGCCCGGAGCTGGCCGTGCCGCCGCCGCCACCGCGAGCCACGGTGTCCAGCCAGGCCCAGCGACCCGGCCTGGCCCGGCCAGAGGTGGGCCCAGCCGGGAAACCGCCCTTCCGTGGGGCCCAGGGCTGAGTACGGGAAGTGGGGTGGGAGGGCAGAAACGTGGGTGTGTCTTACGGTGGCCGTGTGTGTGTGCACGCGTGTGTGCATGCATGTGCACGTGTGTGTCCCAGGACAGCTATATGTGCTCATGTATGATGTGTGTGCCTCAGTTTACCTGCCTGTCTAGACACCCTCCTGGCTGGGAAGCCCCCCCCCGACCTTCCTGCTGCGAAGGGAGCCGCACCCACCGCCCCGTGCGCAGTGGAGAATCTCGAGGCTCCGCGGAAGGACCCGTCCTGGGATCCTTTTCTTTATCACAGCGACCCCAGCCCCGCGTCGGCGGCTCAGGCGTGGACGTCTCGACAGTGAGGGGAGGGGCGGCCGCCCTGCCCCCTGTGCGCACGTGTCGGGGCACGTAGGTGGCCTTTATTCTCTTGCAAAGATGGGGTCACACCACGCCGTTCGCCCTCGCTCCCTCTCTGGGCGTGACGCAGGTGCCGTTCCTTCCCTGCCGGCCGCTCCGTACTCTGCGTCTGGCTACGCTCGCGTCCCCTCGGTGGGCATTTCCTGGTATTTCCTACCATCCTCCTGTGACCGAAAAGGCACCCTCTCGAGGGGGCGGGATGTCCCACACGCAATGTGTGCATGTACACTGCACACACATGAGTACGCTGTTCATGTATGTGTTTTAAATGTAGGTACAAAAATGCATGCTTTATCCGTGTGCAGTGTTGCGTGATGACGTGTCGAGAGGGGCCGGGCGTCCAGGCTGAGCGCCTGCGAGCAGAGGCCCGAGTGCCACGGTGGGTGAGGGCGGGCGCCACCTCTGCCGCCCAGGAGGACAGGCCAAGGCTTTGGGAAGCAGCTGGGAGCCGCTGTCCCATGCGGGGTGCACCTTCGGCCCCTGCCACATCAGGGCCACTGAGAGTTGCCAGGTGCCCTGCCCCGGGCCCCGGGCGAGCACGTCCACCGGTTCTGCTCTGACCTCTCTGCCCCCAGCTGCAGACCTGGCTGCCCCGGCGCTCACCTTCGGTGCCCTCTCTCAGTCTGCTGTGTGACCCTGGGCACGTCACTTAACCTCTCTGAGACCCGCTGCATAGGGAGCTCACAAGGTCCTTTGCCGAAGAAGGGTTTGTTTTCATGCTCGAGTGGAAGTTCCAGAAATCCCTAGAGCCTTCCTGGCACAGCAGCCCGTACCCAGCCGTGGGGTCAGGAGACCTTTGTCGACATCCTAAGGTTGCCCCAGATGGGGCCCACTGGGATGTCGGTGCCATGGGGTGGGGTCTGTCTCATCTATAGCGACGTCCTGTTTGGTCAATGTCCGTCAATATTCCCTGAATGAATGAGTGAGTGGGTGGGTGGGTGAGCAGGGGACAGCGTCCGGGCGGGGACAGCTTGGAAAGTGCTGCCCAGGGAAAGGTCACATACGACAACCTACCGGTCGAACCCGGCCCGATGGCCTCGGCCCACACACTAGTTGCTTTGTTTGACATGAATTTCTTGCCGACGTTTTAAAATGAGGAGATTTCATTTTAAAAACTAGATTTCTGGCTTTTCCTAAAAAATCAGAAAGGCTGCCACTGTGCTCTGTTTCCTGGCAGCCACCATGGGGGGCCCGGGCCGCAGCGCCCACGTACCCGGCTGTGGGCACGGTGTCCCATGTTGCCACTCGAGAGGGGAGGCCGCAGGGAGACCAGGGCGCACGTGGGCGTCTCCGGGCACCAGCCACATGGCGTCCCCAGCACCCCTTCCTCAAACAAAGCCTCGCTGAGTCCTGCCTGGCCCAGTCCGTCCCTGGCCTGAGGGACACAGCGTTTGAAAAATTCGCTGCTTGGGGCACAGCGAGGAGCAGTAGATGAAACACGTGTGCCGAGAGGACAGGGCCCGAAAAGGCCGGTGCTGGGGGCCCAGCGTCGGATGAGACCGGGTGGACTCAGGCAGGTGACATTCTCGGAAAGACCCCAGGGAGGGACAAGGCTGCCCGGGGCGTGAGAGGCGGAGGCCACCGCATCCGCGAAGTGGCACAGACTGCCCTGCCCTCGCCTTCCTGCCACCAGCCCCCGAACACCCACAGCGGCTCTGGGCCATAGAGGCCGTGGAGGGGGCGGGAGGAGCGGCCGCGGTCGTCCGGCACGGTGCGTTTCTGCGTGTTTCTGGAAGGAGGCGGCCGGCTGTGTGGGGCGCGCTCAGCCCCGCCGTCCTATCCGCCTGCAGACGCGGAGCTCTGGGGGGCGATTCTGTCCGCAGTCGAGTCCGGAGGGGGCGTGCTGCAGAGGTGGGGGCGGCTCTGCCAGTCCCGCTGCCGCCTCTAGCTGTGGGCCTTGGACTCAGTTTCCTCATCTGGGAAATGGGGTGAAGGGGGCGGTGCCAACTGCAGCTGAGGTTCAGAGGGCGCAGGAACCAGAGAGGCCCCAGCTGCTCGGCGCTGTGCGTGACTCTTAGGCCTGGACGGCCTGCGGGGCAGCGAGAGGGAGCCCAGGGGCTCCCGGCCTGGGGCTCGTGTCTGTGGGGCTGGGCGCTGTGGCGTGGGGGAGATGGGGCCCCTCGGAGAAGGTGACCCTGAGCCTCCACCAAGCGGGGTGAGGTCAGGGGTGGGGAGGGAGCCGCGAAACCCCCGCGAGACTGTGGCGGAGCCGTCCCGAGACCCCCGGTCCCGGCGTCCCCTGCTCCCTGGGTTCGGGGGCTCCCCGCAGGCCACGCGGGGGCTGCAGGTTCCGTGGGGCCCGCTCCCCGCAGCTCGTCCACGCCCCTCTGGGCCGAGATTCCAAGTCCCCAGGAAGACGGAGTAGGGTCTGGCCTTGGGGACTGGAGGCCCCTGAGTCTGTCCAGGCCTCCCCGGCCCAGACCTTCCACCCCGGCCCGCTCCCCCCAGGCCACGGGGCCTCTTGGGTCTGACACCCGCCACGGGTCCCACCCACGGCCTTCACGTCCCGACACACGCACCTGCTGGGTGTGGGCGCACTGGCCCTGCAGATGGCCAGCGGTTAGGGGGCAGCAGTGAGGGGCGCAGATGCTCGTCACGTGCACAGTGGAGAGCCTGGGACCAGGGGCTCCCGTCACCGCAGCCCCAGGGAGGCCGTGGAGCGGCCACGGGAGCAGGAGTTGGGAGGCGGCAGCCTCCAGGAAGGCAGCGGCGGGTTGGGAGCTGTGCGCCTTCGAGGACTGGGAACGAGGCCCGTGTGGGTGGGAGCAGGATTGCAGCGGAGGGAGAGGCCAGTGCGTGGGCCCCAGGGCCATGGGCCACCGGCCTCCCGCGGCCTCGGTTGGCACCGGCAGGGCCTTCTCTGCCCTTCTGGGCTGTGGCCTCTGCCCTCAGGCCAGGCCGAGAGCACACCCAGGGGGAGGGCAGCCTCCTCTTCAGAGCCAGGGCGGCACAGGGCCACGCCGCACCCGGCCGCTGCAGCCAGAGTCCACCCGCCGCCCTGCCCAGCCCCTGCCAGCCGGATCAGACACCCGCGGGAACGGGCTGCCCTTGGGATACTTCTCAGCGGCCGGATTAGGGCGGGTCCCGGGGCAGCGCCACCGGCCCGCGTTCCAGCTACCCAGAGACTGGCCGAGGCCACACAGCGAGGGAGGTCCGCAGGGCCAGCCACGCCAGGACCCGGGTAGCCTCGTGGGAAACAGTGTCTGTGGAAGGCCGAATCCCCAGCTGCTCAGCTGTGTGGCCTTGGACAAGTCACTTCCCCTCTCTGAGCCTCCGTCCCCTATCTGAGCAATGGGGACAACAGAACCACCGTGGCGTCTTTGCAGGACTCTCGAGGTAGGGCTGGCACGTGAGTGCCTGGAGCATCCGTGGCCTTCTGGGGCCTCGGTCATCAGGCCAACACTGGCCACAGAGGGCGGGGCCCAGCCCCTTTAGGGCTCACCCACTGCCCACCCCTGGCCCCTGCGCCCAGTTTCCAGCCGAGCATACTGAGGCTGAGCCTCGGACCTGGGAACAGCACCCGGGACCCCCCGTCAAATGGGAGGAAGGACACGGACTGTCGTCGGAGGTCAGGGCACTTCGGGCCCCGCAGGGGGACTCACGCTGCCCGGGCTCCCACCGAAGGGTGTCCTCAGGGTCATAGCTGGCATCCAGGCAGCCACTGGACGTCTTCCAGGGACAGGAGGACGTGGACCCGGCTTGTCTAGGACCTGAGCAGAGGCAGTAGGACAGACAGAGCCTGGACGTGGCGGAGCAGGGGCAGGTCCCAGCCCCGTGCAGGTGCCATGTGGCCCGGGGCCAGGCAGCTGCACCCTGGGCCCCGTCTCCCCAGCGGCCGAGAGCCCTTCCCGCGTGTACCCCGAGCCGGGCATACTCGCGGGACCGCGGCTTGGGGATGCCACACCGGCACACTCAGCGTGCCCGAGGGTCCTTCCTCCAGCCGGGCAGTGGGACACGTGCTCCCCCACTGGGCAGACGCGCAAGACGCCCCTCCCCACCCAGCTTCCCACCCGGGCGCTTCACTAATCCTCCTGTCCTTAGGAAGCCAAATTATAATCACTTTTAATTGAAAAAGGAGGCTGATAGGACTCTGAGCCTGCGGAGGCAGGAGAGTCATTAGCGCGGCCCCCAGACCCCCGGCGGGCTCATTAATCACGTCACTCGGGAGACAGCTGAGCTGGGCGGGGGCGGCAGTGACCCCCACATGGACCGCGCTGGTCCCGTTTCCTGCGCAGGGGCTGTACTCGGGGCGAGATGCGCTCAGTTTCCAAACACCAGAGGAGATGTCTCCCTCCCTGGGGTCTCGGGCTGGCAGGGGACACGGGTGGCCACCGTCCCCAGACCCTTCCCCTCTGGCAGCTTCTGTCCCCCGGGAGATGTGTCTGAGGCGGCCCCGCATTCTGTGAAGGGAGCAGCTGAGCGAGGCGCCCCCAAGAGCCGTGCTCTGGAATTCCGAGGCAGGACTTCCCAATGGGCCAGACTGAGGAAAACGCGCCCCCATCCCTGGTTTTCAAAGTGGGTTCCATGGAGCCCCAGGGTTCTAACAACCCCCCGCCCTCCACGTCCTGGCCAGCGCCCTAGACGAGCCGTCTCTCAGCTGTGGGACAACCCAGTACTGGCTTCATTCACCTCAGCTCTGCTGGGGCCACTGAACCCCAATACAGCCCTTGCAAGTCAGACGCCTGGCAGGGAAGGCCCCAGTGGTCGGCGCACACTCCCGCCCGCACGCCCGCCGCCCCAGGGCTGCGCCTCTGCCCGCTGGTGCACAGCGAGCATCACGGATCCCAGAATGGGCCCTGCAGCTGAGCCTGCAGCCTCCATGGCCTGAGGGGGTGCATGTGTCTGCCCACGTACGTGCCTGCTCCTGTGTGGGTGTGCGCACATGGCTGTGTGCACGTGGGTGTGCATGTGTGGATGTGCACACGTGGGGGTGTGCACGGGGTGTGCATGTGGATGTGCATACGGGGTGTGCACATGGGTGTGAATGTGTGGATGTGCATACGGGGTGTGCACATGGGTGTGAATGTGTGGACGTGCACATGTGGCTGTGTGCACGTGGGTGTACATGTGTGGATGTGCACACATGGGTGTGTTCACGTGGGTGTGCACGTGGGTTTGCATGTGGTTGTGCACACATGGGTGTGTTCACATGGGTGTGCATGTGTGGATGTGCATGTGGGGGTGTGCACACGTGGGTGTGCATGTGTGGGTGTGCACACGTGACTGCACATGTGGATCTGCACATGTGGGTGTGCAGTGGGTTTGCATGTGTGAATGTGCACGTGGGGGTGTACACGTGGGTGTGCATGCGTGGATGTGCACACGTGGGTGTCTGCACGTGGGTGTGCATGTGTGGATGTGCACACGTGTGCACGTGGGTGTGCATGTGTGGATGTGCACACATGGGTGTGCACGTGGGTGTGTGGACTTGGGTGTGTGCACATGTGGGTGTGCCCGCGTGAATGTGCAGGGGTCCTGAGCACTGACCCCAGGCCAGGCCTGGGATGGGGGTGAGTTGACACATGTAGCCCCACCCTGGTGATGCCAGCCGGGGACATGGGGGGTGGCACAGCAGTAAGGGGACCCACCATGCAGAACCGGGACTGAGGACGGGCCTTGAGAGGCAGGAGCAACCTCAGGCAGCAGCTGCGCTAGCTCCCTGGTCAGGGAGGGCTTCCTGGAGGAGGTGGCCTGGAGCTAAGCTGAAGACGGATCCCAGGAGGCTGTGAGGTATCTGGGAGGAGCCCTGGGGGAGGCGTTGGCGCCGCCTGGAGAGTTGAGCCGTGACATACAGTAAGGGAAGAGCTACTGCTGGGATCAGTGTTGTGCACCCCTGAATCTTGGTCTTTGTGGCACAAAGGGACTGGGGAGAGGGTGACCGGTGCCCGCACCTTGCCCCGTGCCAGCTCTCGGTGCTCCTGGTGGGTGACAGGGCACTATCTTTAGCCACAGACCCCCACCACCCCGCCAGCCGCCTCGCTGTCACTCTCGAAGACATCATCTTCTCCCCACGTGGCTGCTTATCTTCCTCCTGTTAAAGGATCTCAAATGTGCACCCCGATAAGGTGGGACGAACACCGCTTCCAGCCCCCCAACGCCGGCCTCCACTTTTCCCCAAAGTAATTAAGATAAATGCAGCTGATAATTTGCGCCGTATTCTTAAACGTACCCTCCGGGCCATATCTCAGATATAATTTTACCTGCGACGGTTTATCTGAGCACTCAGGTAACAGATAGTTTTTAAGCAAAGCGGCAGCGTTTGAAGCGAAAGGGCGGGACGTGTGTGAAATTCACGTCGGAATGCAGCAGGACTGCAGCGCAGAGACCCTGGCGCCTCCCCCAGGACTGGCGCGAGGCTGGCGGCCCGCAAGGTGTGCACGGGGCCAGGATGGGCGTGCGGGGCAGAGGCAGGTGCCCAGCCAGTGGGCACGACCAAGGGCCTCACTTCTTCCAGCCTCACTGTCCCGAGCGACCAGGGACCAGGGGCCCCTGCCCAGCAGAGCTGGCACACAAGGCGTCTGGCTTTGCCCACCACACCCATCGGGGAGCGGCCAACTGGCTGGAGAGGGTGGAAGGCCAATGGTGGCGCGGGCTAAGTGGGGCCAGGTGGCCGGGGACAGTGGCCGGGGACAGTGCCCGGCGCAGCACAGCCCAGGCAGGCTCGGTCGCAGTGGGGTCGGCAGTCAGAGTGGACCAAGCTGGGCCCCGGATGGGGCTGGTGCCACCCAGGCGCCCCAGGGAGTGTGACGCAGCAGGAGAGGCCACCGCGTTCTGTGCCGGGCTCTGCTTTCCAGACACACAGTGTGACCTGTGACGGGCCATGCTCTTCTCTGAACCTCAGTTTCCCTGTCTGCGCCCAGGTCAGGCTGCAGCGCAGCGGCCCTTCCCGCCCCAGTCCCACCCTGTGGCGCACACTCCTTGCCTCCTGTTTGCTGTCCAGGCTGGGAACAGCTGGGGCCAAGGGGGAGGCCGGGAGCCAGGCCCCGCAGTTGGACGTGGACAGGGCCCGGCCCCACCATGTGCCCGTGGGTGACACTCCATCCCCACCTCCAGCCCGACCGTCCTCGACAGCCAGAAGTGCCCAGCGCCTCGCACTCCCTGGCGGAGGAGCGGGCAGGAGACAGAGAGCTGGTCCCTGCCGCGGGAAGGCGCAGTGTGGCCCTGAGGACAGAAGGAACATCATGGGGAGGAGTCACCCACTGCCGCGGGAGAGGCCGTGGCGGGCAGAGGAGCCGACGGCTCTGAGGGAGGCTCGGTCGCAAGCTTCGATATCCATGTGTACAGGACAGGTGTGAAGACCCGTCGGATCCAACCCCTTGTTTTACAGTTGGGGAAACTGAGGCCAGGAGGCCCAAGGTCATATGTGGAGCCCTGATTGGACAGTACAGCCAAGCGTCCAGGCTCCCAGCCGTGCTCGGGGACACCCAGGATGTGCAGCCCCTCGAGACTCACAGGAGCGTCTGTCACTGCGGTGAATCACCACAAATGCCGCTGGGCGGACACACATACATGAGCAGTTCACACCCGGGCAATCCAGGAGGGCTGCCTGGAAGAGCCGTGGCCACCTCAGAGCAACCATCTGCCGGGTACTTACTGGGTGCTGGTGCCCAGGAGGTGACTTAGGTGTGTTGTCCCTGTGAGGTCAGGACTCGGATCGGTCCCGTGTGACGGATGAGGGGAATGGCTCTGAGAGGCTTAGGACTGTCCCACATCCTGCAAACACCAAGATTGGAGCCCAGGCCCAGTGTGTCCGGCCGCACGGCCTGCAGGAGTGTCGGGAATCGCGAGCACAGGGCAGAAGGCGGCAGGCGGCCCACACTGGGCAGCTGCTCAGGAGGGAGCCCCGAGGGCCCTAGGGTGGCAGGCGAGGGCCCGGGCAGGGGCGCCCAGCTCACGGGGGATGGAGAGGCCACAGCCACATGGGCGGAGCGGAAGAGGGGGCGCAGGGAAGAGGGTGGGTGCAGAGGCCAGGCGTGGGGGGCCGGGGCGGCTCTGCCTCCCTCAGGAGCTGGCGGCCCCCACACCCGCGGCCAGAGCAGCCCGCCCAGCCGCAGTCTCGAGTTACAGAGCGCTCGGGCTGGTGACCAGAGGGGCCAGTTACTGCTTCTAAGAGAAAAGGAGCCGCTCGCACTCCTCGGGGGCTCCCTGGGGCCGGCCCGGGATCGGGGATTGGATCTCCCGGCATCAAAGGGGCCCCGGGCCGCTGAAACCCACACCACACGGTGGCACCGAGGGCTTTGCCAGGAGGCTGGGCGGGGCAGGGGCTGAGGCCAGGGTGCACGCTGCCCCCATGCCCACCGCGCAGTCCGAGGACTGAGCACAGGTCCTCGTGCCCGGGGAGCCAGCGTGTGCCCAGGTGTGCCCAGCACGCTGCGGGCACGGTGTCCGCCTGCTGTCCTGGCAGAGCGAGGAGGGGACGGCCGAGTGCTGCCCACGAGCCCAGTCACAGAAGGCCTTGGACACGTCCCACCTCCCCTCTGTGCTGCAGCTCCCTCCCCTGTGGCAGTTTGTGGACTGCGCCTCTTCCAGGCGCCCGAGGCCGTGAATGGCACCAAGAACCACCTGCCTGGCACAGTGTCGGGCGCAGGTGCGGCGATGGCGGGAGGGGTCCTGCGGCCTCTCCAGGCCTCTGTCCTCCTCCTCCGTGACGCTGGGACCTACCTTAGGGCCTCTGCGTTCTCCACGCTGTTAGGAGGGACACGGTCGTCTGCGGCTCTGTAACAAGTAGCAGCCTGAGACGGCAAACGCGTGTCACCACATAGCATCCGAGGGTGGGACGCCGGCGCAGCGTGGCTGGGTGGCTGTGGCTAAGGTCTCTCCTGTGGTCGCGGGGGCTGCGGTGTCCGCTGAAGGCTCGGCCGCGGCTGCTCCCCTCACGGCTGCGGGCAGGTCAGTGCCCCGCCGCGGGGCCTCTCTGCAGGGCTGCGTGGCAGCTGGCGTCTCCCGAGCAGGTCCCAGGGGGGCTGCGATACCACGGACGGCCTGGTCTCAAAAGCCACACACTCTCACTGCACCCCCATTCCGCGCATCATCGGGGGACCCCTGAGCGCGGCCTGCCTTCCGTGGAGGGAGTTACCTCCGCCTCGAAAGGAGGGGGCCGGAGAGCGTGTGGCCATATTTTAAAACCACGGCGGGGTTAGTCCGACAGTCTGTCCACACCGCAGGTGCATTCGCGCCTGGACGCGCCAGCCCCTGGGTCCACCTGCGCTCGCCTGCGTGTGTTCGCGGCGGAGCCGTTTGTAAGGGCCGAGACGGGAAGCAGCCCGGCGTCCGTCGGGAGGTCCGACGCGCAAGCAGTCAGCGGCGTGCGTGGCGGCCGTGCATGCGGACAGACAGGGACCCCTCTAGGGAACGCTGTGGGCCGAGCCCCAGGACACGTTGTTAGAGGGGACGTGAGGAGCAGAGCGGGAAGCACCGCAGACTATTTTTTGTTCAAGAAAGGAGGGACGTAGGAATATTCATTCGTCTGTACTAACATCTGCATCAGGAAACTCTGGCATGAAACCGTGACCCCCAGCGGCACTGGGGAGAGGGTCAGGGCCGGCGAGAGGAGTGAGCCGTCTCTCTGCCGACCTTTTAATGGGGTCTCGATTTCGGGAGCTCCACGAATGCTTAATCTGTGCATAAATAAAAACGTGACACAAAAAAATGCAAAATAACCATGAAACCCGCTGCAGCCGGCTGACCCCCAAGCACTTCGGGGTCCCGGGTGGCTGAGCTGCCCACTGGCCACCTCCCCGCCCGCCCAGCGGCTTCCTGGTGCCCTGAAGGGGTCTCGAGCCAGCCCCGCCTCCCGCCGTGCCTCAGGGCTCTCGGCCCAGGCCCAAGCCCCACACCAACTCTGAGTCGCTTTCTGTTTTCTCTGCAGCCAAGAAATTCTCGTTGCTCAGGAAGTCGTGCGGCGACGCAGCTGAGGGGCCCCTGACTCCCCAGGTATGTAGGAGGACAGCCGGCATGGGGGCTGGCTGCTGCCCCTCGGCCCGAGGTGCCCCCGTCCCCAGGCTCCCCCCACCCCCACGACACCCCAGCTGAGGGCAGTAGCCAGGGCTGCCAGCTGGCCCCCGGATCCGCCTCCCGGACCCGGCCGACTCGCAGCTTTGTGTGGGCAGGACGCAGCACCCAGCGCTCTCAGCTCCCTTCCTTGTCAAACCAACACTCCTCCCCGCCAGCCGGGAGTCAGTGCTGCATCACCTCCTCCAGGAAGGCTGCCTGCTCTCCCGGCTGGGCTGGAGTCCCCACTCTGAGCTGAAGGCTCCTGGCCTCGGGTCGTGGGTCTCACCCACGAGATAGGCCCTTCATGAGGGACCCCAGCAGCTGCTGTCTCCACTCTCGGCAGCCTGGCCCCGAGTGGGTGTCTGGAACGTGTGTGCCGTGGCTGAGCCCAGTGCGGGGCTGGGGCCCCCCTCCTGGGAGGACCCCCCTCCACTGGCTGGGAGGCCCTGAGTCACTCATGCCTCGATCCATTACCCCTAAGTCGGGGTGACGTCCAAGCCACTGGGAGCACGAGGGAATCCATGGTGGAAAGAGCTGTAACTGCCATCAGCACCATCATTTAGTCACTCAACAAACTTTGCCCGTGAGCCCTTCACCCCCAGCAGTGGGGCCCAGAGGCGGGAGGGGACCCTCCCTGCAGGCTGATGGGACGAGATGGGGAGGGGGCTTGGCAGTGAGGGCAAAGGAGGATGTGGCGCCCAGATCCCCCACCCGGCGCATCTCTCCTTGGGCTGCAGCGGCCGAGCAGGGTGGCGCCCTCCGCTGGCGGATGCTGGTACGGCTCCCACCCTGGCGACCCTGGCCCAAATTGGGCAGAACACCCCAGGGGAGGGGGCGTCCCCGGGGCAGGTCCCCACAGCAGGGAGCACCAGGTAGAAGCGGGTGGTGGCTGGTTCTGAGCCCACGCATGGTGACCACAAGGACAAATGAGAGCAGGTGAAGCTGGCCCTGGGCGGGGAAGGAGCCAGGTCCCCTGGGCAGGTGGTCCCTGCCACGTCCGAGCCTCATGGCCCTGGCTTGTGGCCCAGCACATGGAGCCTCCTCTGGGAAGTGACCGGGGAATGAGGCAGGGCGCTCCCAGAAGGGGGGGTCGCTGCCACCGTGACCCGCAGCTGGGCAGGTGCCGGCTCAGGACCCGCCCCCAAGGCCCGAGAAGATGCGGTGTGAGCCCCCTGCTGGACGCGGGTGTGCCCAGCGTGGGTCCCCACATCCTGAGACTCAGGCTTCTGGCCACGGCCCCTCAGCAGGTGTAAGCGCCCACCTGTGCCCTCCTGGCTCTGCCCGGGGTCAGTCCTACAGGTCTGGAATTTGTGTGCCCAGCAGGGGGCTTTCCTGCCCGCAGCCTGGCCAGAGCCCAGCGGGGCTGCTCTGGAGGGGCAGGCAGCCTTCCCAGACCCGGACCCCAGAAAGCTCCCCTCCCCCTCTGTCTTCCATGGCTCAGGCTGGCGGGAACCTCCCCTTCTTGCTTCTCCAAGGTGCTGTCTGAGCCCAGCACCCTCCTGCGCTCGGGGGCCTCCGTGACAGCTGCCCCAGCCGCTCCTGCTCCTGGCCTGGCCACGGGTTCCATGGGAAGCCACGAAGCCCCACATGGGGCCACCCCTCGGCCCCTCTGACTTCTCCCCTTTCCTCGCAGGCTCCGCGCAGGACCATGAGAGCAGGCTTCCCCCGGGCCCCCCGAGGGGCAAGGATGGCTGCCCAGCCCACGCCCCGCGGCCCCCTGCAGACCAGCGCGTCCTCCTAGCGCCCAGACGGAGGGGCCATGCCTGGAGAGCAGCCCCAAGGAGCACCGCCCCCGGCCAGGACTGGAGACCCGCAGCCCTGCCAGGTGGCCAGCGGCCTGGGCTGCCCCTGCCAGCCCCCCTGCGAGGGCCACACCCCGGCCAGCGGGCCCACCAAGGCCACGAGGGAGACTGGCCACGGGGCCCAGGCTGTAGAGCCCCCAGAAGCCCAGCCGAGGCCGGCCAGGGAGGGGGTGCCCAAGGCCCCACTCCTGAGGACCAAGGCCCTGGGCAGCGGCCCTGGGAAGGGGGGCGGCCTCCGGGCCCCCCCAGGGAGGAGCCGCTCACAGGGTCGCGTGCGGCCGGCAGGGGGCACAGCCAGCAGCACCCAGCAGCCATATGGCCTGAGCATTGCCAGCTCGAGAGCCAAACCCGCCCTGGACAACGCCCCCGAGGGCCGACAGCTCGAGGCCGCCCAGCCCCCCGAGGCAGAGGACCCCCGGACTCCCCTCAGGCCCGGCCTCCCAAGGGCCGAGGCCCGGCCCCCTCCTGAAGAGCTCAGCTTCCAAAGGTGCTTCCCGGAGACCCCCTCCAGCTTTACCTCCACCAACTATACCTCAGCAAACGCCACCCCCGGGCCCCCCGCCCTGCGGGCCCCCCCGAGCAGGGGCGCCAGCCCCCTCAGGCCAGCCTCCCATCTGGAATTCCAGGCCAGCGGGGCGGACTCCTGGCCTCCCGCTGCTGAGAACAGCTTCCCAGGTGCTAATTTCGGGGTTCCCCCAGCGGAGCCAGAGCCCCTTCCCAAAGTCAGCAGACCGGGTGGCCCCACGGGGGTCCCCTTCCAGTTCTCCTTCCCCGCGCTGCACGGGCCCGGCACAAAACCCTTCCGCGCAGACACGGCTAGGCACGAGTACGCCAACGGGGCTCTGGTGTTCGCCTTCCACCAGCCCCCGGGAGCGTGGACGGAGGAGGCCGTGGGCACAGGCCCCGCCTACCCGCCTGCACCCCCACCCCTGCCCTGCTACCCAGGCCAGCCGGGCACCCTCGACCCCCCCAGCAACCTCAGCAGTGCCCTCTCTGCCCCGGGGGTGGCTCACCCGGCCCCGACCCCCTTCTCAGATGGTTTGCACAAGAGCCTGACCAAAGCCCTTCCCGACAGGCCACCTTCAGCCCAGGACGGGCTGGGGAGCCCCAGGGGGGCCCTGAACTCCCTGCCCCAGAGACGCTTTCCGGGGCAGGCATGTGGAGCCAGGGTGGACGCCAGCCCGGGGCCTCTGGACACCGAGCTGGCCACCCCGGGGCCCCCCCCGGCCAGACTGCCCCCACTGTGGGACCCTGCGGCAGCCCCTTATCCCGCGCCTGCCCTGGGCCCCCTGGCCCCCCCCAGGAGCTCGTTCTTCAAAGGCCAGCCGGGCCCAGGCCAGCGACTCTGCCTCCCCCGGAGCCCCCCGCTGCCCTGGGCCCAGATGCTCCCAACTGCCGGGCCGAGTCCCCACCAGATGGAGGTGCCGAGCCGGCTGCCTTTCCCCACGGCGGTCCCCGAGTGGCAGGGGGGCAGCCAGGGAGCCCTGGGCACGGCCAGCCAGACGGCAGGGCCTGGGGAGAAGCTGGTGGCCATGAGAAGCGGCCCAGGCCAGCTGGGCGGCTCCCCGGGGCTGTTCCCCTACAGCGGGCCGCAGGACCCGGGAGCACAGCCCCTGTTCTTCGGGGTGGCGCAGCCCCAGCTTTCACCCCGAGGGACCCCCAGCCTGCCCCCGCCCAGGGTGGTGGGAGCCTCCCCCAGCGAGTCCCCGCTGCCTTCGCCGGCCACCAACACCGCCGGCAGCACCTGCTCCTCCCTGTCGCCGCTGTCCAGCAGCCCGGCCAACCCCAGCTCGGAGGAGAGCCAGCTGCAGGGCCCCCTCGGGCCTCCGAGCTTCTTCCACCAGTCCCCGGAGCCCCCACACGCCCACCCCACCCACTTCCAGGCAGAGCCGGCCAAGGCCTTCGCTTTCCCTGCGGACGGGCTGGGGGCCGAGGGCGCCGTCCAGTGCCTGGAGGAGGCCCCGTTCCCCCACGAGCCGCCCCCGTACCCCACCCAGCACTTCTCCCTCAGCAGCGCCAGCCTGGACCAGCTGGACGTGCTGCTCACGTGCAGGCAGTGCGACCGCAACTACAGCAGCCTGGCCGCCTTCCTGGCGCACCGGCAGTTCTGCAGCCTGCTCCTGGCCAGGGCCAAGGACGGCCACCAGCAGCCCCAGGGCCCCCCGGGGCTCCCCTCGCCCAGCGCTGCCCCCAGAGCAGCTGCCGCCGACGCGCACGCAGGCGGGCTCAACCACGGCAAGGCCGTCCCCTTCCCGTTAGCCGGGGACGTCCAGGCGGACGGCAAAGACGACGCCTTGAGGATGAGTGTCCTGCCCGGCCTGGCCACCGCCGCCTTCCCGCTCCCCGCCACGGACCTGGACATGGAGGACGACGCCAAGCTGGACAGCCTCATCACCGAGGCGCTCAACGGCATGGAGTACCAGTCGGACAGCCCCGAGATCGATAGCAGCTTCATCGACGTCTTCACCGACGAGGAACCCTCCGGCCCCAGGGGTCCTGGCACTGGGCAGCCCCCCAAGGCCAGGGTGGGGCCGGCTCCAGAGAGCAAAGCCCAGCCCCCGCTCGTAGCTGCCACGACGGAGCCGCAAGGCCCCCGCCCCGTGGATGGGGGCTGCCCCACCCGGAGTGGGCCTAAAACCCGCTCCCTGGGTCTGGCGCCTGCTGAGGCCGACGGCAGCAGCCTGGGGAGGCAGCAGAGGAGAGGGAAGCAGTTGAAGTTGTTCCGGAAAGAGCTGGACGTGGCCAACACCACCAAGGGGCCCAGCGGAGGCGCCAGAGCCGCCTGCCTGCGGCCCAGGAGGAAGGGCAGCCGCGCGGAGCGGCCCCGGCCCCGTGCCCGGGACCTCCGGACTCAGGCCCCCAAGGGCCGTGCGGATCCTGACACCCAGGGCCCGAGGGCCGCCCCCGTCCCCGAGGAGACCGGCAGCCCCAGGCACCTGCGACAGCCCCCCAGGAAGGACCCCAAGAGGAAGAAGGCGGGCGCTGGCACCTGGAGCAAGGAGCTGATCCACAAGATCGTGCAGCAGAAGAACAAGCTCCACCGACGGCAGGCGCGGCGCGTGCGGGGCAGGCGCGGCTCCCTGGTGGCGGAGGGGCCCCCGCCGGGCGCTGAGGATGGTGGGCTCCGGGAGTGCGAGGACGCCTCCGAGTCGGAGGACGAGCTTCCCCGGCAGCGGGGCTCTGGCTCCAGAGGCCGGCCCCCCCGCGGCCGACGCTGGCACCGAGGCGAGAAGAGAAAGGACGCGGACTTGGCCTGGGGGCCCAGAGCAGACCGGCAGCTGCAGGGACCCAGCCAGGCGCTGAGGCAGCGCACCGGGGAGCTTGGGGGGCTCCCCAGCCCGGAGCAGCCGTGCAGCCCTCACCCGGGCCCCCCACCCAGCCCGGAGGCTGCAGAGAGAGGCCCCACGTGTGCCAACCACCCCACAGCGGCCCCCCAGCACGCCCCGCAGGTCCCCACCGACACCGAGACCCCAGAGGAAAACCAGCCTTTGCTGGACGTCCCCCAAGAGGCCAAGAGGCCTGAAGTTGCTGAAAAGTCACCCCCTGACCCCGTGAAACCCAGAGAGGTCTCGAGTCCTCCTCCAGCCACCTACGTGAAAGGAAGCCCCAGCCCCCCAGCTCCAGAGCGGGCCCCGCCTGGCAGAGAGGATGCCGGTAGCCCCAAGCACAGCGGGAGCTCGCCAGCACCGGGTCCAGGCAGTCTGCTGGGTGCCCCTGGGTGCATGAGGCCCCCTGCGTCCCGTGACAGAGAGGACTCCGCTGCCCACCAGCCAGGAGGGTTTCTGGGGCCCGTTGCTAACGTCACAGATACTGCCTACCCCGAACCAACGATCCTGTTTTCAAAGAACTCTGATCTTGCCGGCCCTGCACATGCTAAAGGACACCCCACGGGGGTTCCAATTGCCAAAAAAGGGCCCCATCCCTACAGCGGCACCCCCAGTGAACTGTTCCTTGGACCCAAAGACCTGGCCGGCTGCTTCCCGGAAGTCCTGTACTCCAAGCCCCCGGCTGCAGACACGCCGCCAGCCCGCGGCCCCTGTCTTTGCAGGGACGGTGAGGATGCCTGTTTCCTCGAGCCGAAGCCCCCCGAGCATCGGCCTTACGCAGATGAAACGGACCCAGCCAAAGCCAGGTCACCACTGACCTTGGAGTCCACGTCCCTCTTTCCGGGACTGGCCGTGGACGGGTTTGGCCCGCCCCTCTACGACAGCCTGTCTGCACACAGGGACACCCACGCGCCGCTGGCCCACGCTGGCCCTGCCCTGGCGAAGCCCCCGGTTGACCCACCCTACCCCTCGTTTTTGCTGCTTGAAGAAGTAGCCCCGATGCTGCCCAGCCATTTTCCTGACCTCTCAGCGGGGAGGGCATTCGGGGAGAAGCGTCCCGGCGAGGGGGCACTGGTGCCCAGCCCTCCCCCCGCGCCTGGCAAGGGAAGTGAACGCAGCTCCGCTTTCGTGCGCAGCCTGTCGGAGGAAGAACTGGAGATCCAGAGACTGGTCACCGAGTTGGAAAGTCAACTGCGGAGAAGCGGAGGCTCGCCCGGGGCCCCGGGAGAGCGTGGAGAGGCTGAGCGTGCAAGCGGGGCAGACCGGAGCGCCCGCACAGAGCCGTCCGCCCCCCACAGGAACGCGGCGGACCTCGCGGGCGCTGGAGCATCGAGTCCACGCCAGGAAGCTGCAGAAACAGCCGTGGCCACCACGGAAGGGGCTCTCGGGATCTCCCCAGAGCAGGGGCCCCGCCCAGCCACGCGCCACCCGGGAGAAGCAGCCGCCAGCTCTGGCACCCAGGAAGACCTGGCGTCTGGGGCTCCTCTCTGCCCCCCGCGGGCCAGCTGCAGTTTTCAGCTGGTGCAGAAAGCCACAGTCTCCGAGGCGGAAGGAGAGGGCAGGGTTCCCTCGGATGTCTGCTTGCCGGACCCAGGCGGGCAGCTGGAGCCTCTGCTAGACGCTGAGAGGTTAGCAGAGTGCAGCCCAAACCGTGCTCTTTCGTTTCCTCAAAATAAGGACATCGCCGGAACACGGGAGAGGGCAGATGCCCGGCTGCTGCGTCCCTGTGCTCAGGGAGGAGGGCTTTTCCCAGAGTCGCAGGAGGTAGCAGGGCCCTGCGGAGAGCACCCCGCGCTGGGGTCACTCGGCGGCCCTGCTGCCCACCCGGCGCCTGGCTTGGCGTTTCAGGATGACAGAGCGCTACCTCTGGATGCCACTGGGCCTCCTGGGGCCCGTCACAGCGAAGCCGCCCAGGGACCCTCTGTAGGCAGGACAGGCGGGGCCGGGGGGCTCCTCCACCCCATGGCAGGGGGGCCTGGCTCCAAGGGTATTGAGTTTGCACCAGCGGGGGCCTCCTCTCTGACGGCCCCCCCAGGCAGAGAGGCTCAAGCTGGCCCTGGCGAGAGGCCCCAAGACCCAACCTTGAGCCCCCAACTCCAGCTCCTGGGGGCTGAAGCAGCCGGGAGCAAAGATAACACGCAGGGCTCACAGGGACCACCACCCGTGGACGCCCAGAGCCCTCAGCGAGGGGACCCCTCGGCTCTAGAAGGGCACCGTGTGAAGGGCAAGGACGTGGCCTGCAGCCCTGCCCAGAGCTCCTTCGGGGGTGAGCAGGGGACAGCTGTCCCTGCAGCGGCCGGACGTCAGCCGGGGCCCAAGGCAGACCGACACCTGGGCTTGCTCGGCCCGTCTGAGGAGCCCGAGGGCCAAGGCCAAGCCAGCCGGCTTCAGCCAGATAACTGGGGGCTTCCTGGAGGGTCCGATAGCCCTGCCCCGGGCACCGGTCCTGAAACAGCACTGGCCGGGCCCGTCGGGGGTGCTGGGGCAGCATGCGAGGGACGCAGGGTGGCCTTGGGCCCTCAGAACGAGGCACAGCCCTCCCCAAGCCCCCCCTCCCCTGCGGGAGAGCCCCCAGTACCGGCCCCAACAGCAGCCCACACCCAAAGCGGGGCTGAGGACCAGACTCCGGAGAAGGCCACCGGCCCAGGCCTGGACAAGCAGCTGCCACTCGCGAGGCCCAGCCCAGCGTCACCCCTTGGGGGCCTGGCCGCCTGTGCCCCCTCACCCATCGCTCCAGCCACCCCCAGTGTCTGCAGCCTCAAGCACCTGCCCCAGCAGGACCCCCCCACCTGGACTTCCGGTGCCACCAGGGCCCGGGGGGAGCAGAGGGGGCTGCTCCCAGCATCCCCACCCAGCAAGGAGCCTCCCAGCCCCGGCCTCCTGCCGGCCTGTCCTCCTGCCTGGGCGCCTCTGGGAGGGGCCGGCTGTGTCCAACCCCTGACGGATGCTGCAGCTGGGGGGCCCCCAGGGGCTGCCCCATCCTTGACAACACGGCCCTGTGACCCCAAGGAGACCCTAGCTCACCACCCTCTCCTGGGGGATAGCAGCCCCCTGGGAGACCCTCCCTCGCAGCCTGGCTTCGTCAGCATCTCGGGGGACAGCATGCTGAGACTTCCAGAGGAGCCCAGGAAAGAGAGACCAGCGGACTCTCCTGCCAGCGACACCCCACCTCCCCCCGTGGGGGCCACTTCCCCCAAAGTGACCAGCCATCCCGCCAGAGATGAGACAGGGGCTGCCAGAGGGCTTCAGGCGCCAGAGCCCCCCTGCGGCGGGGCCCCACCCACCACCAGCCCCGCGGGGTTGCCGAAGGGCCCCTCCCCGCCCTCCCCAAGCAGTGCCGCCCAGCTCGGCTGCAGGGAAGCACAGGGTGTCGTGGCTGTGCCCACTGACCCTACCATGCTGGGGACCACAGGGCCAGACGGCCACACCTGCCTGGAAGGTGAGTTGGGGACCAGCAGCCAGGGACAGCCGGAGCCAGGGGCACCTGAGGCCGGGCACTGCAGTGTGACTGAGGTGCCCTGGGTCGTCACCGGAAGCCCCACGGTCGCCTGCCCTCCTGCAGGGCTTGGCCTGGGCAGAACCACGTCTCCAAACAGCACTGCCAGAGACTTCCGGCCCCACTCCCCCCAAAGCCACAGAAATGTCCTCTTCCAGGCGCCCCAAGAGGATCCCCTCAGTCCCCAAGACGTCGAACAGAGGCCCCACGGCTTTAAAAAGAAGCCCGTGTCCACGGAGAACGGCCTCTGGAAGGGCCAGGCCACGAGTGGGCCGCCTGTGACCTGCGAGCTCTGCGCAGCCTCCTTCCGCTCCAGGCCGGGCCTGAGCCGGCACAAAGCCAGGAAGCACCAGCCGCGCAAGGGCACCGCCCAGCCGAGCCCGGCCACCCCGACCTGCCGGCCCCCCGGGAAGAAGAGCCACAGAGCGCCCAGGAAGGACAGACAGCGTCACTGTCTCACAGGCCCCTGCCGCACGGCCGGGCCACCTCCCGCCCAGGGCTCGAAGGAGGTCAGGCAGGGGCTCGGGGCTCCCAGAACACCAGCCCCCGCACCCGGCCAGCGGCCGCACCCCCCAGGCCTGCTGGAGCGTGGGGCGCGTGCGAGGTCCCCGGCCTCCGAGCCCAGCAGACCAGACCCGCTGGGGCCAGGCGAGCTCCATCCCAAACAGGCAGAGAAGAGAGAGGACCAGGTGCAGCCCCCGGGCGCCCCCAGCAACTCAGCAGGGAAATCAAAGAAGAAAGGGGGGAAGCCGGGAGCGAGGAGGTTCCGGGAGAGGGCCCGGGGCCCTGCCGATGTGATTTCGGATAAACCCCGCTCGAGCCCCGATCGCCCGGCCCCTCCGAGCTGCCGCCTCCCGCGGGAGGGAGACCTGGCACCCAGCGAGACGGAGGGTACCGCGGAGACGGGCGCGGGGGCCCTGTGTGCAGAGGGGACACCCAGAGACCAGGCCACGCGCCGACGGAGGACGGAGGAGGCGCCTGCTGGGGAATGGCCGGCGGGGCGTGACGGAGCCTGGGCGAGGGGGCCCTGGGGACCGCGACAGGCCAGCACCGTGGCTGAGCCACCGCAGGCCGCCAGGAGCAAGTCTGCAGAGGGTAGTGGAGGGGCCGAGAGCAGACCAGAGGAGGGCGTCTGGGAGGGGCATGCGCCCCCCCTGGGCCCCCCGGGTCCTCCTGAGACCCCCAGCTCTGACGGGGGCCTCCTGGACGAGCCGGGAGCCCGGGGTGCAGTCCAGGGGCCCGAGGGCCCCACTGCCGAGGCGCCCAGCCCAGGCCTCGGGGACCCTCTGAGCTTGTTTGACGACGAGGTCTCCTTTTCCCAGCTCTTCCCTCTGGGCGGCCGCTTTACCCGAAAGAAGAGGAACCCGCGCGTGTACGGGAAGCGCTGTGAGAAGCCAAGGCGCCCGCCGCCGCCGCCCGAGCCCAGCAGCGAGGCCGGGAGCAGCTCCCCACTGCCGTGCGCCCGGCTGCCCACCGACCTCAGCGACTCCGGCTCCCTCTGCCTCTCCCACGAGGAGCCGTGGGAGGATGAGGTCGCAGGCCTGCCGGAGCCCTTCCTCCCGGACGGGTTCCTCGGCAGCAAGGTGTCCGGCGCCGACCGCTGGGCCCCCGGCCTCAGCCTGTGGGCCCCGGAGCCCAGCGGGGAAGCCGGCACCGAGAAGGCAGCCGCCTGCCACCCCGAGGACGATCGCCCCGAGACCATTCCCGAGCTGCACATGGTCCCTGCGGCTTGGCGAGGTCGGGAGCTGTGGGTCCCCGCTGATGACACACCCTCTTCCCTTGGGGACGCCAGCCCCGAGCCCCCCAACCTGGAGAGAGAGCGGTTCGACAGCGGGTTCCCCGGGAACGCCGACCTGCTGCCGCTTCCCCCCGTGGATTTTGAGGCGCTCAGCCCCAAGGTTGAGGTGCAAGACCTGTGCTTCCTGGGACCCTTTGAAGACCCCGTAGATCTCCCCGGCACAAGCTGCCTCAACTTCAAGGCCACAGCGAAGCCACAGGGGCCACGGAACGAAAGGACGGAGGCAGCGGCCGGGCCACGGGGCGCGCAAGGCAGAGAGCCGCCGGCCCAGGGCAAGAGGGCCGCCTACAAGTGCAGGGCGTGCTTCCAGCGCTTCCGCAGGCTGGCCGAGCTGGACCTCCACAAGCTGGCGCACAGCCCCTCCCCGCACCCCACCTGCTACATGTGCGTGGAGCGCCGGTTCGGCTCCCGCGAGCTGCTGCGGGAGCACCTGCAGGACAAGCACCTGCAGGGCAAGGCGGGGCCCTGGGCCTGCGGCATGTGCCTCAAGGAGGTGGCCGACGTCTGGATGTACAACCAGCACCTGCGGGAGCACGCCGTGCAGTTCGCCCGCAGGGGGCAGGTGCGCAGGTCCCTGGGGGACCTGCCCGGGTGCCTGGAGGGCGGCAGCCCCATCGCGCGCCTCCTGAGCAGCGTCACGGAACCAGCATCCAAACCCCATAGGGGCAGGCGCTCGGGGGGCAAGGCCCACGGGAGCCCCAGAGAGCCTTCGGGGCCCGCGAGGGGGGCCGGGAAAGAGAGCCCAAGGGAGCGGGCGAAGCCCCGGGCGCGGGCCGCCGCCTCGGGCCGAGATGGCGCCTCGACACCAGACGGCGTCTCGGACTCCGCGTTGGTCGAGGGCGGCAGCCCTGCAGCCTGGGCGACCCCTGCTGCGGCCGGCAGCTCCGCCGCCCTCCCGGGCCCCAGCAAGACGGCCCCCAGCCCGTCCCCCGACCCCTGGTCGGGCAGCGAGCCCCTCCTCCAGGCCATCCCGGTGCACGCGGACTGCAAGGACCCGTCCCGCGACTGCCACCACTGCGGGAAGCGGTTCCCCAAGCCCTTCAAGCTGCAGCGACACCTGGCGGTGCACAGCCCCCAGCGCGTGTACCTGTGCCCCCGGTGCCCGAGGGTCTACCCCGAGCACCGCCAGCTGCTGGCGCACCTGGGCGCGGCGCACGGGGCGAAGGAGCAGCAGGAGCTGCAGCACACCCCGCTGTATGCCTGCGAGCTCTGCGCCGACGTCATGCACATCACCAAGAAGTCCTTCGCCTGCAGCTCCTGCAACTACACCTTCGCCAAGAAGGAGCAGTTCGACCGCCACATGGACAAGCACCTGAGGCGGGGGCAGCAGCCCTTCACGTTCCGCGGGGTCAGGAGGCCGGGAGCCCCCGGGCAGAAGGCCCCGGCCCTCGAGGGCACGCTGCCCAGCAAACGGCGCCGGGTGGCTGTGCCCAGCAGCCCCCCGGGCCCCAGCGTGGACGGGCCACTTTCCCGGGGCAGCAGCCCAGCCCTGCTCCAGGTCGGCCCAGAGGCAGCTCCCAGCACCACCGAGGGGCCGCCCAAGACCCTGGAGAGGCCCGAAGACCCAGCGGGCCCCACGGCCGGCAGGTGTGACCTCCCCCCTGACCTCCAGGAGGACCCACCCCCAGCTCTGTCTCCCTTCCCCACGGCGTCGGCCGACAGCAGAGGTGACCTCAAGCCGGACCGAGCCCTGGAGAGGCCCGAGGATGAGGCTTCCCCAGGCAGCCCTGGGCCTCTCGTCCAGCCCGCTCTGCTGTCGGGGGGGGCCCTGCCCCAGCCAGGCGCCAGAGGCCAGGCCACGGAGGGAAAGGGGGCTCCTCTCACGCCCTCAGGGAAACGCAGGACCCCAGGCCCCCGTGCCAAGTGTGGCCCTGAACATTCCCAGGAAGACCCCTCCCTGTTCCAGAAAGAGAAGCAAGTGTCCACCTGCCGCATGGTGCCTGAGGGGGACACGGGGGTCCCCTCCCACAAGGGCAATGCCACCAGGCCTGGTGCCTGCCGCAGTTCATCGAAGGACAGGTCAGCGGCGTCCACACCCAGCCCCGCGCCCAAGCTCCCAGTGCAGCCAAGGAAGGCCTCGGGGAGCCTGGCACCCGGAGAGCTGGTCCGCGGCACCGAGAACGGGACAAAGGCCACCACCCCCAAGGACAGGCCAGGGCCCAGCTCCCAGGGCAGTGGGGGCCCCCGCCCCGGCACCAAGACGGGGGGTGGCAGCCAGCCCCAGCCGGCCAGCGGGCAGCTCCAGAGCGAGACAGCCACCACCCCGGCCAGGCCCGGCTGCCCTGGCCAGAGCCCTGCACCGGACAAGACCCCGCCGCAAGCCCAAGCCAAGGGCTGCACCAAGGGGCCCAGGGGAGCTGGTGACCAGGGGCCCCGGCCGAGCCCGGGTCCCAGGGAGAAGGGAGGGGGCGGTGAGAAGAGGAGAAAGGGCCAGGTCCCGGGGCTGACGGGCAGTGAAAACGCAGGGAGCTTGGGGAGAGCCCCCCCAGCCCCCGACAGACCTCCCCGGGCCCCTCGAAAGCAGGCAACTCCCAGCCGTGTGCCCCCCGCCAAGCCCAGACCCAGTAGCCAGAACAGCAAGCCAAGGCCGCAGCCCTCAGAGCCCGGCCACGCCCACAGGAAGGAGGCTCAGGGCAGGGCCTTCCCCCAGGCGAGACCCCTGCTCAGGCCCCCCAGGAGGGGCAGAGCTGTCCACGGTGCTGAGCCCGCCGACCGCGGCTACCGGACCGCCGAGGCCCAGAGTGACCTCCTCAGCCAGCTCTTCGGGCAGAGACTAACTGGCTTCAAGATTCCCTTAAAGAAAGACACTTCTGAGTAATTTGTAGCGGCAAGCGCCCGGGGCAGAGCCAGGGGGCCTGGCAGTGAGCTGCTGTCCACGCTGCTCCCTCCGGCCAGCGTCTGTTCTCTGACACGGTTCCCTTTGTGGCCACCCGACTTACCACACAAATGCTCAGACTGATGTTGGAGCTGAGACTGCGGTGCTTTGAGCAGGGTCTGGGGTGGGCAGCTGGAAGGCCGAGGGTGAGGGCCGGGCCAGCTGCAGCCCCTTTGAGACCACGCAGCTGTTTTCTTGGTACCAAGTACTTGAAGAGAGAGCAGCCCACCCCCTGCCCCCAGCCCCGTGGGCCCTGTGGCAGGGCGCCACACGCTGCAGAACCCAGTGAAGATTTGCACAGCCCCCCACCCCAGATCACCTAGCAGGGAAGCCGGCGGGCGGCAGGCTCCCTCTTAGTCTTGCTGCTGCTGCTGGTGCAATTCCAAAGTGACCTTGAAACCACACGGGGAGGCGGGCTCTCAGTGACAGGGCCGTTCCTGCTGCCTGGCCCCAGAGCACATCAGGCCTCCTCCCCTGACCACAGGGCCAGGCCGGCCACTGTCCGTGCTGCCGAGGGACACGCCCGTCCCCAGTGCACCTTGACCCCGGGGCACGGAGTTCCCAGGAACGTGGAGAGAGCTGGTCACCCTCCAGCTCCCACCGGCCCCCCTTCCCAGCCTCTGCCTCTACGGCTGCCCTTTCTAGAGCCTTCCTCCTACACGCAACCCCCAGCCCCAGGTGTCAGCAATCCTACCCTGAAGTTTCTGGTGCTATTTCCACCTTGTAATGTGAATAGGGCTTCCTTGACATTTTTTCGTACCTGGGGTTGGGTGGGGAGACGGGAGCCAGGGGGCGGCTGCCCAGGGCACAGGCGCCACGCCAGTCTCCCAGGCCTCCCCAGCCAGACTCCACGCCCGGGTCTGAGCAGCCGGACAGGGACGCTGGGCCGGGGCCGCGGAGGTGCTGCCGCGGGCAGGAGGCGCCCCATGCACTGACGTGACCCGGGACAGCGCACACGCCCTTCCGCAGAGTCCTGTCTTCAAAGGCGACAGGCGTGTGGGACAGCCTCCTGCTCTCTGCAGGTATCTCAAAGATTCTTGGTCCATTTTGCTCTGTTTTTTAGTCTTACCTTGGGTGCAATGTGTATGTTAAAAGTTTTTATTTTGATATTTTCGAAGAGACCAAATGGGGCCAAAATGACCATTCCGGAAGATGTCGTGGGCCGAGTTCGAAATGCCTCATCGGTGCGGGTGAACTGCGCGCGAGGCCCCGCGGCCGTACTGTAAGCGTCACGGCTAACTCCTCCCTTCAAATATATTCCCACTATTTTCACAGAAGGCCTCCCGGCGTCGTGGCATCTGTCCCCCGCCGCCGCCCAAGCCCAGAGCGTGGCTCATAGAGCATCTCGTGGCCCGTGGGGGCCCAGTGCTGGTCCGGGCTGCCAGACCCCTGCGGGACCCACCGCACAGCCACGGGGGCCCTGAGCACACCCCGCGGGGTGGCAGCCCCCCCAGCCGGCCCTGCCGCCCCCCCACCCAGGAGGAACAGACGGGAGACGGGGGACTCGGGCGGCTGGGCCACATCCCTCCTGCAGGCATCCAAACGTCCCCCCGCAAAGCCTGCTCTCTGGGGGCCCCCAGCTTGCTGTGGCCTCTCCTGAGACCACCGTGTCTGGAATGTTCTATGGAAGTGCTGGCCGCTGCTGTCACTGCGTCCCTCTTGCCGGCCGGGCCCTTCACTCCCATCTGCCCCCCAGGTGGGTGCAGAGCCCCCACCACCCGCTCCTTCACCGGGAAGCGCATACGGGGGGGTGAGGGGAGCCCCGCGTGGGGAGGAAGGGCTCGACTCAAAGCTCTGCCGTCCCGGTGGATGTCCTGTCACCGTCCTGTCACCATGACGCCAGCTGCAGGGGGCCGGGGCCACAGCCCGCCCCAGGAGGAGCTGGCGGGATCTTGCAGATGAGCAGCCGCACGCTCCCTCCCCGGCACCGATTTCCAGCAGGGACAGGACATGGTGTCTAACAAGCCCCGGGAGCCCAGGCCCTGGAGCATCCCCCGTGTCCAGGCGGGAAACAGAGGCAGGGGCAGGGGGGGCTTGGAAGGGGAGCAGGGGCTTGGTTCTGGGCCCCTCCGCAGGGAGCTGGTGCTCAGGGACGGGCACGAGGGCGCCCTGCCCTGTCCGTATACCCCACTGTGTGGCCGCAGACCCGGGCGTGCACGGCCCTGCCTGGCCACCAGGTGGCAGCATCCGCC
>NW_012151474.1:1227724-1234740 GCF_000956105.1 Propithecus coquereli
GCGTTTGAGCCGGGAGCGGGAGGGGAGGGGCGGACCCAAGTCTCAGCCGTGCGGACAGCCAGGCTCACTGGGAACCCCGTCCCGGGGGAGGCCCCGGGTACTCGGGTGGACGGGGACGCCACGTGCGCACAGAGAGGTCACACAGGTGACTGTTGTCCAACAGCTCCCACTCCTGGATCCCAAAGCCTGGCCGAACCCGCTTGGGGAGACGGGACGGAAGAGCAGAGGCTGCCTCGGGCCAGCTGGAGGAGACGCCCGGCACGGCCGGCCACGGAGGGGACCGCGGGTGGCAGCAGGAGGAGGGCAGCCAAGGGGTGAGCGGGGGGACCCAGGCACACCCCCTCAGGAGCGGGCGCGGACGCCGCACTGGAAAACTCGTCCTAAAGCAGCCTGTCAGCGTTACGGGGCCACAGACGCCTGCGAGCAGCCGGTCCCCCGGCAGGCGTGGGCACCTGAGCTCACAGGGCGGGAAGACGCAGGGGACCAGACGCCGCCAGGAAGGGGCTGCGTCCTTGTAACTCTGGGGCGGCCAAGGTCGGGGTCCTTGGAGTGCCCCCAGGAGGCGAACGGACTTGGAGGCCCCCCGCGGGGAGCGCATCCTGCCCACATCACCTGCCCACGTGTGAGCCCTGGAGATGCAGCCGCGGCCAGGCCCCCGTAGCCCTCCTGTCTCCCCTTCCAGCGGGTGGGCGGCGAGCAGCCACTGCACGTCCCAGCCGGGAATCTGGGTGTGGAGGACGCCCAGGGCCTGCCCTCAGGGCCACAGTCCCCAATCCACTGGGGGGTGGCACCCCGGGACAGCTGCACTGAGACCCACGGCTGTCTCCCTCCAGCCTGTGCTGCACCTGGACGCCTGAGGCCACAGCACCTTTGCTCAGTGCGGTGTCGCTGACAGGCAGAGTGGCCTGGTGGGCTGCAGCTCAAGGCCACTGCTCCCGCCACCCTTGGGGCCCCGGCAGAGAGAGGAGGAAAGAGGGTCCTCCTCAGGCCCAGGGTCGGCTGGGGGTGTGCAACCTGCCCCGTGGCCCGCACCGCCCGGGAGACACCCAGGCCGTGTCCGCAGCCCAGGGAGGAGGGCGGGCGCGTTCTGACAGCGGGATGAGGCACCGGGCCCAGCGGGGCTCTGGGCTGGTCTCTGCCCTCTGAGCCTCAGTTTCCCCACCCGTCACCAAAACCCTCCCAGCGCTGACACTGGGCGGCTCCCTCTGTGGCCCCCTGGACCGGGCTGGCTCTCACACGCCCAGGCTGTTTCTCCATCTGTAAAATGGCTCCGCGAGATCTCCCAGGACTGCCGTGGGACGGCGTCTGCGAGCGGCTGGGCTCGCCCTGGCAACGGCCCCTCTCGGCTCAGAGAGCGGACGCCGCGGGCTGGGGCCTTCCACGCTGGTCTGCGAGGCTCCCCCGGGGAAAAGCCACACAGTGCGTCCCTGTCCCCAGGGCCCCACGTGGCGGGGTCCTGACACATTTCTGACTTGGTCTCCTACCCGTGTCCCAGGTGTCTCTGGCTGCTCGACACACCACGCCAACACTCAGCGGCCTAGAGCAACCCTCCTACCTTTTGCTCACAAATCTACAGCCTGGGCAGGGCGGGGCGGGGAGAGCTGGTCGGGGCTTGGCCGGGCAGCTCCTTCTTCTGGCCTGGCCGGGTCAGGAAGGGCTGAGCTGGAGCCCACAGCCTGCCACCCTCAGCCTGGACTGCCCCCCGGGTTTCTAGGGGTCCCCGCTCTCTCCTTCCAGGTCTACTCAAGTGTCAGCCTCTCTGCGGGGTCTCCCCTAGGCCCCCTGCAAGGTGGCGGCCCCCGCCCCAGCGCCCCTCCCCTCCCCCGCTGTATTTCTGGCGTGACACCCCTTCTGTGCGTCCACACGGGGTCACCCCACCTCCCTCCCTCCAGACGCTGCGCAGTGACAAGCGTGTGTCGCTCGCTGTGGCATCTCAGTGCGGGAGTGGGGGCTCCGTGATGCTGGAAGAGCAGGGACGAGGGGAGGGAGGGGAAGGAGGCAAGTCTGTGGGATGTCACCCGCACGACCCCAGTCTCAGAGATGAGGAAATGTCCGGATGATGTTTCCTGTCTGCGCCTGGTGTCACCGTGCCTGGCTGGGTCAGGGGGACACACCAGGGCAGTGCATGCAAGAGTCGCTCTCAGCTGACCCGAGGACGGTCCCCAGGCAGGAGCCGGTGTCACTGGCTGTCAGAGGGCGGAGGACCGTGAGGCTGAGAGCGGGGGGCTTGTCCAGCGGGTCCCGGGCCGAGCCCTCTTCTTGCTGTCCTCAGACATCTGGGTGACGGGTGGCGGGACGGCACGGGTCCCCCGCTGGGGACGGGGGCTGCCTAAGCCCTGGCTCCAAAGCCACAGCCAGCCAGTGGCCAAGGGGCTGCCGTGGCATCAGCCGCCCGCGGGGGTGGCCCAGGCAGCATCTGGGAGCCCGCAGAGCCGCCCCTCCCACGGGCAGCCTCGCAGCTCCCCGCTTAATTTACGTTGACATCCTCGCTGCCGTCTGACCTCCTCATGGAGTCACGTGGCGCTTAAAACTCATTATCCCTCCACTGAAACAGGAAGTTAATTAAACCCTTCGCAGAGCCGGCGTTCACAAATGTCAGGCTGGTCCCCGGGCACAGCTGCCCGGCAGCTCTAGGCCTGGGATGACCAGAGGCAGGAGAGGTGAGGCCTGGCCAGAGAGGGGCCATGGGACAGGTCCTGGCCCCTTCCCCAGACGCAGCCACCAGTGTCCACGCCAGACCCGAGCAGTGCATTTCCTAGGGCAAATCCAGCTCTGCCGCTTACCTGCTGTGTGGCTTTGAGCAAGTGACTTCACCTCTCTGAGTCTCAGTTTACTCATCTGCCTAATGGGAGTTCTAACAGTTCCTTCCTCAGAGAGCTGCTGTGAGCAGACAATGGGTTGACATGTTCACGCTCAGCCAGGCTTGTCCACGATGTCGCTCCCGGCACTGCTGGTGTAAGATGACCGAGCGCTGAGTGCTGAGGAGAGGGCACCGGGGCCCTGCCCCGCAAGGTGGAACAGAGAGGCCTCATGCAGCCCGGGCAGTCAGGGGGCGCCCTCAGGAGGGGTGAGCAGCCCGGCCAGGCAACGGGAAGGAAGGGTGCACCTGGCAGCCCCAAACAGCCTGTGCAAAGGCCCCGTGGCCACAAGACATCTGCATTCACGCACATGGAGGTTCAGAGATTAAGGGAGGTCAGGGCAGGGCCTGAGATCACCAGAGATGGCCCCAGGAAGGTCCCCTGGCTACCACCTGCGGGGGGACCAGCTAGGGTGGGGCGCAGTGGGCCGGCAGTGTCTCAGGGCATCTCAGAGCCACAAGGACTTAACATCACCGACCCTGTGGGGGCTGGCTGTGGGGTGCAGCTGTGGAGAAGTCGGGTGCAACCTCGGTGCAGAGGCCTCGTCTGGCCAGGCCTCAGGGTGCACCCCCAGTCTGTGGCAGCCCCGGCATTCTTGGCCCCACCTCCCAGCCCTCCCAGCGTCTGCACCTGCTCTTCCCTCAGCCCGGAACGCCCTTCTCCCATCACGCTTCCTTGACTAGCCTCTCCTTCCATAAGGTCCAGCCAAAGTTTCTGGAACATTCTATGGCTCCCGGAGTCATAGCCCAACAGCCAGTGAGAGGCCTCGCACATAGGAGGTGCCATAGTGAGCCCCCGTCCCAGGCCCCGGGGCCCTCCTGGCCTGGGGCAGCGTGGCGCACGCCCACGGGGAGCCAGGCCCACCCTGCCACACGCGGGCAGAGGGCAGAGTCAGAGCCCGGACGCAAGGGGGCCTGAGCGTCCATCCCACCGTCCTCACGACTGAGGGGCAGGACCAGAGACGTCCAGAACTTGCCCAGGGTCAGCGCCCAGAGGCAGGGCCAGGATCAAACCCAGCCCCCAGCCAGGGCTAGAGACCCGGGCTCTGGACTGTGCCTTCCTGGGGTGACACCCTAGCCCTGCCACGTCCAAGCTGCAGGCCCCTGAAGAGTACCTGGGCCACTCTGAACCTCGGTCTCTGCCTCTGTAATATGGGGTGATGGGAGCCCCCACCCCAGGGGGTTGTAAAGATCACATGGACCTGGCGCAGCTCGGAAGTGTCACGTCAGCGTCGGTGCCGGTGTGGCCGCCACTGCGCAGGCGCCCGGATGCAGAGCCAAGCACTGCGGTGGGGCCAGGCAGGGGGAGGGGAGGCTGGGGAGGGTGGGGAGCCCCTTAGGCCATGCCAGAGCGCCTCCTCCCTTGCCCCCAACTGTAGGCCAACGGACGACCCAGAGGAGAACCTCCCCCAAAACAGAACCCAGAGGCAGGGGCGGGGCCCAGAGCCCAGACCCTGGGACTCTGGGGACAGGAGGAATTGTGAGCACGTTTGCTCACACCTCTCCCCCGGGGACGCCCCGGCCTTGCGCACCCCCACTGCTCGGACCCCAGAAACCTCCCCTTCAGGCCGAGGTCGCTCTCAGGGGAGAGGGGATCTGTGGGCCACCACCAAGACAGCACTTCTTACGCGTCCCCACTCTGCCGCTTCCTGCCTGGGGGACCCTGGCGGGCACAGCCGTCAGAGATCCACACAGGGTGCCACGAGAGAACACAGCCAGCCCAGGAGAAGCGCCCAGGAAACACGGGCGACGATGGTGACAGGGCCCTGCAGTGGGCACCCAGGACAGGACTATCCACAGAGGACTTCCCCGGGCCGGGCACCCTGGGCACCTCCCAGGGAGGAATCGGGGGAGCTGCTGCAGGCCCGGGACCCGGCGGCTCAGAGCCAGCAAGCAGGAGACAGACACCCCCACCGAGGTCTAGGAGCCCGGGGCGGGGGCAGAGCCGCACGCGGGCTAAACGCAATTGCCCTCCTCCCCTGGTGACTTGGGGTGTGAATCCTGGCTCGCCCCGCGGACACGCAGGGGCCTTGGCACACCCTAGGGCAGAGGTGCCCGGTGCTCCTCTCCCACCTGAGCAGGGCCTCCCGCGGGCCCCTCCTGGACGCCAGCTCCCCCGAAAAGCCTTCCCCGGCCTCCGGGGCACAGGGGCTCACTCCAGTTCTGGGCTCCCCCAGGCCTAGACTGCGTTTCCGGTTCCCCTCGCCTCAGTTTACTGTCCCGGTCAGCAGACCCCCCCGAGGTGCAGTGGTGTGTGCCAGGTCCCACGGCATCACCGCGGGGCGTCGGCAAGTCCCTGCGCTCCTGAGCCGCGGTTCCCTGATCCGTGATGACACTCGGCCTGGGGGGCAGGCAGGGAGACCCAACGTGCTCCCAAAACAGCCCTGGCTCAGCTCGGCCGTGGGGTTCAGGGGCCTGTGCCGGGGCGGGGGGACCCCAGCTTGGCTTAACACTCTGACGTCGATGCCCTCGAATTCTTAAGTTCCGAGCAAGGCACTCCACATTTTCCTTTCACTCTGCACTGGGCCCCACATGGCGGCCTTAGTTGCGGGGTGATCGGGGTGTCCCACTTTCCCCCAGGGCCTATCTTACGCTTACGTGGGATCACAGAAACAAACCGGGTCGCGCAAAAGAGAGGCCAAAGTGACACCCGTCTTCTCCTGCAGCCTAGACGGACGTCACTAATGTAGGGTCGGGCCCCCTTTCTCCCGCTGACCCGCAGAGCCCACCTGAGCACAGGTCGCCAGCCTCTCCAGCCTGGGTGCCGCTCGCTGTGCAAGGAGCCTCAGACCCGGCACAGGTGCCAGCTCAAGGCCACCTGCTCCCAGGTGCCCATCTGTAAGGTGGCCTCCCTTTGGGAAGGAGGGAAGGCCCAGTGGGAAACCCAGACAGGTAGGGTGCCTCGCAGTTGGCAAACACTTTGGGGGCCCTGGACCGAGTGACCCAATCAGATGGGGCCACCCTCCCCAGAGAGCAGCTATGGGAGGGCTGGGCCCCCCGGCCCTGGGCAGAGAGCAACAGGAGGGGGCAGTGCCCTGTGACCCTGGGCCCAACTCCTGCCTCTTGGCCCCAGAGCTCCTGTCTGTGCAACAGGTGGGGGACCCAGGGGCAGACATCACCCCCCCATCCTGTCTGCCACTCTCCTGCACAGTGGCCTTCCCTGAGGGTGGCGGCAGGGGCAGGGAGAGAGCCCAGGCTCTGGGGGTGTCCCTCCCCTTCTCCTGGCCCATGCAGCCGGGCACAGGGCACAGAAGTCGGAATGAGATGAGGTCTCAGCAGAGCACACAGCACTCAGCAAGCCTTGGCATGTGACGTTGTCGGTGATGGTTGTATGATGTGATCATTATCTGTCACCGGGTGGGTGGGGCACAGGCGTCTCCCCTGCGAAGGCCTTCCTGTTAGCCCTGGGCCCCGCTAACTGCTTGTTTCTCAGGAATATGGGGGTGGGGGGGGGTGGGGGACGGGAATCAAACGCAGGTGGAGAATATTAAAAGAAATTGATACGGTTCAGCTGGGGGAGACCGGGCGGGAGGATCCCAGGCCCCAGGGAGCTGAGACCGCACCATTGCACCGCAGCCTGGGCAGCAAAGCGGGACCCCATCTCTAAAAACATAGGATAAAATTATAATACCACCCAGCTGGGGGTGGCGGACGGCTGTCCTCAATCCGTGTGACCTTGAGCTAGAACCTGATCCACAATCTTCTGCCTGGAAAATGAGGGGGCCCCTGGGAGCCCCTGAACATACCCCATTTCCGGGACTGGAGCAGTGCAGCCTGCAGGGAAGCCCCGGTGCAGAGCCCATCCCATACCCGAGGCCGGCCCAGGCCCGGGCTTCCGGACGGGCCCCCCCAACCCCGGGCGTGTAGCACAGGTGGAGCGGGCGGCCCAGCCCAGCGGTCCGGGACGGGGCCTAGTCCCTGGGGGCGGGGTTACAGAGCGGAGAGGCGTGGCCTCGGGGGCCCAAAGAGGTCGGGTCAGCTGTGGGGGGGGGAGCTGGCTCCGAGGGGCGGGGCCCGGGGGGCCTGGACCCTGGCGGGACGCGGTGCCGCGCGGCAGCTGGACGGAGCAGGTCGCCTACTCTCAGCTGGGCTGGGGACACAGCCTCAGGGCCGGAGCGGAGGGGAGGAGGCTGTAGGCCTGCCCGGGGCGGGGGCGGGG
>NW_012151474.1:1235410-1283046 GCF_000956105.1 Propithecus coquereli
CCCCGCGCCGCGCCCCCCGCGCGGTGCCGAGCCCCGTAATCTAATCTCCGCTGGCGGCCCCGCGTCTCGGCTGGGCTCGGGTCCGGCCCAGCCTCTGGCCGCCCGGGGGCCGGAGCAGGGTGGTCGGGGGCGCGGCCGGGCTGTGCGTGGCCGCCTCGCGGCCTGCCCCTCCCCCGCATCTCGGAGATGGTGCGGCGATAGGCGGCCCGATCTGGGCTCAGATAAAGTTTAAAATATTCCATTCTGCAAGTCCCATCCTGATACGATCGCTCTGTCGGGACGGGCTGAAATTGTGATCTTATCTGGCGCTTGACTCTCCCAGGCTTTGTATCTAGAGGGAGGAAGAGACCCGGGAGAGAGAGAGGGGACACCTGGGACCGCGTGGAAACGCTGGGCCCGGTGGCGGGGACCAGCCCACGCCCACTGCCACCCGGCGGGCTGCAGAGCCTTGGCGGAGGGGGGGTCTGGCGTGCAGCCGCTGCAGCCCCTGTGCTTGGCTCTGGCCACCCAGACCCTCGAGCTCTGGCGCTGTCTTGAACCCAAGCCCGGCTTGCCCGTGACACCTCCTGGACCCTCCGAGTGTCCTGGCCAGGGCGGCCTGGGCAGCAAACGGCGCCCTCAGATGCCCACGGGCACGCCCTGGCATCCAGGGGGGCTACTTGGAGTCAGGGAGGAGGCTCCAGGCTCCTGGCCCAGGCCGGGGTCTGCCCCTGCCCACGACCAAGTTTCTGGACAGTAGGCCCGTGGGCAGTTCCGGGGGGGGGGCGTTTAAGAATCGCTGCACATCCACGGTGCGACGCCCCCACAAGAGCGCTCCTGGCTCTTGGGGCCTCTCAGGGGAGAGAGCGCACAGGAAGCACCGCTCTCCACCGCAGCCATTAACTTCGCGCCTCCAAGGCCAGGCCAGGCTCAGGCTTCCTCCCAGGCAGACCCGCAGGTCGTCTGTGCCCTCCAGGAGATGGCGAGAGGGGAGGCCGCCGCCCAGCCCCGGGCCCCTGGGCACACCTCTGTCCACATGACCGCTGCCACCAGGACCCCATGTGGGCCACCTGTGGGAGGTCCCCGGTGAGGGGGAGCGCAGGCATGAATCCGGTTCCCGTAACCTGACTCCCCCAATGCAAGCGGGACCTGTTTTCCGAAAGTCGCCTTCTATCGTGTCAACTCCAGTATGAAAAACCACCCACAGGTCCCGATCTGCGCTGGCTCTCTGGTTTCTTTCCCTCCTCCCCTGCGCGGTTCTCTCCGCGCGCGCGCGCGCGTGTGTGTGTGTGTTTCTCGGGTGATGAGAAATGCTGATAGCCGCGCGGGGAGATCGCAGGCTGGGAACCGATCGCCAGCGCTGATAAGGGCGCGAGAGCGGAGCGAGAGCCCAACCCAGCTGGTCCGTGGGCACGCACTTGGGGACCGGCACCGGGCCCTCCGGCCCGCCCTGAGCGCGCGCAGTACTCAGGCCCGGGAGGCCGGACCAGGAGGCGGGGCCGGGACCCTCCCCGCAGCCCGCGGCCCTGGGCACCTCCTCCCCTGGCAGACCTGCGCACGTTAAGACGCGAGGGCCGACTGTCACCAAGCGGCGGCGCCGGCTGCCCGGGCCTCACCTGCGGCCGGGCCGCGGGTGCCGGGGGAGGGGCGGAGCGGCGCTCTGAGCCCCCCGCCCCCGTCAGAGCCCGGGCGCAGCTGCCCGCGCCTCCGTGCGCCTTTTGTTCCGCGCCGAGATAGATGTGCCGCGCTGATAAGGCGCGGGCGATGGTGGCTGCGATAGGCGCTTCCATTTATTAACTTCAAACGCGGGGGCGGGAGGGCGCGGCGGAGCGCGGCCTTGGCCGGCCAGATGGCCGCGCCGATAGGCCGGAGCGCGGGGCAGGGCGAGCGCGGGACCCCCGCGCCCCCCGCCGCCGCTTCCCCGCCGCCCGGTCGATGTGCGCCGCGATAAGCGCCGGGCGGGTCGGCCCGACGGCGATCGCTGGGGGCGATAAGGCGCCTTATCTGCGGCCACCAGGCCCGCCGGCCCGAGGCGACGGCGCGCGGGGGCGTGGCGGCAGCGGGGCCTTGCAGCGCGGGGGCGGGGAGCGGGCGTCCCGCGCTGCGCCGTCTGGAGTTTTCTCCCCGAACACACTTCGTTCCCAAGAAGTTGATCTTCGCCCGCTGGCCGGCGGGACAGTCCGTCAAAATGAAAGAGAACCGACTGCGCTGGGGCGGGGGGGGGGGGGACGGAGGACGCCGCCCGGTTCCTCGTCGGTGGCGCAGGACAGCGGGAGGTGGGGCTGTCACCTCCCAAGGGGCGGCGGAGTGTTTCTCCGTGCATCGTGGCCGGGTTGTCGGTTCCTGGCGAGCATCAGGTGTGACCTGCTGGGAGTTTTCTTGAAAAGGAAGATCAAGGTGGTTTCCACGGCGGGGCTGTTTGGGGGGAACCCACTGTGCTGACGTCTTGTTGAGCGGGTCCCCCAAATCTGCCTGACTGGGTTTACTGAGCACCTGCTGTGCGCCAGCACTGGGCCTCGCGGCGGCCTCCTGGCCAACGTGAGTTGGGGGGGAGTGGATCAGGGGAGTGGGGCTGAGACTGGAGGGGGATGTCGGGGACCAGAGGGGTGCATGGTGTCGGGGACGTGTTCTGGAAGGGGGCGACCTCCCGCACTGTGAGGCCTCAGGTTCCAGCTCTGAAAAATGGGGTGATGGTTGCGACTGTTGTTGGGGGAGTGGCGCTGTGGGGAGGATGAGGTCAGGAGGGAGGTAGAGACTGGGACCGAGCCCCGGGCTCCCTCCCTGAGACACCAGGACGGGAATAAGCCCCCAGGTCCGTCTGGAAGCATTGAGGGGGCACGGAGCCCGTGGGTCCCAGGAGCCCCGGAAACCTAGGCTGGTGGCTGAGGGGCTTCTGGAAGGAGCCTGGAGGCTCTCCGGGGCCCTCCCATCCCCGCTGCTCCCTCTCAGAGGAGGGCGTTTTTCACACATTCTCAGAGTTTGATTAAACAAATTATTGGTGGCCACAGGATGACTAATTCGCTCCGAGCTTCAAAGTCACACGCCCGCCCACCCGCAGGGCTAGGGTGCCAGTTCCAGGGAGGGCCGGGTCAGGCCGGGAGGGCAAGGGGCCGGTTTCTGCGGTATTTTATGAGCACTAGAGGGACCGTCTGCGGGGAGCCATCCGCACTCCCCTTCCCAGTGTGGGACCACCTGGCCATGCCCCCACCCCGGTTGATAGCAGGCAGGGCAGGAAAGGGCTTGGGCAGCCCTGCGACCCTGGGCAAGTCACTTCCACAGCTTGTCCCGCCCTGAACAGTGGGTGTGGCAGTGTCTGCCATTCAAGGGTCAGCAGCAGTGTAAGTCCTGTCCTCAGCTGGCCTTGGCCCTGTCGTCCCTGGCCGTGTTCGTGCTGAATGAACAGCGCCTGCAGCAAGCTGGCGGGTCGAGCTGTGCGGCGAGGGCGTGGTCAGCCTCAGGGTCCTGGGGTCGGGGGCTGAGTGACGTGTGGCAGAGGGAATTAGAGGCTGGGAGGGACTCCCACAGCCCCCTGCCCCTGAACCTGCCTCCAACAGGGGCCTGGGTCGCTGGAGCCCGCGCTCCCATCCGCAAGGCTGCCGTGGGCTCCCGCCGTTGGTGGTTTCCGCACTCCTGGGCCTCAGGGAAGACAGGCCGCTCCCCGCTCGTCTGGGGGCGATAATATTACTAATAGCTTAGACTCGGGGAGCTCAGCCGCGTATTAGCTATAGCAAGTCCTACTTTTATCTGTTTTGGATCTAGGGAAACTGAACCACAGAGAAGTTAAGTTTCTCTCCCAAGAAAGTGCCGGGTCCCGGCCGTGCTCTTAACCGGTGTGTCCGTGAACATCACGCTGCTTCTCACCATCCTCTGCCTGCCCCTGGGCCTCAGTCTCCACATCTCTGAAATGGGCCTCTGGGAGCAGAGGCCCTCGGGTCTTGCCCTAGCCCTGCCCTTGCCACGCGCAGTGGCCTCCTTCCTGCGAGGTTCCTGTTCAGGGAGGGCCCCTGGGAGGCTTCGCCCAGCACTGCCCAGGGCCTGGGACCGCCGCCGGCCCCTCCCCGGAGGTCACCAGGAACCCATCGTGGCACTGAGCACGCCAGGGATTTAAATGGGTCAGTTGGGGAAGAAAGGAGGAGGGAATGCGATGCCATTAATTGTGCCCTTATCTCCTGTTTCTATGCCAACCAGACGTTCCCGGGCTTGACGGGCTCGTGAATAATGCTCCCGCGGGCCTATCTGCCATCGACAGGCCTCCTCCTGGAGGCAGCTGCTGCCTCGCCGATGGGTATCACCAACCCCACGGACCCCGGCCGGCTCGGCACACTTGGGCGCCTGGCCAGGCTCCTGCCCACCCGGCCACCGTACCCCTGGATCTTCCCGGAGGTGCCCAGCAGCTCCTGTCCCCATTTCACAGAGGGGGAAACTGAGGCCACAGCCACACGTCCATTCTCCTGACCTCCTCTGCTGCTCCCTCTCGGGCAGGAGTGGCCTGCACTCCGCCTGTGTGACCTTGGCACGTCCCACCCGCTCGGGTCCTCGGGGTCCTCTGCTGTGTCGTTGGACAAGAGCTTAGCTGCCTTCAGGTCGCAAACAGAGCACATGGCTCTGAGGACGAGGACAGCCAGCGGCACCCAGGGCCTGTGTCCAGGCTGAGGCATGGTGGCTTCTCCGTGGCTGCACTGGTGCCACGAATGCCACACTCCCGCTGGCCTCGGTGCCTCTGCGCGGCTGCTCCGGTGCCCAGAGACCCCCTGGCCGCCGTGCTCAGTCTGGGCCGTCACGAGCCCCGCGCAGTCCCGCGAGCCCCCTGAGAGCAGGCTGGGTCTGCCCTGTCCCCGTGGTGGGCTCCCTGGAACTCTCTGATGAATGACCAAAGGGACACTCGGCGTGAAATGGAGGTGGCTTGCTCAGATCCCAGCTCTGCCACTTGCTGGCCATGGCGCTAGAGGCATGGCCTGCCCGTGTGAGCCTCGTTTGCCCCACCTGCAAAATGGGGATGGCGGTAGTCCTGCCCCCTGGCACTTCTGTGAGAACCAAAGGGAAACACCTGTTACCTGAGACAGCTGCCACCAGCGCCTTCCTCCTCCTCCTCCACCTCTTCACCATCTGCTGCTCTGCCAGACCCGGGTCTCCAGCTTGTCGGAGACAGAAATCCCTCTTCCTGCGCTGTCTCCCGGGGTGGCCCAGCAGGGCTCCCTGACCCTGCGGTCCCCAGAGCTCGGTCCGCCAGCCCTGGCCATGGGCGGCCCTCCCCTCCTGCTCATTCTGGCTGCCGCTGCCAAGCAGACACCAGGCTGTGCCGCCTGGGCGTGTTGCGTGCCCGCTCTGGGCTGGGGTTCCCCCGCTGTGCTGGGGGGCTGTCGATGGTGCCCGTGCTCTCCCTCCGCCTCCCCAGCTCCCCACCCGAGCTCTGGAAGGGTCTGGACCAAGCCAGCCAGGGTTGGGGGCTCCGGAGCTCAGCAGCCCAGTGAGGGTCCCTGTGCCCCTTCCGCAGCGTAGGAGCTGGAGGCCCAGCGAGAAAGAGGGGGCTCGGCGAGGGTCCCCAGCCACAGTTGGCGGGGCCAGGAGGGCAGGGGCTCGTCTCGGCCTGGAAAGCGGGTCAGGAGTGGGGTCTCCGCAGGAAGGCAGCCTGGGCGCTTCCTCGCAGGAGCTGCCGTCTTCCCCTGGGCGCAGCGGTCTCAGTGCAGTGCCCCCTCTCGGCCTCAGTTTGCCCATCGGTTCAATGGGCACGCCCCAGTCCAATGCCTCTTTTTCAAATGAGGACGAGAAGGTTCCAAGGGGCTGGGACTTGAGTCCTGCCCCTGGCCAGCAGGAAGCGGGCGATGGTCTGGCGGAGAGAGGCCTGGGTGTCTTCAGCACCCGGCCTGAGTTCAGAACCCCAGAGTGAGGGTGGCGGGTTTGGCCCCCAGCCGACGACATTCCTGGCCTTGGTTTTCTCATCTGTGGAACAGGAATGACATAGCACCCCCCCCAAGCAGGGCCGGTATGCAGTAGGCACTTACTGCAGCCCTTTGGAGCAGGCCCGGAGTCCCAGGTCAGGTGGGGCCTGGGTTGGGGCTCGGTGCCCCGACTGCCCAGGGGGCCACAGGGCAGGCGAGGACGGCGGAGCGGAGGCCTGGTGAGGCCCCCGGGTTCCCGTCCCCCGTCCCCTGCTGCGGGGGCTGTGCCCGCCGGGCCTGGGCTGCACCCTCCGCGGGCTCCTGGCCGCAGACCGGCCTTCGTCCCTGCCCAGGGACTGCCGGGTGGGAGCGAGGGCGCAGCCTTCAGGCCAGGCCTGGCCTCCTGGCCGTGGGCAGGTGGCTCCTCTTGGGACTCGGCGTCTGCCTTTGAGGTGGGGGCCGACTAAGAGCACCCCCTCCCGGTCCTCTGTGGGTGCGTCAGGTCCTGGACACACGCCGTGAAGTGTCACCTGGGGTCGCTGGTGGACGTGGCACCACGGAGCTGCTGGTCGCGTTACTGGTATTTGGCCAGAAGCCCCGAGGGCGGACGTTTCAGGGTCTCCTGCCTCCCTTCCCTCCCGCTGTTAGTGCTCCAAGGGCAGCGGGACTGTCCCCAACTGCGGCACACCCTGGCCGCCGGCCCCACGTCCAGGTCCCATCTGTCCTTTTCCTGCCCCGGGATCTTCCTTGCCAGTAAGGTCATTGGCGGTGTTGGTCAACCCATTTTACAGGTGAGAAAACTGAGGCCCTGGGAGGTGGTGACATGCTCAAGGCCATGTGACAATGGTAGCCGGGTCTATGTGCCCCAGGCGTGGCCAAAGTGTTCTGTGGGCAGTGCCCAGTGACCACCAGCCCTGCGTCCTGCCCCAGGGGCCCTCCAGCCCGGCTTCTCCCCTCCTCCCTGTCCCTCCTCAGGGTCCCTTGTTTGGGAGAAGGCAGTGGCCCTGCCGGGGCAGGAATGCGGCCCTGACCTTGGCCAGAGCCCAGTTAGACCAATAAGCAGCCCCCGCTCCCCGCCTCCCCTGGGCCTGCGGCTGCTCAGGGCCTCCACTTTCCCCACCTGTAGAATGGGCGCTGGGAGCTGGTGAGCAGCTTCTGTGAGCCCGGCTGTGGCCAGAGCTCAGCCCCGGCCCTGGCGCTCCTGGTCCCCTCTGTCCCCTGCCCCAGGGCTGGATGGGGACAGGGACCCGCCAGCTAGCATCAGCCCAGCATGCTGCGCGCTCCTATCTGCTAAACGTATCGCAGGCGTCCCCTCCTGCGACTCTCCAGGCACCCGCTTAGGGTGGGGTTCCCAACCCATTTTGCACACAAGAAAATAGAGGCTCAGAGAAGGTAGGTGGCTACACCAGGGTCACACAGCACACAAGTGATGTTCTTCTAGGGAATAGAGTAGTGGGGGTGGGGTAGCCGGCAGAAGCCCCAGCTCCCAGGCTGACCTGTGTCCCGGGACCTCCAGAACTGGCGGATGTGCTGTTTTCTGAGAAGGAGGGGACAGCCACGGTGGGGTTTCTGAACACAGCTGCCTCTTGGAGCTTCCCCGTGGGCAGGCACCGTCGTGGACAGCCCAGGACCTGGAGTCGAGGCTCTTAGACCCTGTGGCAGTGGGAGGCTGCCTCGCTTCTCTGCGCCGCGGGCTCCGTGTCTGCAGAGCGGGCATCAGGGGCACGAGCCTGGCCCCCACGCAACTCTCTGCACCTCCCTGAGCCCTGGCTCCCCACCATGAAATGGCCAGTGACGGTGACCTCCCGGCTCGTGAGGATGGGTGGGACCCCACCTACCGCGGGGCCCAGCCCACGTGCGCTGTGTTGTGGGCAGTGGGACCCCCGCTCCCTGCGCAGACCGCTGGGCTCCCCGGGTGTCTGCAGCAGCCGCTGCTCCTTGTCCGATCCTCCTGGCGCCCGACTTCCAGACTTCGGGGTCCGGACCTGCCCCAGGCGCTTGCACCTGCCACGGCCTCCCGCGTCGCTTTCCTTCTTCTCCAAGCCCCGCTCCGTAAGCCCGACTCAGGGGGCAGGAGGGGAGGGCCCAGGACCAGGTGGCGCCGGCTCCTTCCTGCAGCAGGACCTGAGAGGGGCTGCCCGAGCGTCCTTCCCCAGGGACATCCCTGGGTTCTCAACCACCAGAGCGGGGTTGGGTGGCCCGTGGCCACCAGCTCAGCCACTCTGCGGGCGTCTGGCATCAGACGCTTAGACCCTGTGACAGGAGGGGAGGCTGAGGCTCAGAACCGGTGCCGGCCGCAGGGCCTCAAACAGCTCCCCCCGCCATGCAGCCCCAGGGCCCGAGCCCCCTGCTCACTCTGCTGCAGACGCACCAGCCACCGGGTCACAGCGAGTGTTCGCTGAGCACTTACTAGGCCCTGCCTGTGCCTGGCACCGTACCCAAGCTTTATAGTGATGACCTCACATCCTGCTCTCCGCAGCTTTCGAGGGAAGCCCAGGGCACAGAGGGGGAAACTGAGGCTTAGAGTTTAGGGGTCAGACCCGTTCCTGGAGCTCGAGCTCCCACCCTGGGGGAGGAGCCACCCACGCACATTCTGGGGGGAGAGCAGGATGGCGACAGTGGCGGTTTCTACGGGGACACCCTTCCCTGCTCCCAGGCCTGTCCCCACGGGCACAGGGGACCCTGCAGGCCCAAGGCAAAAGGAGAGGGTGCTTACCCCCTGCCCTGCCTGCCGGCCCCCGCACCCCCCACCCTCCTTACACGCCGTGGGCCTGCGCGGCTCAGGAAGGCCTGGGAGCGACCCAGCGCCCTGGAACCCTGAGGTGGGCCGCCTCAGTTTCCCCTCCTGGGCAGTAGGCCCATGCCCAGCTCCATCAAAACCAAACATTTTCCCAGAGAGCAGAGGGGCCTCCCGTCCACACGCCCTGCGGCAGCCTTAGTGGCCGGTGGGCACCCAGGCCCTCCAGGGCCCCGGCTGGCCGGACACCCCCGCCCTCCCGTCTGCGGCTGAGGCCCGGCCGCCCCGCACTGTCTCCCGGTCGCACTGTCTCCCGGTCCGGGCCTCTGGCGGGCACAGGTTTCAGCTCCCGTGATAACTGGGAAAGTTGAACTGGCCCCATTACTGCGCCGAGATGGTTGGCGAGATACAGCCGTGATAATGGGGAGATAGCGCCGCGGCCATGGCCGGCTCCCCGCCCATTAGCATTCCCCAGCAGTGCTCCCTATCTCCTCCGTTTCCACTCCTCCCCGAGATAAGAATGGAAATTCTGACTTCATAGCTCACTGATTAAAGTGTCTGGATTTCTTGATAATACACAGATAAATTATGTTTTTCAAAAAGAAGGTAGGGAGGAGGGTGGGGAGGACGGCGGCTGGGAGGGGCGCCCTTGGCCGTGGCTCCCAGCCTGTCCCGGCCCCCGGGCCGGGCTGAACACAGGGTGTCCGGACTGCGCCGCCGCGGCCTCTGCACGGAGACCGTGTTCGGGGCCCAGAGTTAGCTCGTGGCAGGGGGTGCCAGGGCCCGGGCTCCAGAGCGCGCAGAACCGGCGCGACGTGGGGGCTGGAGTGGGGGCTGTGCCCTCTGTCGGGAGCTGTGCCCCTCCCTGCGCCTCCCAGCAGCAGGGGGCAGAGGGTGGAAGAGGCAGGAGTCTGGACCCAGCTGCCCGGACTCAAACCCTTGGGGTGGGGGCGGGGGCGCCTGTCGGTGCCTCAGTTTACACATCTGTCACGTAGGTGCCAGCACAGCGCCCTCCCCATGCGTTGTTGGGAGGATGCAGTGCCGGGCAGGAGTGTCCCCTGTCCCCTGTCTGGATCCCTGCTGGCTGCTGGGCCTAGAGCAGAGCCCGTTCGCATGCTGGGGGGGCAGGGCTCTCGGCCTGTCTCCCACCCCGTCCCCAGCCATCCTGCCTTCGCGGCCGCATGTGACAGCCGGCACCCAGATGGGACTCAGGTGCCATCGCTGCGTCTGTCTGGATAAAGCCTCCTCCTTCAGCTGATCCGAGATCCAGCGCTGATGGCGCGATTAGCTGCGATTAGGGCCTGGCGTGCGGCTAATCCTCCCGCTGAGGGACAGGTGAGGCAGCCGCGGGGGGGCAGGCAGGGGCCCGCTGTGCAGGAGGGGAGGTCGAGGCCCTGGCAGCCGCCACGTGTCCTGGGGCCGAGCGCCCCCAGAGGAGCTGCCCGGGGCTCCCAGCGGGTGCAGGGCCGCTGGCCGGTTTTCCCTCTTCCTGAATTTATTTTTCAGCGACTCTTGAGAAATGAGACTCCATGGGATCCCAAAGGCAGGAGGCCTGAGGGGCTGGCTCTGGGGCTCTCCCCTTACAATAGTCTGAGTGGTGGCCGTCGTCAGGCAGTCATCGAGCGCTTGCTGCACGCGAGGCCCGGGCATGACTGCGCTGTGGCAATGGGTCTTCGCAGCAGCCTTGGAGAACTCAAGGTTCAGAGGGGTTGAGTAACTCACCCAAGGTCACACAGCACAGGAGGGAGCAGGAGGGACTCTAACTTAGAGGCCTGGTCGAGGTTAGGTCTCCATCCTGGCCAGAGGTTCTGGGATATCTACACCCATGGGCACCCTACCTCTCCCACCAGGCACAGAGAGGCCAAGTGACTGCCGGGGGCCACACAGCCCTGTCCCGGGAGCTGCAGGGCGTGGGCTGAGACTGGCCTGCCCCTGTGCTTGCTTATTTTGGGGGGTCATTTCATCTGCCCCCAGAAAGTAGGCTCCTTGGTGAGAATGGTGTTTTCTTGTGGTATTTGGGGTTTGGTTTGTTCCAATATTCTAAAGGAAGTCGGCTATTTCCAGCATACCTGGGGGGAATGAGTGACTGGAGTTCAGACCCTGCCCCCTGTACGTGACACCCCTTGCCTCAGCCTCCCTGCCTGGACAGCGGGCACCATCACAGTTCCAGCCTCCGCAGCCCTGGAGAAGTTGGATGGCAGAGAACTGGGTGAAAAATCCAGATCTCAGCGAACCCGGAAGCAGCAGTGGGCGCTCCCTGGGGTCCCATGCGGGGCTGAGGGTCCCTGGGGCTGGCGCTGCCCGCTGCCCGCCCTTGCAGATGCTGCAGGTCTTGGACAGTTTCTGGCAAACGGCGGCGGTTTGCAGAGGCCCAGGGCCCTGCCCTGTCCACAGTGGCCAGGTGGCTCCAGGTGACACGTTTGTCCTTGTGTCCAGGAGTCACCCAGACCCAGGGTGACAGGACACCAGCAAGGACGCAGAGCTTGCCAAGGATGCCCCTCTCGCTCTGGTTCTCGGGCACGTTCCCGTTCTGAGCCTCAGTTTTCACGTCTGTAAAATGGGGCTGAGGACGCTAAGGGCCAAGAGCTCCTGGCTGACTCCAGCCAGCTCCCCGGAGTCTCCCCACCCTGCCAGCCCTGCCCCCTGCCCCCCAGCTGTGCCCAGCACCCCCGCCCAGACAACCAGCATTAGACCAGAGGGTCCCCACCCTCCCCTTCTGGGTGACCTTGGGCAGGAGCTTTGCTCCTCTGGGCCTTCCGCCCACGGGTCCCTCTGGGGAGCGGCTGAGGACTGCGTGGGAAAGCCCCGCGGGCAAGTGCTGCTGCCGCCCCGTGCCCCTCGGGTCCTGCCCCTCTCCCCGCCAGGAGCTCCGGGCTGGCCCTGGGTGTGCTGGACGCGGCAGGAGGGCGTGAGCTGGCCGCCCTGAGTCCCGCGGCCTGGGAGCTGGGCTGGGGTGTTTTCCACCCTACACCCCAACAAAAAACAAAGAAAAGGGAACTGTGATAAAAAGGGCGATGGGCGCCTTGCGGTGGAGGCGCCGCTATCGCGCTATCTATCTGCCCGCTCGCTCTGAGCCCTTGTCTCCTTATCTCAGCCCACCCCAGTGCCAAGAACAAACCCGCTCGCTCCCCCAGAGCCCACTCCGCACTTCGCCCGCCGCCGCGAGGAGCTGGCGCCACCAGCTCTAAAGGAAAGTTGGGCAGTTGGGTTGGGTTCTCGCAGATCATCACCATCATCATCGTTTTGCAAAGGAAGCCCCAAAATAGCCGTCCCTGAGGCAAAGCAGCCGAAAATAAGAAGTTGCCCCCAACAGGCCCTGCCTAGGAGGGGAGAGCCAGCCAGGGGTGGAAGGGCCCAGGCTTGGGGCAAGGTCCCAGCTGTGCCTGCATCCCGGCCGTGTGGCCTTGGGCCACTGTCTCCCCTGAGTCATCCGTGAGTGTGTGTAACGGAGCCTTAGCAGACAGGGAAGAGCCTGCTCTGTAACTAAAGTCCCCCATGCAGCTCTTGCCCTTCCCGGACCTGGGCCTAGGTCACCCACAGCCCTGCACCCCTAGAGCTCAGGACAGCCTAGACCTCACAGAGTGCAGCCCCCCCGAGCTGGGCCTCCCTAGATCCCAGCCCCCCTAGATCCCAGCCCCCCAGAGCTGGGCTCCCCTAGATCCCAGCCCCCCAGGGAACAGCACTAGATCCCAGCCCCCCAGAGCCAGGGAACCACCGTCACAACCTGCCTGATTGCAGCCAATGGAAATGGGGCATGCAAATGAGTGGGAATGAGGCCCAGTAATTGGCTGAGCTGCCATGCATGGGGCGGGCCTCCACAAAGAGGGCGGAGCCTCCCCAAGGGCTGCCCTTGCCATGGGAGTGGGGTCCCTCCACCTTGCCAGTGCTGGAGACCCCCAGGCTCCACAGGCCTCCCCGCCAGGGCCACTCACTTGTCTGGCCATCGGGATGGACAGGCTGGCCTTTGGGTCACCTGCTGACCCTCAGAGCCCAGACAGACCCCCACGGCCTGAACTGGGGGTCCCGCGTTCAGAAGCAGGGCAGGGCCAGCCCAGGGACAGCTGGCTCCCCCGGCCTCCCGCGTCTGGGTCCCTCTCCCCGCGATGACTTTCATCCAGAGCCCGTCCTGCCAGGCCTCCATGGCGCCAGGCCAGACAGGCAATGGGGCGCCATCTTAATGGACAACAGTCCCAACCCATTTGCCAAGCCTCAGTTTCCTCATTTGTAAAACGGGGAGGAGATCTAGTCTGTCTGCCTCCTGGGACTGTTTCTGTGCCCAGTGGCAAGCCCCTTCCCCTCCCTGGGCCTCAGTTTCCCCATCTGCACCAGGAGGGCTGAGGTAGCACGTCCTCTGGGGGCTCCCCTCTCTGTGGCTGTGGCATATTCCTGAAACCCGGGGTCTCCCAGATGCTCCGTTGTCAGGAATTCACACGCCAGGAGACCGCGTCTGTAGGGGGTGCTCAGGAGACTCGAGGGGGTTTGCATCGTGTTCTAAACCCACTCTGCACCCCACAGCGTGTCTCGTCAGCCACGTGGGCCCCTCCCGCCCAGTCCTGACCGGAGCCCCCCGCGCCCGGCTCCCACAGCGCCACGGGGCTCCGAACCCGAAAATCAGCCGCACACGTGGGCGTCTTTCAAAGTGCACAAGTGGAAAATCGCGGAGGGCGGGGGGGCATCTGGGCTGAGATCTAAGGGGAGGAAATGGGGAGGGGCTGTCGGACAAGAACCAGGCGTCACCCTGGCCAAGTCTCCTCACCTCTCTGGGCTCAGTCCCCAGCCCTATGAAGTGGGTGACGATGCCTCCCGGTGGCACGAGGGTCAGGGACGGAGCCAGCCCAGCAAGCCTCCCCTGGGAGGTTCTCCCCACACCGGCCCCCATCGCACGGGGGCAGCTCTGGCTCCCCCAGGCTATGCAGGGCATGCAGTAGGCGCTCCATAAATGCTCCCCTGATTGACTTCTAGATCCCCTCGGCATGCCTGCCCCGTCCCAGGAGGGAGAAAAAGAAACTGGAAGAAGTCAGAGCCCCCAGAACAAGCGCTGTCCGGACAGAGCCGTGGAGTGCGGGGCTCTGGGCCATCACCAGCGGGGAGCAGGGTGGGGGCCTCTGGGCTGCAGGGAGGGGAGCCAGACACCCCAGGATGCGGCCTCCCCAGCAGGGCTGAGCCTCGATGGACAGTGGAGGTCTGTTGGGGACATTCTCAGGACAGGTCACCTCGTCTGGCCTCCTGCCCTGTCATGGCCACGCAGCGGCCCCCACCCCATTGGCAGACACGCAGCTGGGCACGGAGACGCAGGGCAGGACCCCGGCGAGCCCCGGCCTCCGTCTGGCGGTGCGGAAGGCGCGTCCCTGTGGCCGGCGCCATGGCTTGGTCCTCAGGCGAGGGAACCGCGCCTGCTGTGTGCTCCATGGCACTGAGACAGTGCCATTTGTTGCTTTTGTTTTAATTTTCTATGTGTTATTGTGGTAAAGTCTGCCACCTCAGCACTTTCCGAGTTTGCGGCATTAAGCACCTTCACCCTGCTGGGCCACTGTCACTCTGCTCTCTGTCTCTCCCAGTTGGAGGTCGACGTTTTAACTCCCAGCTTTGGGTTGAGGGAACAGGCTGGGCGGGTGGGGGGTTGCCCGGCAAGATTTGAGCCCTGGTGTCCCCTGATCTCCCCGGACACTGCACTCTGGGCCCTGTGGGGACGAGGGCACCCTGGGCCAGGAGGTCCGGGCACAGGCCCCGCAGAGCCGCGATTCCCCTGGGACCAGGAAGCCGCCCCACCCCCTTGGCCTCGGTTTCTTCATCTGTGCAGTGGGACGGAGTCGTCCTACGGAGAGGAGGGCCGACCCAGGGGCATGATGTCGTCCTTTTCCCCTGAACGGCATCGGAGGGTCGTGGCCCCGAGTCTGGACACCGGGCCCAGGCGCGAGTGCGAATCCTGCCCTTGAGGCACGGGACATCCCTGGGTCAGCCTGCCCGGGAGGAAGAGGTGGTGACCACCCCCTCGGGCTGTGCGATGATGTGAATGAAATCCCGGAAGCGCCGGGCTTGGGGTCCGTAGGGCGAGTGGCGGGAAGACCCTCTCCCCACGGCCGTGAGCGGGAGGGTCAGGTGCCCACGGGCCGGTCCACAGAGGGGGCGGCTGGGCTGCTGAGGGCCAGGCTGCCCCCTCAGGTCTCGGTCTCAGCCCCGCCTGGCAGGTAGCAGGTCCTGTGGAGCCAGAGCCAGCCCCCTGTGGGAAGCCACCTGCCTCCACCCACCGGGCCGCAGGCTGGGCAGCCGCATTAGCCACGCCCTCCCATCTGGAGGGAGAATCAGCCGCTGGGACCCACTCCTGGCCGTTTCCTTCTCCTCCTCCCCGGCTCTGCCCCCGCCGTGGCCTTGGCCCTGCCCTCACCCCATGCCGTGGTCTGGGCCACTCCACCCCGCCACCCATCCCCGGCCCCCCGCCACGGGCCACGTGGTCCACACCCCTCCCCCAAGGAGTGTTCGTAATCAGCTCTCCGGAGTGAAACAATCTCGCGTAATCTATCAGCCGGTATCAGCCCCATCGGAGGCCGGGAGTGGCCAGGCCCAGAGATGGCGCCAACCTCTAGCGATGATAAAGTTTCCGAGTTCAGCGGTGATGAATGTTGAGTCGGCGCAGGCCCGAGATAGGATGTGGACTTGGCAGGCGCGGCTCCGCTGAAACCGATCTCCCCCTATCAGCGCGGCTGCGCTTTCTCAGGCCCGGCTCTCTTCCCTCCTCCCCGCCTCCTGCCCGCTCTGCCTCTGGGGACAGGGTGTGGGACCAACCCGCTGGCCCTGGCCCCGGAGAAGGGGCAGGCTCGGGGCAGGGGGAGGGTCCTGAGGGAGCCCAAGGAGATGGCCCAGAGCTGGGGGCTGCCTGGAGGCGGTGGCAGGCGCAGCAGCACAGTGGACGGATTTCGGCAGTCACTTGGTGTCTGACGGTGACTTCCCACGGTGACCAGAATAAAACCCCAGCCCCCCCCGAGGACCCCCGTGCTCTGGACACTCTGCCCACCCCCTACCTTCTCGAGTTTCTGGCACACGCCATGGGCTTTGCCTAGAGGTGCCCTCGGCCTGGAATGTTCTTCTTCCCTGGGCTCTTTGCAGCTTAAATGTCACCTCCTCCGAGAAGCCCTCACAGCCACGCTGCCTGAGGCCAGCAGCCCATGCCTGCCTGGTCTTGCGTGCCCCAGCCCTCCGTGGTGTCAGAGGTCCTGTCCACCCCTGCGGACCCGGCCACTCACTATGAACCTCCAGGCTGCCGGGATGCCTGGCGCTTCTCTGCCTCCCGCAGGTTGGTGGGTCCACACCCACTTGCCAGATGCGAAAACCAAGGCCGGGCAGGCCCCTGCGCCCCGGAGCCCGGCGTGGCTGTGAGTCCGCCTGGTCCTGAGAAGCCGAGTGAGCAGCTGGCCTGAGGCCCATGATGGGGCCAGGCAGGGGCTGCTCTCTGCCTCAGTTTCCTCATCTGTCCAGTGGAGCCAGTTTCCCTACAGGCAGGTGCCGATGAGGATCCTGGCAGAGCCTCATAAACTATGGAGGGCTGTGCACACGTGTCTGTAGGGATCTGGTCAGAGGTAGCCACGGCACCAGGAGAAGGTCACCTCGCAGCCCCGCCAGACCTGCGCCGCGGCAGGGAGGCCGGCGGACACCCCCACGTGGCAGAGTGGGGCACCGGCTCCAGCCGCGTGGTGAGTAGCTGGCAGAGCCCAGGCCCTGGCCGCAGGAACAGTCAGAGGGGAAAACAGACAGGAGGAAGACAAGGGGCCAGGAAGGGAAACTGAGACCCAGCTAGGGGAGAGACAAGGCCCCAGGCCTGGGAGCCACACAGACCTGTGTCCGAATCCCTCTTGAGCGGGGCCCTCCACTCCTTGCCGCCCTGACAGGGACAGCAGGTGGGCGAGGACTCCAAGGACAGTGCCAGGTGAGGGCAGGCCGCCCGCGTGCTGCTGCGGGGAGGCCTTGGCCAAGTGTCGTTACTGCTCTGTGCCTCGGTTTCCCCATCGATAAAATGGGTGACACCAAGTCTGGCGTTTTGAGGACGGAAAGTGCCGTTGTGTTGGGGACCACCCAGAACTGCACCCCCCTGCGTGACTGCCCTGGGGGCCGCTGCTCCTTCCTCTGCTGGTGGCCTGCGGAGCTGGCGGTCCTCCTGGGGTGACAGACGCTGTCTGGCGGGAGCCGTGGGGGCCCTGGCCGAGGAGGGGCAGCACCCAGAGAGCCCCACCTGGTGGGTGAGTGGCCCTGGGGACCCCGCTGGCAGGTTCCATCGGCGCAGGGCCTGGCCGGGCACCCAGGAGGCTCTCCCTCCCCCGCCCGGGCCTGTTAGAATCGCGCATTCCAGCCCGGTGTTGAGGGGCGTGGGCGGTGGCAGCGGGTCCAGGCTGCAGGGCTCGGGGTGCGGCCACTGCGCCGCCCTCTGGGCCCCAGTTTCTGTTCGTGGAGCAGCTGGACTGGAGGGAGGGACTCGCCGGTGTCGGCTGCAGACCTGCCAGACCCAGGCCGGGTCCAGGCGCAGCCCCTGCGGGAGGGCAGGGCCGTCCCCCTCTCCTCTGTCCTGCCGTGGCCCGAGCTGCCCCTCTGCCCAGCGGTGGGAAAGTCTGAATCTGTTGCTATTTTCTGCCTGTTATCGGCCTTATCTGGCGGCCGTGTGCCCAGAGGCCAGGCCCCCCGGCGGTGTTGCGCCCCTCACTGCGGCCCAGGGCCAGCAAGGGGAGCTGGGGGTCTCCCCTTCTCCCCCATGGCCCTGCCCAGGCCCTGCGCTGCCCTCGCCTCAGTCGCCACCCCGCCCCGTCCTTCACCACGTCCACCCACAGGGGAAGATGAGGCACCCCCATGAAGGGCGGAAACCATGGCAGCAGATGCGGCGACGGCCTTGCGCCTGGGCTCAGCACCCACCGCCCCGGCCCTTGACCAGAGATGTTGACACCCCCGTTGTCCATGGGGACACGGCTCAGGGAGGAGTGTCCCCCCAGCCTCAGTGCCCTGCTGTCCCTCTGTGGGACTGCTTTTCCCTGACCCCGTGCTGGTGACCTCCTCTCCCCAGCAGACCTCCACTTGCCACTTCCTCCAGGAAGCCTCCCCTGATGGCGCCTCTGCCTCTTCGTCCTGGCCAAGGCCACGCTGGCGTCTCTCCCTCTTCTCTTGGGGGTGGGTGTCGGTCCCCTCCAGAGCTCCAGCACCGGGTGCAGGGCTGGCGCAGTGGGGGCTCAGGAAGGGGCGCCGAGCGGATGGGGAGGGTAAGTGAACGTGTGGTGTGTGGGTGGAGGAGCAGCGACAGGAGGCTGGGCCGAGTCTGCCCCCGCCGCCGGGTCAGCCAGGTGCCCCTCTCCTGGCTCTGCGCCACCCGGGGATCCGGGGTGCCCTGTGTCCACCCTGCCTCGCAGCCGCCTGCACCCCGCTTCTGCTCTGCAGAATCAGAATAAAGGGGCCCAGCCCAGCGAGGCCTCACGGAGGTGACCCTGTCCCGGGCGGGCACACGTTGCCCTTGTGTGGGGGGAGCTTGCCCAAGGCCACAGCGCCTGGGGACCGCAGGGACCTCGCCAGGAGCCTCAGACGCCCCGTCCGGCCCCGTCTGGGTCCCACCCGGCGGGGGCTGCAGTCCGGGAGCTTCCGTCCCCTCCTTAGCGGCCACGCCGGCTTTCGCGGGGGTGTCGTGCCACAGGGGCCCCCCAGCACCTCGACATCAAGCGGGAGGGGCTGCGTTAATTGTCGGCGCGGACTCGGAAGGGAGTTGGGATCACCCCGCCGCACAGAGCCTGTCTCCGTAATTCAGTCTTAAAGCATGAAAAAGGGAGTTGATGAAATTCCGCTATCAGCTCTGAGCCAATATGCAAAATATCTCACCCCCAATCAAATAGCTATTATGTTTTCATTTCCATTTCGGCGTCCGGCTTAATGAGCAGGAGACGGATGGGCGCGCGGGCGCCTGCTCGCCGCGATAACCCGGGGACTCCGGGCACCGAGGGGCCGAGCCCAGCACGGCCCTGGCGCTGGTGACCGCACGTGGCCGGCGGGCGCCCCAGGCAGGTGGTCCTGGGCGGGGAGGGCGGGGGGCTGGCGGGCATCGGGAAGGGTGGAGTGTGGTCCTGTCTCGACGCCCCGCCCCCGCTTCCTCGCTGAGGGCCAGGCTCGCGTCAGCCGTCCTCTGGGCCTCAGTTTACTCATCCGTAAAGGGGGCATGACTCGGGCTTGCCTCGGGGGTTTGGGGCATGTGTTGGTGGGTGGGACTCATGCCAGGGCCACCCTCGGGGTCCTGCCTCCCCTCTGCCCATCCCCGGCACACCCCCCTGCTGTCCCCCTGCCCCTCCCTGCACACACCGCCCCTCACGCGGAGATCTGAGCCAACGCCAACCTTGGCACCTCCGCTCCCACCCTAAATGAAGGCAGGTCATCCTCCCCGGGCTCCGCAGGCGTCAGGGAGGCGTCTGTGGAACGGGGGTCTAACAGCTCACGCCTGCCCTCTCCCAGGCCTGCGGGCTGCTGGCGGTGGCCGTGGGTGGTAGTGACCGCTGTTTGCTGAGCACTTACTGTGCGCTGAGCCCCGGTGACGTGGGTGGACAGTGCATTTTGTCCTGTGTGCTGGGAGCCACTGGGAGTCCCGTTTGTAGACAAGGAAACCGAGCACAGAGAGGTAGAGTGACTTGCTCAAGGTCACACAGCCAGGACACAATATGCATCCATCAACCTGCCTGGCTGCAGGTCAGCCTGGACCAGCTGTTGGGGGCCTGGGCAGAGCGGGTGGTCCCCAAAGGGCATCTGAGGAGGCAGCAGGATACAGCTGTGGCTCGAGGATGCCCCTGGCCAGCGGGGTCCCCAGCCACCCCTGGACCCCAAGTGTGCACGGACAGGGCCCAGCAGGGATGGGGCCGCACGCTCCGGGCCGAGGCGGCCCAGGGCAGAATTTGCCTGCCGCGTCCCAGCGCGGCTGTGCGATTTGCGGCCGGCGGTGTCTGCGGCATTGTCAAGGCCGAGGCAATTGTGCTGGAACTGAAATTAGCCTGCAGCCTCTCCACGCTCATTGTCACGGCTTTGTGCGGCGCGCGTGCCTTTGTTCTCCGTAAATGGGAGAACCCGTCACACTACCACACGCTTGGGGCCTCCCTGGGTATCTGCGGCCCCCCCTGGGAGGGGCACCAGGCGTCAGGGCTGCCTTCCTGGGGCGCAGCAGGTGCGGGCCGGGGCGTGTCTGCCGTGGGCCCCCGTGGTCTGGTCCCCGACGTCCCTGAAGACAGGCGGCCTCAGACTCATTTGCCGGAGCAGGCGGCCGCGGCCGAGGCCCTGCAGCTGCCCCGCAGGAGGGACCACAGCTCTGGCGGAGCCTCTGCCAGCTCCAGACGAGCCATAGAAGAGACTTCTAGAAAGAGGCAGGCAGTTGGGCTGACGAGTGTGGCCACCAAGGCTGCGGTGGCCGAGGGCCCCTGACCTTGGGGACAGGCAGTGCCAGCGCAGGGCTGACCCCGCAGGCGGGGGAGGGGGCCGGCTGCCGCTGCGGTCGCGGCGTTCCCTGGAGCGTGCCGAGGTCACGCGGGTCAGGGCTCCTGTCCCAGGGGCACGAGTCGGACCGGTCTGGGGCGTGCCGTGCCCAGCTGCCGTGTGGGCGCGCTGATGAGGGACCGCAGGCCTTAGCCCGGGGCTGGCTCCTGTGTGGTCTGAGCCCAGCCCCTGCTGTAATCACAGCTCTGCGCTGCTCTGGGGAGGCCGGGACTCGTGGTCCGGAGCTAGACTCCAGAGGGCTGCAGCTGGGAAAGCAATCCTGCCACCCCCTGCCTGGGACCCTCCATGGCTCCCCAGTGCCCCAGGATTAGGGTCCACTCCTCCCCGTGGCCTCTGAGTTAGCGAGGTCAGGCCTCTGCCCTCCCCTCGGCCTCAGTCCGGCCACACCCCACCCCAGCCTTCCTCTCCTACCCTCCCTGGCCCGCCCCCCGGCCTTGGCACGCTGCCCCGTCTGCCCAGCTCTCTGCTCAGCTACTGGTCCGGTACCAGCAGGGTTGTCACCTTGGAGACCAGCTGCCAGCATCTCCCCTCGTTTTTCTGTCTTTCCCTCTGTCGCCTCCCTCCCTCATTGCACTTTTACGGCGTTTTTGGTCTGAGCCCGTCTCTGGTCCTGGCCGCCCCCCGCGGTCCCACGCGGTCTGGCAGTTGGGTGAACCTCGGGTCCTAGAACGGCGTCTGGCCCTGGTGGCCGCAGTGATCAGAGAGGGACGCCAAAATCCAGATAGAACATCGGCTTTCCCCTCCGCGCCCCCCGGAACAGCCGCTCTGGAAGTCACCTGGGAACCGCGTCCCAGCACCGCTTGCCGCCCGCAGCCCCTGGGGTCTACGCTGACATGAGCCGCTTCTGCGGCCAGTGTGGGACGCCAGCCTCGGTGACGGGTGGGCAGGTGTCCCAGGCACCCGCAGGCCCCTCTTCCTCCATCTCCTGCTTTTCCCTGGAAAACCTGCGGGGGTCGGCCGGGGCCAGGAGGACACCGGGGACTTGGTGAGAAGGGTCCGGCCCTCTGTGTGTCCCTGGGGTGGCTCCGGGTTTCACCATGTTCCTGGAGGGTCATGAGGAAGGTCGGCACGACCGAGCCACAGAGGCACAAACCCCGGGCAGTTCCTCATCCGCTCGTCCGCTTGCCCCCAGGGACGGGGAGCTCACCCTCGCGAGTGGTCATTCCGCCTTGGCTCAGGCCTCCCCCAGAGCCGCTGCTCCGACCGCCCACCGTCCAGCCCCGCCGGGCTGTGAACTCGCAGCCGTGGACGGGTTCTCCTTTTCTCCTGCTTGTTTCCTTGAAACGAGGGGCTTGGCTGCTGCGGGGGCCGTGGCCTGGGTGCCCCCCCTGCCTCATGCCGTGGGCGGGGGTCGGGTCAGGCGCTGCAGAGGATGAACTTGGGAGGTCATGGGGGCAGGGGGTGACCCCATGCCCGGCTGCTGTCTCTGAGCCACAGGACCGGGGCCCTGGGGAGCAGTCAGAGGTAGGGCGAGGGGGACACGTGGGTGCCAGCGTCCCGCAGTTCCCCGAGGTGACACCGTCACCTGACCACAAGGGGAGGTTGCATCCTGACCTGTGGGGTCAGGAATGGCCGCCCCTCTGTGGGCCGTGAGGACTTGTCTCCATCTGCCTTGTCACCTGTGGAGACCCTGGTGCCCCAGTCTCTGAGGGGAGCGGGGTGAGAGGGTCCCCAGCTTGCTGCGGATGCCTGTGCCCCGCCAGTCACTCACTCACCCGACCGCGTCTGTGCGCGCCTCCCTTCTGCGGGCCTGCGCTGGGCGCTGGCGCCCACCCCCAGGGAGTTCCCAGACCGTGGGGACAGAGTGGGGGGAGCCCTCAGGGACTGGGGGCCCCGGGAGGCTTCCAGGAGGAGGGCAGGCACGGGGGCACGGGGCAGAGACTGTATCTACCCCCACGCTGGTGCTGGGGGAGCAGGTGGGAGAGAGACACAGGAGGGGCCGGGACCTCATGCTGGCGGTCAGGGAGTCCGTGTGGCCGGCAAAGGTCAGAGGGCAGGCAAGGTGACCCCGAGGCTTTGCAACTGTTGCAGGGGCTGGGGGTCGCCTGGAGGCCGTCCCCTCACGGCCTCTGACCTCAGTGCGGCGGCTGATCCCCGCCTCCGCCCGGGCACCCGGGGCCGCGCCTACACGGGGAGGGCTCAGGAGGTCGGGGGTGGGGGGTCTTGCCCCAAAGCACATCACGGACCCCCTCGGGCTGTGTCCGCAGGTTCCCTCGGAGACATGGAGTCCAGAGAGGAGGTCCAGGCCACGGACGCCAGCCTTGCAGAGCGGGAGGCCGCGGCGCCCGAGCCCCGGAGCCCTTCCAGCGCAGGCGAGTCTGGCGGAGCCCTCCCAGCCCCGCGTCCCACACCCGGTGTCTGTGGCCGACCGTGCCTGGCGCGGCCAGGACAGGCCAGGTGTCTTGCAGCCAAGGCCTGTCCCCAAGAGGGCCTGGGGGGTGGCAGACACACACCTTAGCACGCGGTTTGGGAAGTCCGGCCCCTTGTGCTGCAGACGGGGAGACTGAGGCCTGGATGGAGGGCCCCAGGGTTAGTTGGGGACTCATAGGGGCCCCTGAGTAACCTCGGGAGAGCCACACCCCCTAGCCTCAGTTTCCCTCTATGACATGGGGATCCGAGGCCTTCCTCCTTGGGGGCTGTGGGGCCTGCCGAGCGTCCCGCTTGCCTCCGCACGCGGTTAAGGCGCGCACCCATTTTGCAGACAAGCCAGTGAGGCCAAGAGAGGTTGAGTGACCTGCCCAGGGTTGCGCAGCCTGTAAGGACTTGAGTAGAGACGGCTGACTCCCCATCTGCCTGCTCGTCACCCTGCTCCGGCACCCCACACTCCCCTCGGGCCCTCCCGGGGGCAGGGCATTTCCCAAGGCCCTCACCCTCCGGAAGTGAATTAACCTGACTGGGCCCAGGTACCCGCGGGGGGCCAGGGGTACCCCAGACACCCGGGAGGAGGGCCTCAGAGGTCGGCACCCGCACCCGTTTTCCGGGGTCTGAAAAAGCAGCGGCCAGTTCCTGGGGGCTCTGCCTGGCCTGGAGCTGCCCCCCCACTAGCAGCTGCTCAGCTGCGAACCTTTGCACGCAGAGTCTGAGCCGCTCCCCCGAGTCTGACGGGGACATCACCACAGCCAGGCCATCTGGGAGGGCGGGGAGTAGGTGGTGTGTCCAGAGTGAAGGCGAGGTGGGGGTGGCCGAGGAAGAGCCCTGGGGGTAGGTGACATTGAGCAGAGACCCTATGGACGTACGGAGCTGCCCATGTGCCCCAGGGATGGGCGTACCAGGTGGTGGCACTGGCAGGTGCAAAGGCCCTGGGGCAGGATGGGAGGCAGGCACAAAGAGCTCTGCAGGGCACTACGGGGTGCCAGGGAGAGGCTGGGGGGCCGTGGAGATCCCAGACAGACTTTGGTCCCTGGTGGATGGGGCTTCTCGCTGGACCCCCCACCCCGGCATCTTCAGTCTCAGTGTCAGAGTCTCTGACGCGACAGCCACAGGCCTGGAGCCCACGGGCCTCCTCCCCAGAACACGCACACCCAGCCGGCCGGCCCCGGGCCCTCGCAACAGCGAGGCCCTTGGGTCCCAGGCCTGGGGGACTTGAAGCCAGGCTGCCGTCACCCTCAGCTCCCCTAGGGATGCTCCCCGCCCCCGACGTGCTGCTGCTCATTGTCATCTTTGCCGTCATCCTCACGGTCGCACGTTGCCCGGGGATGCAGCCAGGACTCGGCGGCCTGTCTCAGCCCTCTCTGAGCCTCCGTGTCCGCATCTGCGGGCCGGGTGCGAGCCCAGCAGCTGTGGGGAGAGGGCACGCCTGAGGCGTGTGCAGTGCTCCCAGGTGGCCGCTCCCGTGGCCCTGCCACCGTTGTCACCGTGAGGTGCTGCCAGGCCGGCCGCTGTGGGAGCCTGATGGAGGGGCCGCGCCAAAGGGCAGGTGGCGCGTTGCGGGCGGACTTTGACCTGGGCCGGAGTTCCGGGGAGCCGGGCTCCCTATCTGATCTGGGGGCCGGGGCTGCACGGGGGCGGGGGTGGGGCCGCGAGGGAGCTGGAAAAATCAGCCAGGGCTGCACCTGGCACAGGCCTCGGCGATAATGCCGCGATGGGCGCGATAAGGCGGCGCGGGAGAGTATCTGCCGCTCAGGCGGGTCCGGCGTGGCTCCCTCGCGGTGGCTGGAGCTCAAATGCCAGCCACTTTGATTTATAGCCAAAAATAATGGGACTTTTATACTGCGTGATTGATTTATTTGATGTTAATCACGGCCCTTATCGCGGGCATTAATAATCTGCTGGGCGCGTGACGTCACCAAGGGGGGGCTTTATGGGAGCTCATCGATTGGGGGCCGAGGTGGTTATCAGGCCCGGCCGGGAAGGCAAATATGCCCTTTGGGCTGGAATTGGGTGCGGGGCCTGGTGTGGGGCCCCCAGCTGCCGGCAGAGGGGACAGGGAGCTGGAGGCCACACATGCGCCCGCTGGCCTGGGCGTGCCGTAAGCCGTCCTGTGCTCTAATTATTAATAGCAGCCGGAGTAACAATTATTATTACGGCAATTAATGATGGGGATGAGGGGTTTTAAAGGCCAAGAGGAAAATTGGGATGTCTCCGCCCTCTCCCTAGTTAGAGCAAGCCAGGACGGGCCAGGACAGGGAGGTGACTTTTTTGGACCTGTGCTCGCCCACCCTGACCTCCCACCCCCACCTCGGTAGCCCTCCCCGCCGCAGGGGGGCGGCTTGGGGCCAGGTCTCGGCAGGGATGTAATGACGATCTCTTCTCTGCAGACGTTAAGTCACCCCCACCGCCACCACCCCCCACATCCCCAGGAGGCCCCGAGGAGACTGAGGGGACGGAGCCCGGGCCCCGGGAGGAAGAGGAGGAGGAGTCGGGCAGCCCCTGGAGCGGGCCAGGTAAGGCGAAGGAGGGCGGGGCGAGGTCGGGCAGCGTTGCGTGCCCAGGCTGGAGGCAGGCGCCCCGTGCCGGTGCCCGCGCTAGATCCCAGGTGGACGGTGCCAGCAGGTGCGCTGGAGCCGGGTCTGGTCCGGGCTGTGAAAGGCGGACACGGGGCAGGGGCAGGAGAGCGCCCAGGAGGCGGGGACAGTGGGGCAAAGGGGGCTGGAGGGGGGCCGCGTCTAGAGCCTCCTGGGCCGGCCTTCCCTGCCCGGTTGGGATCCGGAGCAGTTTCAGGGCACCAGGCGGGGCCGGGCCTGGGCGGGGCAGGAGAGGACCCCGCCCCTCTCCTGGGAGGCTGCGGCCGGGAGGGCCTGGGCCACCGGAGCGTCCTAGGGCTCTGCAGCTTGCAGCTGGAGTTCTGACCCCAGAGATCCTGCAAACGGGTTCTCCCTGTGGCTGCCCCTTGGGGACTGCGTCAAATTCCACCCACTGTGAACACGGGAAAGCCCAGGCCATTAGGCCGTGTCTGTCCTTCCTGACTGATCACTCACGCGGCCTGGGCGCCTGGGGTGGATTTCCGGGGCTGCCCACCGAGGCCCTGGCGGGGCGGGGTGGGGCCGCTGGCAGGTCCTTGGAGAAGGGAGGGAGAGGACGGAGGCTGAGTGCTCAGGCCGGCACATGTGTGGATGCAGCAAGCACGTATGGAGCACCTGCTGCATACCAGGCATACAGCTGGGAGCCTGAAGAGTGTGCGAGTCCACGTCTGTGGAGCAGCAAACGGGGACGTGGGCGTTGGCGAGGGCCTTGCCGGCTGGGGGTTGGGGGCTTTGCTGAGACAGGACTGTCAGGGTGGTCTCCCGGCAGGGTCCCAGGCCTGGGGAGCAGGGCGCGGGGGCTGACGCGTGCTGTCTGTGCAGGCGCCGAGGGGCCGCGGTGGCTGCAGCTGTGAGGTCCCGGCTTGCTTAGCACAGCAGGTCCCACGGGGGGTGGGGCCAGAGAGGGAGGGGCTGGGCTGCTGGCGCTGGAGCATCGTGGCCACCAGTCCCTGGGGCTCCCCCTGCCTCCCCCAGGAAGGGCCGGGCGTCCAACACAGCAGATGCTGGGGTCCCACACGTCGGGGCCCAGAGATAGCAGGAGAGGGCCGGGTGCCCTGGCGTCTTCTCCCCACCAAGGAGCACCCACCAGGGGACAGGCCCGCAACTCGCCTGTCCTGGGGTCTCAGGCAGGGGCCGGCACCCTCCCTGCTGCGTCGGCATTGCTCTGCTGGTCTTACACGGGGGCCTGCGCTGACTGCCTCAGTTTCCCCTGCTGTAGAATGGGTAGCACTGTGGGCCCCCCCCGCAACTCCCTCAGTGGAAACTGCCCGTGGGGCAGTGGCGGCCCCCACTCTGCAGGGCAGGAGGCCCTGGCTCTGGGCGGAGGGCCGCGTCCTTGGTCTCAGGCTGGGGAGCGGCAGGGCCGGGGTCTCATCGGGGGTCTGGCCCCAGAGCCCAGCTGCGGGCTCCTGAGCGTGGGCGTCCGTCCTCACCCCGCTTGGTGTCTGGACACCCCTGGGGCGCCAGGTCATTGCCCTGTTTTCCAGGTGGAGAGTGGAGGCCCAGGGACAGGGGCTGGACCGGGAGGGCTGGCCCAGGGCTCGGCCGTGGTCGGGGCTGGGGCTCCCGGGCTTCCTGTGCTATTGCGCCCGCGGGCCGGAGGTGCCCTATCGGTGCCCGCAGATACGGACTCGGGGGCAGTGGGCGGCAATGGGCAGATATGCGGCTGCGCCAACCGCCGCAGCGGCACCGCCTATCATGCCCGCACAGGCCACGCTATCGCCCGCCGGGAAGCCAGGGGGGCCCAGGGGGCTCTTATCTCCCTGTGTCGGCCTGGGGCACCGGGGCTTCGTGGGCGGCGGGTCAGCGGCCCTGAGGGCAGGGCCTGGCCAAGTGGCCCGAGTGCAGCAGGGCTTGGCCGCCTTCTACCAGCCCTGGGTCCTCATCTGTCTCCCCGTCTCCCCCCATCTCCCCCCATCTCCCCGTCTCCCCCCATCTCCCCACGTCTGCTTCCTGACCTCTGGTCTGCAGCATCTCCCAGCCCCGCCGTCCCCGAGTACGGGCACGGTGCAGGCCCAGACCCTGCTGGCAAGGCCGGCCGGGGGCAGCATCCTCCTCCCCTCTCTGGGGCGAGGGAGGCCTGGCTCTGACCCGGCGCACCCTGTACCACCTGGCTTCGGAAAGTGACTGGGCCCGAGCCTCAGTTTCCCACCCGTCCCGTGTGAGGTGGGACCCAGCCACGTGGGATGACCTGGAGCCCAGGGCTCGGTTCTGAGCAGGTGCTGTCCACGCTGGCCGGACCTGGGTCATGGGTGTCCTGGGCCCTCCACCCCGGCCAGACCCATCTCCCAGGGAGGGCGGCCAAGACACCAGCAGGGCAGAAGGCGCCAACGTGAGCCCAGCGGAGAGGCCCGGGCTGGGTGCTGCCCTGCGGCTCCACGGTGGGTGCGGCGAGGCTGCCCTGCCTCGTGGGGGTCAAGGCTCCAAGCAGGTGGCCTTGAAGACCCCAGGAGGTGCCCACATGCACCAGGCAGAGGGGGGCACCCCTCTCTGCTCCCCAGGGGTACCTAGGAGGCCTCGACACGCTGCAAAGTCCAGTGAGGTCTTGGACGTGCAAGCGCTTTATAAACACTAGAGTGCTGCTCCCGGGGCCTGCGACTGGCCATCATCATGGCTTCCTGTCATCTCCTGACCCTGTTACAGCCCCCACCCCAGCTCCCTTCTGCCTCTGACTGATACCTGGTGACCCCAGAGCTCCAAAAACGTGCTGGGGCGGTGCTCAGTGCGCGTTGGTTTCCACTCTAACGAGTCCCCAGCATTGCCACTGCGGGCGGCTGTCCCAGGGTGCCGCTACCTCAGACAGAAGCCCCCGAGCTGTGCCGAGAGGCAGAAGCACAGACCAGCAGCCCTAGCTCTGCTGAGTGACGCAGGTGGCCGTGTGGCCTCTCGAGCCTCAGTGTCCACGTCTGTAAAATGGACCTGCGGGAGCAGCCGTCTCGCAGGGCCACGTGAGAGAGCAGAGCCTGGCGGGAGCACGTGCCCCGCATCTGGGCTGTCATCCCTGCCACCTCACCACTCGTCTGGCACTGAGGCTCCCGGCTGGGAGCCCGGGGACCCATCTGCGGTGACACTGCAGTGTGGCCTCTGCGTCCGGCCTGCTGCGGGGTTGGAGGGCTACAGGTGAAGACCATGGTGGTGGCCGGGGCAGAGCCACCGGGGGACGTGTGCGGAATGCCAGCGGCAGTCACCCGCCAGGCCCAGAGCACAGGACGGCCAGACCCTTCCCTCCCAGAGATCCAATCACATCCGCAAATGAGCCCTGAAGTCCATGAGAAAGTGGTGATTCCGAGGGGGGACGGCCTCAGAGGGGCCTCCCGGCGCGGGAGGGGTCTCGTGGCCAGGGAGAGGGTGCAGAGGCCCCGCGGTGGGCAGGGTGGGGGCAAGGTGGGCGTGAGCTGCCCGGGGGCCTGTGCACTTTGACTCCAGCAGGGCGGGGGACAGGGCAAGGCTGGGGACAGGGCTGAGACCTGACTGGTCTCATGGGACCCTCTGGCTGCCCTGTGGACCCGGAGCCCCTCCTTGTCTGTCCAGGGAGGCACCCAGGGTGGGGAGGGCGGTCTGAGGCCTGCTGCTACGGCAGGACTGTCTGTGTGGCGCCATCCTCAGCTGGGAGCAGGAGGAGACCTCAGGAGGCCCACGTGGGCTTTCCGCCAGCGCTGCGGGTGTGGAGCAGCGCAGGGCAGCCGGGCTCTGTGGGTGCAGGACGGAAGGTGTTGACGGGGGTTTGGGTCAGGGAGGTGAGGCGGGAGGATCCCTTCACCCGTAAGTGTCTCGGGGCCTGGAGCTCTTTTCTGGGAACCACCTGAGTTACAAAACAAAGTCCAAGCGGGCAGAGCCTTGAGCAAGCGGGGAGCACAGGTGAGGCCCACGCCTGGGCAGCGGGAGCCGGGGGACAGCCCAGAGCCAGCATGGTCACCTGCGCACGCAGTCTCCCGGGAACGCCCAGAGCAGCGGCACCCTGGCTCCCGCCCTGAGCGTCAGCTCTGCGTGGCGGTGCTGCCTGGCCCAGGGCACCCCTGGCTGCACCGAAGCAGGGCAGGGTCCTCGGTTCTGGAATCCCCCAGAGGCACGAGGAGGCCACCTGGGCACGCTGCAGTGTTGTCTGCCGTCCTCGGGGGTTGACGCAGACCTTCTCAGTGGGCTTGGAAAACATATCGTGGCCTGGCCTTCTGGAAGGGTTTTCCATGAGGAGGGACTAGCCTGGCAAAGCTGAGCCAGTGGGAGGCTGAGGGGTGGTGGCAGCAGGTGGGTGGTGGGTGCAGGTGCGTGGTGGGCGGGGTTGCCCCCCGACAGCTGGCCAGGGCCTGGCTCTCTCCTGAGGGCGGGGGCTGGGGTACCCCCAGCTGGAGCCAGGCCTGGGAAAGAAGCCACGCGGGGGTGGGGCTGGAGGCAGCGTGCGATGGGGACACTCTTCGTCTGTGCCGGTTCCCGGGGGTGGCAGTCCAAGTCCCTCCTGGAGCAGACCACCCCCCTGCAGGGTCAGGACCCACAGCCCCGCCCCGCCCCCCCTGCCTCTGGGGCGGAGTGGGGCCTGCTCCCCAAAGCCTGGGCCTTGGGCAGGGAGGAGCCTGGGGTTCCCTGAGCCAAGACTGAGCAAGGGGCCCTGCCAGTCCCCGAGGCCCCTGCCTGGGGTGTCCCCGCTTCAGGCTGAGGCTCAGAAGTCCCAGCTGCCCTGGACCAGGAACAGAGAGAGACCGACACCCACACACCGCTGGGCCGCAGAGCAGGACAGGGCGCCGCGTGCTCAGGACTTGACAGCAATCTTTGCTGAGCGCCGGCAGCAGGTGTCGAGCTAACTCTCAGCACCGGTTATCTCTGTGGTCCTGCCAGGGAGGTGCTCGCGGATCCCATCTTACAGTTAGGGAAACTGAGGCTCGGCCGTGGAGGGTGCAGCTGGGGGGTGCGTGGTGCCGTGACTGTGGGGGCCTCTGGGCTTCGTTTGAGTGCCTGCCCCGGCCTGGGGGGCCACGCACGTGCCCCTGGCCTGGCTGTTTGATCTGCAGGGCCCCAGAAGTGGAGTTTGATTCACCTGTAAGCATCTCGGGGCCTGGAACTCTCTTCCCCGGCCTTTCCCTTCACTCCCAGCAAAGTGAAATCCGACGGCCGGAGCATCGGCTGATGCCTCTTCTGTCCACGGCTCCGTCCCAGGCCCCGGAGGCAGAGAGGGAAGCTGGCCTTGTCTCTAGAACACTGCCAGGCGGCAGAGTGTACACCCAGGGGTCAGGGCCGGGTGTGACAGATGGGAGGGCCAGCAGCACTGCAGGACGACGGCCTGCCCCTGTCCCCAAGCTGGGCCTAAAGGACAAAGCAGAGTGGGGCAAGGGTGTCCGGATGAGGAGCTGCCACATGCAAAGGGCCTGAGGCTTGAACAGCGTGTGGTGGCTGGAGCATTAGGGGCCGGGGGATGGGCAGAGACAGCACAGGGCACTGGCGGCTCAGGTTTGGGCTCTGTGTGTGGACTGCAAGGGATGCCTCAGTTTTCCTGGCTGTAGAGTGGGGACACGGAAGGGTTTTAGGAGGCATCTGGTTGGCCGCAGGGCAGTGAATGGTCAGAGTGAGCCATCCCCGGGAGGAGGCGTCTGCCGGCTGTTTCCTGCTGGGGCCTCACCGGATCCCCCGCCCCGGGGTCCCGGGGGGCTGCTGGAAGCCGGGAACCCGCGCCCCCCAGTGTGCGCGAGGGCGTCGGGCGGTTATCTGGGCTGTGCTGTCTGGCTAATCTCGCGGCCGGAGTTTCTGTGCAAACCTCAAGGTCTGTTATCGGCGGCGGCCGAGGCGGGCCGGCCTGTGCTGACGGACAGCCGGAGATGGGCAGATACCCGGCCACGCTCGCCCTCCCGCCAGCCCACGTGTGGGTGGGAAAATCATCCCAGCTATTCTGTGCTATCGCAGGCCTGGCGCTGCCGCCGATAGCGCCTATTTGTCTTAGATTAGGGGCGGGGGAGGGAGGCCGAGGATGCTGGGGTCGGCCTGGGGTCAGCCCCAGAGACCAGGCCCAGTGGCTGGATCGGAGCCACCCCTCTGGGCGTCCCAAGGAAGGGGGTCCCCACGGGCCATCCCCGGCCCACTGCAAGCCCTCCTGGAGGGACATGTCCCTGAGACCCGGGGGCCTTATGCCTGTCCTGACCTCCTCAACTGTGGCCAGGAATCGGAGGTGGAGCTCGACTCCCGGGGCCGTGCGTCTGCGCGGTGGGCACGCTTCCCTCCCGGCGTCCACGGAGCATGCTCAGGGCCGGCCTGCCCCCTACAGGTGTGCCGTGGGGGACACAGGACAAGGTGTCCAGGCCGGAGTGGCCAGGAGCAGGAGGGTCGTGTTCCTCCGGCCAGTCCCCGGGGCCTGTCCCCAGTGAGGGAGCGAGCCCAAGCGGTCCCGCCCAGAAACACCATGTGTCCCAGGGAGGGGGTCGGGGCCTCCCTGTGCTGACATTGGAGCCACATCCCAAGCGAGTGAAGCGACAACCAGCGGCTGACTCCGTGTAGCCGGCGCAGGCGCCATGAAGTGGAGGCCCGAGGCCCCAGGGTGCGCCTGGCCCAGTGGCGAGTGCAGGGTGGTTGTCTTGGAAACCGGGTTCAGAGGTTACAGGCTTTGGCCAGCATGGCTGTGGGTCACTGCCAGCAGGTGGACACCTCGGCCGCCCGGGCCCGGCCTGAGCTCTTTCCCTGATGCCCTCGTCCCCTCCTAGAGCATCGGGCCCTGGCCAGTGGGGCCCGCACCCCGGCCTGTGTCCGCAGCGGAGCGCGGGACCACCCTCTCCAAGCCAGGCCCTGCGGGCGGAGCCCGGGGCCCACCCACAGCCCGAGCCCGCTCCCCCGTCCACGGTGCCACACAGTCCTGACCTGGGCCACGGCTGCACCCCGGAAGTACTGACTTCCCGCCACAGGCCCTGGCCACATGGGAGCCGCCTCCTCGGCCTAGTTCTGACTCCGCCTCCACGGTGGGGTCCAGCAGCCACGGGAGGAGCAGGCCATCAGCAGAGCGCGTCCGCATTCACTCACTCCCTGGCACTCGTACTAATTGAGCACCTGCTGTGTGCCAGCCCTGCCTTAGGCACCAGGGTCTGGCATGCACAAAGCAGACGCAGACCCCACCTCCTGGAACAGCAGCGTGGCGGGGAGAGCAGTCGGCAGGGAGCCCGGACCGTGGCCAGGACACGCGGGCTGAGACATGCGGAGCCCGTGGGGGCTGCCGCAGAGAGCTCCGCAGCCAGGGAGCAAGACCCGTGCAAAGGCCCTGGGTGGGCCCCGTCTGGAGGCCGAGGGGTGGCAGGAAGCGGGGCCATGGCAGAGCCTGGTGCCAGCAGGCACTGGGGCAGCTCCGCCATGGGACGGGGGAGGTTTTCCCTGGATCCCGCTGGCCACTCGAGGGAGGGACTGTAGGGCTCCCGGGCAGACGCAGGGGACGCGGGGAGAGGATGGACTGCGGCACAGCGCTGGCCGAGCGGCCTGGAAGCAGGCGCCAGGGACCCCACTCAGATGTGGAAGCCGAGGCCGGAGAGGTCGGGCAGCCACTCGCTCCTGCTCGGGGGAGGGGAATGGGCAGCCAGCCCGCGGCCTGCCTCCCGGGCCCATCCACCCCTCCCAGACCCAGCCCCTGGGACTCCCCCGGCTCCCTGGCCCCCCTGGGGGGCAGACACCCCGTGAGGAGCAGGGGGAGCCCTCGCTCTCCAGCCGTCCCGGCGGCGGGTGGGCCTGGCCTGGCCGCTGACCTCACCCACCTTCCGGGAGCGGCTGTCTGTGGCCAGGGCAGCCTATCTCGGTCACGGGCCCTAATCGAGCCCGGCTTCCTCCTCCGCCCTCCGCCGGCTTCCTGCCCGGCCGGCCCAGCCCTCCTGACGCCAGCAGCCGGGCCCACCAGGCCTCACCTGCGGGAGCCTCGGCGCCACCTCCCGGAGGCCTCCCTCCTGGCCCAGCCCTGTGGCCTGGGGCATCCACCAACCCCTGGAGCCCGACGCCCCCTCCGTGAACAGCCACAGGCACGCTGGGGAGGACGGGTTGGCACTGCACAAGCGGTGGGTCGCTGGCCAGTGGTTACTGCCATGGCTGCCCTCGTCACTGTGATCAGGCACAGCCACCAGCGCTGTCACTCACACTAGCACTGTGAGTGTCATTCGTGCGGGGACGGTCGTCAGCACCGCTGCAGCACCACCACCGTTTCGGCGCTGCCACCAGCACTTACCGCTAACGCTGTCGCTGCCGCTGCAGTAGCACCGTGGCTGTGGCTGGCGCCATCGCTGTTACGAGTGCCATCACTGTCACGGCCCGCTGGCACGCGGACAGGCCCGGCTGCCGGCTGTCCCCTCTCTCTGGAGACCCGGGGCCTGCCGCGCCCCATTCTGGGCCCAGGTTCCTCGTTTACTGGGTGGGACGGGCCAGGCAGCCTGGGGCTCGCGCAGGGCAGGGCACGCGGTTCTCACGCCTGGGCGGTCGGCGCAGGTCCCCCGGCCCCAGCGGTACTTCGGTGTCCTCGCCGTGGGGGTGTGGCCTCAGCTGGGGAAACGTCGGGTTTCTCTCAGGCCGTCCCCTCCCCGCACTGGCCTGGCTTCTCCGCCACCTCCTGCCCCAGGAGGGAAACCGAGGCGTCGCTGCCGGTGCTGACGGCAGTCATGGGTGCAGGGCCTCGCGTCTGTGCTGTTCGTCACGGGGTCACCCCTCAGCCCCAGGGAGTGGGCTGGAAGGAGGGCAGGAGGACACTGTGGCCCGGTGAGCTGACGGGACCAGCCCCAGTGACCCCTGACCCCCAGCCCCCCCAGGATGTGACACTGAGAGGCCCCCCACTCCCCACCACGCGGCGGTGGCTGCGCCTTGTTTACTCATTACTCTGCTCTCTGTGCGCGTAACTTCTGATTTCCTCACCGCAGTTTCCCATTATGGCGGCCGTGGACGCGGCCGATAAGATCGGTCCCCGCAGACGGGACAAAGGGCCGCCATCAGCTCGAGGGCTGGTCATATCCTGCCCGAAGGGGCCGAGCGGGGCCTGAGATGATGCCAGATGCTATCTCGGGGCTTATTGTGTCTCAGGAGGGGCGCCGGCCCTCGCGCCCCTGGCCCAGCCCTGGGCATAAAGGCACCTGCCTCGGCCCCCGCAGACCAGGTGCCTGCACACCCGCACACCGCCCTACCCAGCAGACAGCTGGTGCCCCGCGGCGTGTGGGGCGCAGTCAGGGGCTTTGGCCCCAAGTACCCATCTGGGCCCACCTTAGGCTCGACCCACAGCCTCCCGGGGATGGGACCCACCCACCCGCGCAGCCCAGCGAGCCTCACACCCAGGTGGGAGCTGCCCTCAGCGCTGGCTTCTGGTTTATCCCAGAAAAATCACCTCGGTGTGGACGGGCATCGGGGCAGCGAGGAGAGTCGGCACGGCCGTGCGGAGGATCGCGGGCCCTCTGTTTATTTTTTTCTTTTTGCTGTTCTGCAAAATGTCTACAAAAAGAGGACGAAGGGCCGGGCGCGGTGGCTCACGCCTGTAATCCTAGCTCTCTGGGAGGCCGAGGAGGGAGGATTGCTTGAGGTCAGGAGTTCGAGACCAGCCTGAGCAAGAGCGAGACTCCGTCTCTACTAAAAATAAAAAGAAATTATTTGGACAACTAAAAATATGTAGAAAAAATTAGCCGGACATGGTGGCGCATGCCTGTAGTCCCAGCTACTCGGGAGGCTGAGGCAGGAGGATCGCTTGAGCCCAGGAGTTTGAGGTTGCTGTGAGCTAGGCTGACGCCACGGCACTCTAGCCCGGGCAACAGAGTGAGACTCTGTCTCAAAAAAAAAAAAAAACACTCACTTTAGCCAGGGCAAGAGAGTGAGACTCTGTCTCAAAAAAAAGTAAAATAAAAAAAGGAGGAAACGATTCTCAAAGAAGCAAATGTGTCACGGGTGCCCGCAGAGGCGTCTCCCTCGCACTCGGGTGGGCCAGACAGCAGCCCTGGGGCTAAGGACAGAGCAGCCACTCTGCCGCCACCTTCCCAGGGCCCCAACCTGAAGCCTCTCCCCAGAGGCCAAGCCCTCTCGGCCTCCCAGGGCGCGGCTGTCTCTGCCACAGAGAAGAGGCGGAGGGTCACTCAGCGGGGCGGGTTGGGGGGGTGGATGGACCACTGCTTCTGGCATGGGACCCCGGTGTGGGCCAGCCTCTGGCTGGATGGCTGCACATAGCACTCGATTTGGGGGCCAGTGGGGAGCCCCAAGCGCTCCTGAGCAGAGGTGCAGAAGGAAGGGACCGTGTCTGGGACGGGGCAGCCTGGCCCAGTCTTTGTTCTGCTTGTCCCCTCTGAACTCACAGCCGCACGTCTCACTGTGTGTCCAGGTCCTCTGTGGCCCTCGGTCTCCTCATCGGTAACCTGTTGGTCGATACCATTAAAGCGCATATCCGCCAGCCTCATAGAACCACACGTGGTGTTAGCGGTTGACGGGGACGTGGGTGGGCCTCAGGCTCCCCACCTGAAGAAGCCCCTGTTGTGGGCTAGATGGCAAGTGAGTCCCCAGGAAGCTGCTTTTCCTGGAGGGGCTTTTGCAGCGCTCGGGGGCTTGTGGTGCCCTAGGTGGTGGCAGTATCGCCGTAGTCTGTGTGGTCCACGACGTCCTCACGGGCACCTGCGTCAGCACCCGCTGCTGCCCCCAGTGGGGCCAGGCGCTTGCTGGGCCAGGCGGGACGGGCCCTGCCCACGGTAGGTGGCTGCCCCCAGGGCCTCTGCCCAGACCCCCTCTCGCGCCCACCCTCCTGCCCGATCTCCAGGGCAGGGATGGGGTTCCCGGGACGCGTGAGCAGGGCAGGCCGGGCCGAGAGGTGGTCAGCGGAGGCCGGATGGGAAGGAGGGTCCTTGGGGGCATCCGGAGGGCCCGGGCCAGGCGCCCAGGCTGATCGGAGCCAGATAAGGATAGAAAATGCCTCCCGCGCAAACACTTTATCGCACATCCTGCCCCGGCCAGCCGGCCGGCAGCTCAGCCGGGACCCCCACCCAGCTCTCAGCCACAGGGCCCCCTGAGACCAGCGTCCCAGGGCCCAGGGGCTGAGGGGCTCCGTGTCCCCACTTCACAGGTGGGAGACTCGGGGTGTGCAGCCGCCGAGAGGCCTGGACAGGCCGCGAGTCCCTGAGCTCCGGGGTGACTGGAAGGGTGTCAGGCCCCATCGCGGAGGAGCCGCCGTCTGCGTGGGAAGAGGGAAGGCCCTTCCTGGGCCCAGCACGCGGAGCCGGGGGCTAGTGGAAGGTGTAGGCGCCGCGTGCACCCTGGCGCTCCTGCTGGTCTGGCCGCAGTCGCCGCCCGAGAGGGGCAGGGGTGGTGTCTGAGACGTGTCCCCCGCCACAACCTCCTCTGGGAGCCTGTTCCGAGAGGGCAGCTCTGGGCCTGCACGCGGCCCCACTGCCCACCCGTCCCAGCCCTGTCCACGTCCCTCCCTGGGACAGGCCGCCGGGCCCGCAGGTGTTGCGGGGTCTGAAGGGCCCAGGAAGGGGGCCGGCCCCACCCTCCGCGGCCTGCTGTTCCCAGGCGGCCCCAGCTCTGCCATTAGCCGGGGCCAGGGTTCAGCCCGATAAAGATGGGCTGTTGTTCTGTGTCAAAAAATCAATAATCCCAGCGATGTTCCGCGCGATAGGGAGAGAAGTTCGCAGGCACCAGCTGGCGGGCGGGGCAGGGTGGGGGGGGGGGCTCCAGCACAGCTGCCCTCCCTCCCCCGCAGCCCTGGGCAGCGGCTGCACCGCACACTCCAGGCCCAGGCGGGGGTTGTGCTCCCCTCCACGCCCACTGCCCCTTGCGGCCTCTCTGTGGACGGCAGCCTGCGAGCCACCAGCAGTGAGGAGGCGGAGCCCGAGTGGCTGTGCCCTCCCCGGGGTCACAGGTTCAGGGAGGTGAGAACAGATGCGGGAGGCGGCGGCACGGGCCACGGGTGCCCGTCCTGTGCCCGGCGGGAACAGCTGCCCTCTCTCCCAGGCCGTTCCCCCTCCAAACACAGCGCTAAATCCGCGATGTTGGGGACACAGCTGTCGGTGGCCCGGCCCCGAGTGGCCAACAGTCCAGCCAGGAGACAGAGAGTAAAATCGAGGCGTCCACTCCAGGGCTCCCTCGGAGGCGGTGAGCGCTCTGGGGACAGGAGGCAGGGAGGTAACGGGGAGGGGCCCCGTGCCTGGCACTGCTGGCCCCTGTGCGGCCCACGTGGAGCCGGCCCCCGTGCCCTCGACTCCCAGGGACGTTGCGCCCGCCGGCTCTGCCCCAGCACCCGGCAGCGCTTGGCCGGGAGACGGTGCCACGCCCCGTGGGCGGGACTTCGGCCCGCGGCCCTTGTCTGGCGGGAGGAGAGCGCGGCAGGTGCAGCCGGCTGGCAGGGCCCTGGGGCTCTGGACAGGTGCGTCCCACCCCAAGGGAGGGAGCCCCTGCAGCCCGGCCCCCGCAGCCAGCCCCTGTGGTGCAGGGTCCAGGGGAAAGTTCACAGGACGGGAGGGCGGTTCTGAGGCTTGAAGCCCTTTGGTAACCTCTGACCTGGGGTGCCGGGGGCCCTCGCCCCGGGAGGGCTCGGGGCTCTGAGTCTCCTGGTCCGCAGGGGTGTGTCCTGGCAGAATGGCTGGTCGGTGGCGATTGAAGGACTCACCAGGCTTCTGCCAGTAGCCTGGGTGGGGGGTCTCGCTGCTCCCCTGGGCCTGGGGAAACCAGCCCAAAGGGGAGACGCCTCCCAGCTCCGGCAGGCGTGGGGGCCTAGGGGAGAGGGGGCGCCCCTGGGGCCTCTCCGAGGCAGCAGGACAGGCCTACAGGGCAGCTGGCTGCCCACAGTGGCCTTGACCTCGGCAGCTCACCCAGGCATTCGGGTGCTCAAGGACAGCGTCGCTGGGCCCCTTTGCAGATGGGGAGATGAGCCCCGAGGTCCAGCCGTAGCCCCGTAGCCCCCCAGGTCAGGGACCACCTTCCTCAGCCTATCCCAGGTCCCACACAGGGACTGTGGGCAGCCACTGCCTCCTCTGGGCCATAGACAGGCAGCTAAGAAAAGGGGCCGGCAGGGGCACGGTGAGGCAGGGATGCTCCGAGAAGCGGAGGGGCCCCTGGACCGTGAGCACCCCGCTTCCGTCTCTCACCGGGCGCGGCCTTGCTCCCCGCCAGATCTCAGGGCGGGGGCCACGGCATCCACCTGGGACAGACCCTTCCCTGCTGCCCAAGAGGCCGTCCCGGCCACAGGCCTTGGCGTTTGCACGGCCTCGGGTTGTCCTGGCGCGTCCTGCTCCCCGGGCTCCCGACTCTCCCCTGAAAACCGCAGTCCGGGAGGCGGCCCTCCGTGGCGCCGTGGCCCTGTGGTGCATCCACGGAACCTGGGCTCTGCCGGCAGGCCGGCAGCTGCCAAACCCCCCATGCAGCTGGGCCGGGGGTGCCCACATGGCGGCGTGGCTTCCCACCGTCCCTGTGGTGGCCACAGCCTCATCCTGCCCCCGTGGCACCGTCCCCGAGCAGTCAGGGAGCCCTGTCACCACGGGAGGCGGGGCTGGCGCTGTCCCATTCTGTGGACCTGGAGCTTGAGGCTGGGGCAGCTGAGAGCCCGGCCACGGTCATGCAGACCAGCACCCTGGCCCTTCCACACTGAGCACACATTGGGCACCCACTGTGTGCCGGCCCTGTCCTACACGTACCTCAGCACCTCATGCGTCGTGTCACCTCACCTGGCCACAATTGAGGCAGGTGCCGTGAGCCCCCATTTCACACAAGAAGAAATGGAGGGCTTGGGGGAAAGTGACCTCATCGGCTGGGAGGTGGCAGGGCAGGAGACAGACCCAGGTTCTAGAGCCGTGGGGCTGGCAGAAGTTTGTACATCATCCCCTAGTAGTTGGGTTAGTAGGAGTCAGCTCCCCAACACCCCCGGGCTGCTCAGTCCCAGAAAGGCGGGGCCGGGGTCAGTTGCTGAGGCAGGGAGGACAGGCACACCCTGGATGGTGGTGGCCCCCTCTCCCCTTCCCATTGTCTCTGTCCTGGGGCCTCAGCTGCCACCTAGATCACAGGCCTCCCAGGCAGGAGGGTCACACAGGGGCAGGAAAAGGGCTGGACTTTGGAGCCAGTGACCTTGGACCAGTCCCTGCACCCTCTGTGCAGGGGGGTCCGTGGGATGTGCCCGAGCGGGGGGCTGAGCAGACGTGTCCGCGCACAGCCGTGTCCCGGAGAGCCTGCGGGTGCCCCGTCGGGCCCAGGAGGACGGGCCGGCCTGCCCGCCGCCGCCATGGGGAGCCTCGCGCCCTGCCTGGCCCTGCTCCCGTGTTTGTGCGGGACGTGTTGGGAGCAGATAGATGTTTCCAGGGCCCACAGCCGCACGCAGCCTCCCGCTCCCTGCCCACGCCCACAGAGGCTTCTAGAACCTGCCAGCCTGGGGCTTCCCCCTCCCCCACTCCTTTTTCTTTCCTTTTCTGTGACTTTTATCAAAGGCAAACAGCATGATCCCTGAGATAGGGCCTCTCCCAGCGAAGCGGGGCCCAGCTGGCCCGTGGGAGCCGCGGGGCGGCCCGAGCAGGGCGATGGGCCGATTAGATAAGCGGGGGCTGGCACGGCCCCGGGGGGGGGTGCCAGCCACAGAGCCCACCTCCCGGGACGGGGACTGGGGTGCTGTGCCGTGCGCTCAGGCGGCCACCGGCCATTAGCACAGACAGAGCCTGGCCCCTAAGGCGAGGCAGGCCAGTGGGGCACAGGAGGGAGCCCCCAAGCTCACTGACATCTCTGCAAACCCACAGGAGCACCCCTCACCTGCCCCCTGAGTCAGAGCTACGAGCCAGCCTCCGGGGGCCGCTGCTCAGGTGGGGGGGCCAAGGCCGCGGTGGCTGTGCACAGGGGCTCAGGGGCAGGTGGCCCAGGCTGGAGCCCTGGACCCTCTGTCAGAGAGGAGCTCAGAGGGGGGCACTCCTGGCGTTGTGGCCCCCCAGATGGGCCCTCAGGATGGACCCTCCTTCGCAAGCTTGCTGCCACCCCGAGTCAGGGAGGTGGGATGGTGCCACGCCGGACATGTCCGTGTGGAGGGGACCCCAGGGGCAGGGGATAGGGGGCAGAGGCCTCGTCTGAGAAGCCAGCAGCTCCAGGTCAGCCTCGGGGGGCCCCAAACCTTGGGACTCCCACCTAGTGCGACTCCCCAGCCTACCTGGGCAGCTGAGAGAGAGAACAGCGGTGGCTGCACCGGCAGACATGTCCCCAGAACTGCATGGCCACTGGCCTGGCGTGCCAGCACCCCTTCTACAGACGGGTAAGCTGAGGCTCGCAGCACACGCACGACCTCCAGTGGGCGGCAGGGCAGGGCTGGCCCCCCAGTGATTCCAGAGCCCGCTGTCCCGCCCAAGGCACCCCGACCCGGGACAGTGGCAGAACAACCCGGCGACCCCTCACCCCGGGGCCCACGCTCTGTGGCCAGCAACGCTCAGCCCTGTCTCCTGTTTCTGCCCCCTCCCGACACTCTCGTGCCCAGCGGTATTGCCGGGAGTGTTTGCCCCGCGTAGGTGTTTAGATCAGGTAAATACGCGGCGGCTGAAGTTTTCCATTTGGTTCCTTGCAGGTGTTGGGGGTGAAATTGAACCCCAGAGCCCCCTGTTTGTTCTGGAAACACCGTGTGCGGGTTGTTTGTCTGAATAGATCAGTTGTCCCATGCTGTGCGGGGCCTGTCGCTCCTCAGGCGAGACCTGTCTGCAGAAGGGGAAACCGAGGCCAAGGCAGGGAGAGTCAGCCACGGGACAGACCAGCCATGCCCTCACCATCCCCCCGCCCAGAAAAGGATGCAGAGGTTCTGACTGGAACAAGGTCAGGGCTCCGGTCGAAGCCCCACCTGCCTAAGCCCCACCTGCCTGCTCTGTGCCCTTGAGCCGGTTGCTTAACCTCTCTGAGCCTCAGGCTCCGTCTGCGCAGCGAGGGGGCGATGACTTGCGCGTGGCGGGGAGGAATCCCGGCAGACCGTGCCGGGCCTGGCTACGGCTCAGTGATGGGGGCTGAGAGCGTATGAGGATTGTGGCTCTTGGGGACAGAAGGTGTCGTCCCTGTCCTCCGGCTGGGGGACTCGGCCAGGCGCTGGTCTCTCTGTGCTGCGCTCGCCCAGCTGCTCCAGAGCGGGGACGAGGCAGAGAGAATGGTCCCAGGAGGCTGCCAGGAAGGACACCTCCCCCTGGAAGCCCACCCCGAGCGGCCCACCACAGAAGCCGCCTGTGCCCGTGGGGGTGTCTGGCCATAGCCTGTTTCCCAGGAGGCCCCAGGGCAGAGGATGTGCCTCCCTCTCGCAGCCCCAGGTGCCCCGGGGGTGGCTGAGCGAGCACTGAGCCACGAGTCCAGGGTCTGGTTCCACCTTGGGTGCTCCTCGGCCGCCCTGGGGCCCAGGGCCCCGTCAGCGTGGTGGGGAGCTGACCCTCTGCACGGCCGCCACCGCCTGCACCCTCTGGCTGTTGCAGGGACCTGTCCTGCCTCCCGCCTCCGTCCATCCTCAGCCCTGAGCGAGTCTGCCAGCGCAGGCGCCTCCTCACCCCCTTCTCCGGTGCAGTGTCACTCTGGCGGGAGGGGGTCTCCGGGAGATGCCACTGGGCTTTAACCACGCCGGACCCCGTCTGGGCCGTGTGGGGCGGGGAAGGAACAGCAGTTGGAGTGCGCAGAGGGGCGTTGAGCGTCACCAGGCCACCATGGACAGTTGCCCGGGTCACGCGTTGCACAAGGGCACGGGGTGAGCCCGGGTGATCACCTGTGCCCCCCTTCCCGGTCCAGGCACCTGCGTGGCCCCGTGACCCCTGCAGGAGGCGCTCTTTCATGCACGCAACCTCAGAAACGCTGACCCAAAGCCTGGACCGGGGCGGGGGTTGTCATGGTGACCGTTGCCCTGGTCCCAGCCCTGCATCCTCAGCCCCCTGGGCTCCCCGCCTCCCCCAGCCCCGGTGTGCGGAACGGCCGCCGGCATCGGAGCCAGCCCTCTCTGGCGGCGCGTGATAGCCGTGGGAAACGCCAGCCGCGCGCTTATCTGGGGGCTCGCGGCCGCGCTGGAGCTCCGATTAGGAGCGGGGCCGTTTGCCTGTGGGTACAGAGCGGGCCGTGGGCAGGCGCTGGCCCTGCCTCCTTGCCTTCCCCACGGCGGCTGGGGGCAAGCGAGAGCCCAGGGCTGCAGGCAGAGGGCCTGGGCGCCCCACGGGAGTGACCGGCAGGGCGGGCGTGGACACCGCAGGCCCCCGCAGGCTCCTGTCACGGAAGTTCTGGGTACTGGGAAGAAAGTACGTGACCGCTTCCCTCGAAGGGCGTCGTGGGCACCCGTGGGCCAGCTGTGCCCTCAGGGGGTCCTGGGTGGGTCCTCTTTGAGCCCTGCCCTGGCCACATGGTCCCAGCAGGAAAAGATGCCTGTCCGGGTGGTTTCTAGTTGCCCGCCCTTGGCCCAGCGCCCCGAGTCGGGGTCCGTGGAGGGGCAGCTCACAGGCGTAGTCGGGGGTGGGTGTCAGGACCCGTCGCTGGACAGACAGATGGGCCGCGTGCCCAGCCAGCTCCCCGTGGGGCAGCCTCTCCCCTCTCCCGTGCCCAGCCCTGAGCGCCCGGTGGGGCCAGAGACACAGGTGCACCCGGGCCAGGAGGGGCAGGGACCCTGCCACCGTCAGTGATTGGGGTCACCTCTGGAGCCAGGCGTCAGGGTCAGGTCCCAGCACCCACTGCCAGCTCTGTGGCCTCGATGGGCCTTGGTCTTGTCTATACAGAGTGACACGTCACAGGAACAGGTGACTGGGTGTCCCCTTAGGGCCACGCAGTGCTGGCTGGGCCATGTCCCTGTCCCTCAGCTGGGCCCCCACCGCCCTCTCTGTGCCAAGCCCTGTGGGGGAGCGGGGTGGCGGGGGAGCAGGGACCCAGGCGTCCTGGGTGGGCTGGCAGAGGACGTGGCCCCCTGTGGGCGGCCGTGAGGGACGGAGCCTGCTTGCTGCTGCCACCTCCTGCCCCGGCTGTCCCTGGGCCTGACACAGGGGCGGCTCCGCTGCTCAGCCGTGGGCCAGCCTGCCTGGGTCGCTGCCACCTTATCTGCCCGGGGAAGACAAAGACCCAGTTAAAACGCTTTAGCGGGGCCTCCAGCGCATTTACATGTTATCTCCGCCATTAGGCGGTCGCTATCTGATCATCGGCCCATTAAGGCCACAGCCTGCCCAATCGGGGCTCCAGGAAGTGGGGCCGCCACAGCCTCCAGCCAGGGCCAGGCCAGGCCACGTGAGGCCTCCGTGGGCCCCCAGCCCTGGCAGCAGGAGAGGCACAGGGTGGCCCAGCCTTCACAGCAGAGGGTGTGTGGCCTGGGAGGGACCCCTCCGAGGGAGGGGCCGCCATCGTCCCTGTGTCCCCCTGGAGGCTGAGGCTCAGGGAGGGACTTGGCGGGTGCGAGTGTCCTGTGGCCACCTGGCAGATGAGCTCACATGGGGCCGGGACAGCAGGCGTTTGTCCTCCCAGTCTGAGCCCACGTCGGTCCTCGTGGCCACATCACTCGGGCCTCTTCACGTGGCCTTCTCTGTGTCCCGTCTGTGCGGGTCGTGAAGACCTGTCCTTGGAGCTCCGGCCCCCGATGCTCCGGGATGGTCCCGTCAACTTACCCACGTCTGCAAAGAGCCTTTTTCCAAATGGAGGCGCACTTGCCGCTTGCAGGTGGACGTGTCTCTGGGGGCCACCGGTCAGCCCACGACACGAGGTCACGCAGACCTGCCCAGCCCTACAGCCCGGGGGAATGGCCACTGGTGGGGACTTCGTGACAGCCGCAGCCCAGGGGCGCCCGCCCTCCGCGGCCCTGGGCGACTCCGGTGGGAGGGGACAGTGGGCCCCACGGCCAGGCGCACCTCACGCCTGCCTGTCTCTGCAGACGAGCTGGAGCCGGTGATGCAGGACGGCCGGAAGCACGTGCGGGCCCGACTCAGCCTCGCCGCGGGCCTGTGCTGGGGCCCATTCGCCGGGAACGTCCAGACCAGAGCCTCGTCGCCCCGGCAGGCAGAACCGGTAAGGAGCCCCGGCCCCGGGCCCCTCCCGCACACTCGGTGCAGGGCAGCGTCCGCCCCGGGCAAGGCCCCTTCGGCCCCCCGCACCCCACCCGCAACTGGGCCTGGCTTAGACCCCAGCACAGAAGCTCTGGCCCCTGAAACAGGACCCGGAGGCCCGGGAGGAGCTCAGTGCCTGGGCTCAGGGCGTCCTGGAGGAGGTGGGACCTGTGGGACCCCAGGGAAGGCTTCCTGGAGGAGGGGTTCTTTAAGCAGGACCCAGTGGTGCTGGGGACAGTGGAGAGGCCTGTGCAGGGGGCAGGTGTGCCAGTGCTCGGGGGGCTGCGGCAGAGGGGAGAGAGTCAGCCCGTTCCCGTCTGTGTGGGTCTTTGACGGGGGACAGGGCGCCCATGGTCCTCATGGCCTCACCACATTCGCCAATCTCTTTTGGTGACAGAGCCCCTGCCCCGGCAGAGCCTCCAAAGGCAGCTCCCTTCCTGCTAGAACGAGTCCCCTGTGTCTGCCTTGGGTTTGCTTCTGAGGCCGCCGTCCATCTACAGCAAAGCATCCTGCTTTCCTCTTGCGGGGGCGGGGGTTACGAAGGTTTATTTTTAAACACGTCTCAGTTAAGACAAGGCATGAGTGGACAGGGACTAGCAGGTGAATGTGGGGCCACGGTGTGGGCAGCAATGGTGTGGCAGGAATTAGGGGGCTGGTGTGGGAAGATGTCTGGGAGACGCCTCTGAGCCCTGGGAGGCTGATGGCATCCCGGGTCGGTACCCTCAAGCCCAGGCTTAGATGCTCCCAATGGGCAGGTGCAGCCATGGCTTGGCCCCTTTTTGTTTCCTGATGTGGCATTCAGGTATGGCTTGATCCAGGGTATGCACTGGCTGGCTGGTGCCACGTGGTGCTAGGTCTCTTGGTCCTGAGGACCCAGGTGTGGGCCCCCGTCGGCTTGCTCCATGTTCTCAGAGGCAGAGCAGGGCTGTGTGGGCCAGGCTTGCCCTGCACCTGGAGGCCAGGTTCTGCCCTGGCAGCTCTGAGCAGCTCTGAGCTGACAGTTGGAGCCATGGCTCTCAGCCTGGGAAACACGGTGCCGGGACGCAGGCCCAGAAGAGCCCGCAGGGCTGGTAAAGCTGCAGACCCTGGGACCTGCCCACAGGCCCCCTGCATCCCCCCCGTCCCCCCCTCCCCCCATGCACCACAAAGTCCGGGCCATACGGTCTCATCAAATCAGAATCTCTGCCAGGGCCAGATGTTGGAAAAGCCTGCTGGGTTCTAAGGTGCAGCCCAGCTGAGGGTCCCCCGAGAGGGGCAGGTGCTAGTCCCAGGCCCAGGGGCATCTGCCTGCGTTGTCAGGCCGTCCCCCTTACACAGGGCCCTGATCCTGGGGTCTCCTGCCTGTGTGCCATCTCCTCACTGTGCACCCCCAGGCAGGCCCTGCCCACTCTGAGCCTCCACCTCCTCAGCCTTTGGGACCTCGGGCAAGACACAGGAGGCCCTGAAGCTCCTCTAGGCCTGGGCCTGCAGACCCCGCAACCTCCCTGAGAGGGGAGGGTGGCAGCGCCGTGCTCTGGTCTGTGGGCTGGGAAGCTGGCGGCACAGCTGCCTGCCAGGGCGGCTGCACAAGTGCTGCAAGACCGGCCAGGAGTGAGTTTTTCTCAGGGCTGACTCAGTGGTGGGGCAGCCAGCAGCCCTGCAAGACAATGACCGCCTTGCCCCGGGGCCCCAGGCAGACAGCTGGAGGGATAACAGTGGAAGCTCGAGGGTGGTTGATTAGGGCTCCAAGGAAGGAGCCACGTTTCAGCTCCACCGTGGGGAGGAAGCTGTGGTGTTTAGAGCTGGCTTTGTAAGAAGTGAGCTCCTCATCAGTGGAGGTGTGCAAGCAGCAGTTGACTCTTCTGGGATGCTGGGATGTAGGGATGCTGGCAAGCCTTTAATAGTTAGAAGAAGAAATGCGTGGGTGGGCTGGGAGCTCCGTGGCACTCAGCTTTCAACTCTCAGAGGGTCAAGAAAACCTTATGTCGTGACCAGGAGCAAAGAGAAGGGTGGCCAGGAGCTGAGATGTGGCTCTCAGCGTGTTCAGCACCTCTCTCCTCCGCGCTCTCCCTGGGGACATCAGCCCTATCCCAGACACGGGTGCGTGTTCCAGGCATGCTCCACACGCCTGTCCTCGCGTGTGGCCCCTCATCTCTCCCCGCCCTGCCACCATCCCCATTTTACAGGCCTCAAGGCTGAGGCTTAGTGAGTTACCCACGTCCCCAGGATCAAATAGCAGAGGGACCCAAGTCTGCCCACCCCCAGAGACCCCCGCAGGCCCCGCGGTGATGGGGTTGAGGGGCTGGCATCAGCCCCGGAGCCCAGCTTGTCCCCACCTGCCACCCGTCGCCCCGCTCCCTCCGCCTGCCGCCTCCGTGCCAGGGGTTTTGTCCTCCTCGGGCCTGGGTGCCGCTCATCCGAGGGAGACCCGCGCAAGGTCACAAATGCTCTGCGCACTGCGGGATCAGGTCAGGGGGCGAGAGCCAGAGAACCCTCTGAGGCTCACACAGGAGCCAGAGGAAGGAGCGCCGCGCCCCCCCCCAGCTTATCTCCCGCAGAATTAAAGCTCGATTAACCCTTATCTGCCCAGCGAGGCGCTATCTCCGCCTTGGCGCCGAGTGTCCAGACACACCGTACAAGATGATTGATTTCTTAAAGATACGAACGCCTTTCCGATACTTCATTTATTGTCTAAATATTTTTGCTAACGTTTCAACGGGCCCTTATCGTCCTGGGCTGATGGGTCCCAGTTCTCCTCCCCGCACCTCCCCGAGGAAGACGTAGCCCCTGCCCCAGATTGTCCTATCAGCTGCCGGGCGGTTTGTCTTCTCTCTCTGGAGACGCAGAAGGGAGGGGGTGGATCGGATGCTGTGACCCTCCCCCGCTGGTCTTAGGCCTGCGCGTTGCTCACAGACGGGGGCGAGTGAGGGACAGGGAGCTTCCCCCACAATCCCTGCGCACAGAACACTGGGTTGAGTGCCCGGGAAGGAAACTGAGTGCACAGAGCCCTGGCCAGGAGTCAGAGTGTTAGTTCTGGCACCGATGCTGTATGACCTGGATCACGTCCCTTCCCTGAGCCAGCAATGGCTTCCAGCACTGCCAAGTCAGGGGTCGAAAGAGAGAATCCTCAGGGGGCCAGCCAGCTCCAAAACTTAAAGTCAGATGCAGAAGAAATGCTCATGATGGTGGATGGGTGGATGGGTGAGTGGGTGGGTGGATGGATAGATAGGTGAGTAGATTGATGAATGAGTGGGTGGGTGGATGGATAGATGGTGGGTGGATGGATGGATAGATAGGTGAGTAGATGGATAGATAAATGGGTGGATGGATGGATGGGTGGGTAGATGAATGGATGGGTGGATGGATGGGTGGATGGGTGGGTGGATGGATGGATGGATGGATGGATGGATGGATGGGTGGATGGATGGGTGGATGGGTAGGTGGATGGATGGATGGATGGATGGATGGATAAATGGGTGGATGGATGGGTGGATGGATAAATGGGTGGATGGGTAGATGCGTGGGTGAGTGGATGGATGGATGAATAAATGGGTAGATGGATGGGTGGATGGATGGATGGGTAGATGGGTGGATAGGTGAGTGGTTGGGTAGATGGATGGATGCTGGGTGGATGGATGGGTAGATGGGTGGATAGGTG
>NW_012151474.1:1283676-1295586 GCF_000956105.1 Propithecus coquereli
TGGATGGGTAGATGGGTGGATAGGTGAGTGGATGGGTAGATGGATGGATAAATGGGTAGATGGATGGATGGCGGGTGAATGGACTGATGAGCACATGAGTTGATTCTCACCCCGGCCTGGCCTGGGCCTGCTCCGCCTGTCCTCCTGTCCAGCTCCCTTGTGGCTCACTCAGTTGAGCCACGAGGCCACTTCAACAATAGTGAGACCACTGATGGGCCCCGTGGCTGCCAAGTGGGGCAGTGGGTCCAGGAGCACAAGTCTCTGCCCAAGAGGCTTAAATGGGGCCACCCTGCCCCCACCCACCACATGGCCTCAGTCAAGTCTTTGCCCACGAATCAGTGTAGAAGCGGCCCTGGGGGGCTTTTATGGCCTGAGGCTCGCACACCTGGCATGGAGCAAGGTGCCCTGGAGGCATCACAGGGTCCAAGCTGCCCTTCCTGGCCATGCAGGGGCCATCACCGTGCAGAGCCCAGCCTCACAGTGGACTAGCCCTGGCCCGGGCCTCTTGGCTGGGCTGGGGGGGCTGAGCAGGTCCCTCCCACTGTCGTCTCCACAGAGGTCTGTTTCCCACGGGCAATAATTCTAACAGGACAGGGTCCTCAGGCAGGCCTGCCCCCAGGTGCTCACCACGCCCACTGTCCAGTGACTTCAGGGACCCCGGCCTGGCTGTGCTGCTGCTTTACAGACGGGGACGGGTTGCCCCGCCCCCTGCCCTCCTGGCCTGCGCATGTTTCCGAGTGGTCTGCCCGTCCCCAACCTCTTCCCCACCACGTGGGGGGATGGGGGACCGTGCCACAGAGCTGACCTCACTGTGCTGGCCAGGCCACCCAGTGCTCGGGGGCAGCGGGGACAGCCTCGCTTTTCTGTCACTTTGTCCCTGTTGCTTCCTGCCTGGCCGTTTGGGGTCGAAAGCCCTGGCCCGAGGGCGCTGAGCCTGCCGTTGGGCAAGCTGAGCCTGGCACCCGCCCCCCAGCCTCGCTGTTCCCACCTGGGAAAGGGGAGTCACGCTGTCAACCTGCCCTGGCAGGGGCAGTTCCACCCTGCTGAGGCCCCCTGAGTGCCACGAGCTGGCGTCTTACGCAAAACCGATCCTCTGACAGCCCTGGGGACGGGGCACCGGCAACCCGGTGTCGGCAGAGCTGCTCCTGCTCTGGGGGGTCTGCTCCAGGCCTCGCTCCCGGCTTCAGGGTGTCCTTGGCTCGTGGACACATCGCTGCAGCCTGTCTCTGCTGTCATGGGGCCTCCCCTCTATCTCCTCTTCCTTTCTGAGGACCTGAGGCATTGGGTTCAGGGCCCCTAACCCAGGAGGCTGTCATCTCAAGAACCAAAACTTAGCACTTCCGCAAAGACCCTTTCTGCAGACAAGGTCCCCTTCAGGGGCTCCAGGTGGGCATCTCTGGGGGCCACTGTTCAGCCACAGGACCCCGGCGCTCCGCAGGGTGGGCCCTGAGCAGACGGTCAGGTCTGGCCCCGGCTGGAGCAGGTCGGGGAGGAGGGCCGCCGGAGGTGCCTTGAGGCCACTGGGCACTCGGGAGGCAGGAGACAGAGACCTGCCAGCCCAGGCCTGCCGCTGGCTTTGCCAGGCCTCTGGGCACCCTGCCGCTTGTGCCTCAGTTTCCCTGCCTGAGGTGGTAGGAGCTGGGAATGTGCTCCAGGGTCTGGGAGGCTCCGGGGGCTTGACGGGTCCTGGGACCCCCTCCCAACACCCCAGAAAGACCCAGCTCAGGGCTGGGAGAAGACTCTGCTTCTCGGGTCCGGCCCCCTGAGCCAGAACAGACGGGCCACCTGTCGGGTCCCAGCATCTCCCTGCCTGTGGGGCCAGGACGGCACCAGGTTGTGTCCCTCGAGGCAGAGAGAGGTCAGTCACACTACTGGACCTCACCCTCCCCGTCCCTCACTGTCCCCGTCCCTCACTGTCCCCGTTACTGTCCCTGTCCCCCCAGCCTCATGCCTGTCTCCACCCGTCCCTATTTCTCTGTCACTTTCCTCCCAGTGTCCACCCTCCGTCTCTTGCTGGCCTCCCTCCTCTGGTGTCCACCCTGGGAGATCCGGTTCTGCCCTCCTGTCCCCAGCACCTGGCACCTGGGTGGCCCTCAGGGGCTGCGTGCGGAACGAACCACACAGCACAGCGCATGAACGGATGACAGGGCAGCAAGGCCCACGGAGATCCCACAGACGTGGGGTCTAGTCCCGCCTGCGCAGCCAGCCCTGAGGGCCTCAGCGTCCCCACCTGTGAAATGGCTCCTCGCAGGGTCTGGGGCAGGCAGAGGTGCTGAGGCCCGGCCGTGGCCTCCGCTGAAGGTGGCCGGGGGGCTCAGGATGGGCTGGAGGACGGAGGGGCAGGCCGCCCATCAGAGCCACCTCGGCTGCCGTAGCCTCAGCCGTGACCCTGCAAACTGCCCTGGTCCCTCTGCCCTGCAGTGACCTCGGGGGCGCCGGGCTCCTGGAGGGCTGTCAGAGGGTCCCCTCCTCCCCTCCCGCAGCTTCAGGAGACGCACAGCGGGTCGATGAGCCATCACGGCGGATGCGGTGCAGGTGCGGAGCCGATGGTTATCGCACGCGCAGAATCGAGACACTGACCCCTTTGTTAGGGAAACAAGGAGCGTTCTCAGATGCACCCGGAGAACTGACAGTGGCCGCCCGTTATCCCAGGGCTGAAGCGGGGCCGCCAGGGGGCAACCCAGGGGGCAGTGAGCGGTTGACAGGCCCGGGACACGCCTGACCAGCCGGGCGCCAAACCTGGGGATGCAGGCGCCAGCAGGAGGGCCGAGCGGGACAGGACGGACAGGCACCTGCCCCGCGCCTGCTGCCCACGCGGGGGCCGGGAGCCTGCCTGGGCCCGCGCCTCGCACCGGGGAGGGGGCTTCTGTGCCGGGGCTGTCTGGAAAAGGCAAAAGAGGACAAGACAAAGAAAGAGAATAAAATAACCGGGCAGCCCGCGCTGTGCCAGCCCCTCCACAGGGGAAGCAGAAACTGACATCTGGTTCCCGACCCGGCGTCCTTGGCCTGGGCGCCAGCAGCGGCTCCCGGGGCGGGCAGGCAGGTGGCCGTGGGCTGACCTCGGGGTCCAGCCACCTGGCGCGGGCGAGAAGCTGGCTCGCGGCTGGCTGGTCACAGGGCCACTTTCGGGCTGGGGGCTGCTCGAGCCTCTCCCCGGGGCGCCGTGGGTGGTCCCCCCCGTCCCAAGGGGCCAAGGGCAGACTGGCAGGGAGCCCCACAGCCTGTCCTAACAGACGGGGTGACAGGCCCCCTCTCAGGGTGTCTGGGTGACGGGAACGTGGCCGGGAAGGTCTGCGTGGTTGGCCTCCCAGCCCGGGGCCCCTGACCTGCATCCCTCCTGGGTGTGGGTGCGGGATGGGGCCCCCGCCCCCCTGGGACACAGATGGCCGGCACCCCGCGCCCCGGGAAGGTGCTGCGCAGGTGCCCCCGAAGTGTCGGGTGCTGTTGGGTCGCCGGGCCGGCCGGGAACATGGCGCCTTCCCTCCAGCAGGAACCTCCCCAGGAAAGTCGGGGTTGTGCAGCGTCAGCAAAGTCGTGCGTGTTTTTATCATGCTGCGAACACGCTGCCTCTGAGGGCGATAAGCGTGAAACCGACCGGGAGGCTGTCAGTCTCAGTTTGAGGGGTTAGAAATATTGGGACGAATAATTAGATTTCACATCGTTACCGCGGCACCCACCGCAGGATCAGGCAGATTAATTTTTTCACCTCCTCCGCTCATTAATATTCATTAGCGACGCGGGAAGGCCGAGAGGGGAGGGAGGCCCCAGCCGCCGCTGAGAGCCGCCCGCCCAGCTCGGGCGCAGCAGGGACGCGGGAGTCGCCGGCCACCACCTCTGTGCCAGGCCCCCGCCCACCCCCAGCCGTGACCGCGGCAGACACCCCGTCCGAGCCAGCGGGGACCCTTCCCCTGCCCCACTGAGAGTCACCGTGGCGTGTGAAAAGTGGGGTGCCCACCCGACACCAGCCTTCCCAAAGCAGGCACTTTGGGGGAGATGCCACCCAAAAGTGACTTTGGCACTTGCTGCCCTGGGCCAGGCCCCACAGAGCCCAGAGGCACTGCCCTGCCCCCGTCCTGCCAGGCCAGAGGGAGAGGAGAGCCAGGGTGGCAGAGCCGGTGCGCGTCACTGTGGGCAACGTGCCAGGTGGGCGTCACACACATGGCTCCCTCCCAGCGCCCTGGGAGGACAGTCACAGAGATGGGAGCTGGCAGGACCGTTCGCAGATGAGAAACCCATGACTGGGAGTGACTTCGTGCTGGGACTGTCCCCAGCCACCGGCTAGCTCGTCTTTGCTCACCTGTTCCGTGACTGAGCCACGTGGCTGCAGGCAGGTGACGCAGAAGCCACCTGCTCCACTGGCCAGGCTGCCCCGACCTTGCCAGGAGTTGTTGCCAGGAGTCCCCGGCCTGAAGGCCTCATCTCGTGGGCCCCCGGGTCTGCCGCGTGCAAGGGTCCGCAGTGGCCGCTGCAGGTCTGGGCCCTGCCCCAGGTCCCAGCAGGGAGGCCAGGCCTAGACTGGACCCACCCGCCTAGCTCTGCAGTCCACGCGGTCCCCACGCACGCGGGCAAAGCCCAGGAGAGCTCAGGGGCTCAGACCTAGCAGGGGGTGCCCAGAACCCCAGTGGGGACAACCTGCACTCTGGCGGCGGCCAGCCAACCGCCTGCTCACTACAGGGGTGCACAAAACCGTCCTGTGCAGGCAGCGTTTGCAGGTGACAGCAGGTGACGCTGGTTTTTCAGTCAAAGGTTGTGACACAGGATGTAGCTCATTACCAGGAGTTGTTTGTACAGCATGAAAAGCGAGTGGGTTTACAGAACAATCCTCAAGCACGCACGTGCGCACGCTCGACACGGCACCCTGGTGCGCGGTTTGGGCCACGACAAGGGCAGCAGGCGCAGAGCCCGGCGTGGGCGCCGGGGCTTAGGAGGCGGCTGAGGCTGGCGGGGCAGCGGCAGCCACTCCCACCCTCGGAGGTGAGGCGGGGCCAGAATTCTGCCTTGTCCCCTCCACGTCTGACCCGGGCGGACGGCCCTGCCCCACCCCGGCACTCTCCCGGCACCAGGCTGTGTCGGGACAGGTCACGTGCCCTTCCTCTGCTGCCAGGCTGGGGGCCAGGGTACGGGGAGCGGGGGTGAGGCGGCCTCGCAAGGGCCTGGCCCGAGTGCTCTTCCCTTCCAGGCTCTCAGCCTGAGCCACTGAGGGACAGCCCGGCACGGCCCAAGGCGGTGTTGGCACCAGCTGTCTCTCCCCGCCCCGTGCCTCAGTTTCCCTGCCAATGTGCGATGGAGCAGAAAGCACTGCCTACTCTCCGGGGTGACCGTGAGGCTGGGGGGGCTAGGAGAGGACCCAGCACAACGCCGCCAGTCCCTGTGGCCCACGGGGAGGGGCGGGTGCCAGGCCAGCCTCGGGGTGGGGAGGGCGTGCCGCAGAGCCTGGGCTGATGTTCCTCCAGGGTGGTACGTGCCCTGCATCGGGAAGGGGAGGACACCCAGGCCCGGGGGGGGGGGGACAAGGAAGTCCGTCTCTAGGGAGGGGCCATATCGACCCCAGCCCTCTGAGCTCATTTTGGAGGCATCGGGCTGTGTGGATGAGCCTGTGCCTGCTCCGGCCCACGCACGTAGGACCATGGCCCCCAGGCCAAGCAGGTGGGCAGGGAGGGGACACAGACCAGGGTGTGAAGTCAGCCTCCACCACTCACTGGCTGTGTGACCTTGGCCATGCCGCTTGACCTCTCTGGGCCAGGTTCCAAAAGAACACGGCGCCCAACCATGGAGGGCACCGCTCCCTGCTGGGCTTCTGCCTCCACAGCCTTAGGGGAGCCGCCCGCCCCCTCAGCCCCAGGCAGGCAGTGGAGTCTGTCTCGTGGGCGCCCCACATGCACGGAAGCCCCCGGCCAGGCCCCGCTGTGTGGCTGATGCCCCGTGTTCTGCCCCCAGAGCCCAGCCCTGACCCTGCTGCTGGCGGATGAGGCCTGCTGGCTGAGGACGCTGCCCCAGGCCCTGACCCAGGCCGAAGCCAACGCGGAGATCTACAGGAAGGGTCGGTATCACGTGGCGCCGCCCCTCCCGTGGCCTTCCGGAAGGTGGGGGCCCCCCGCTCCTCTTCCCTTAAAGGAAACCAGCCCGCGTGTCCAAGGGAGGGAGGGCAGCAGGGTCTTGGCCGTCACAGCCGCTGCCCCCAGCGTCTGATCGGCGCCCGTCTGGGGCTAGGTGCAGGACCCGTCCCCTTCTGGGCCCAGGAGCTGCAACCCGAGGCAGACTCTCTACTCAGATGGACAGCCCAAGACCATAAATCCCCTTGTGAGGGACTCCCTGGGCAGGCTAGGCCAGCCAGACATCTGCTCCTTGAGGGGACACCGTGGCCCCCGCACCTCCTCCCGGCCTGGCCCAGCCTGCTCTCGGGGTCTCAGGAGACAACAGGGAAGCGGCAGGGCCCCGAGGCCCGGCTGCTGCAGGAACTATTGGAGGACGGCATTCAAGCCCACCTGTGTTCCTTACCCCCGTGGGGCCTTGGGTGGGTCCCTCGCCTTCCAGAGCCTCTGTTTCTCTATCTGGAAAATGGGCTTGAGGCTCAGGAGCTTCTGCCCTGTCTGGTGCCCTCGGGGGGGGCCTCCCTCAGTTGGCCCTGCAGGCTGGGCAGGAACTGGGCCGGTGCTTCCGGCTCTCAGCAGCAACCCCCTCGGCTGTATGGACGTCCCAGTCCCGCCCTGGGGGCACTGTCCCCGAGATTGAGGTGCAGCCTTCCCAGCACGTGGGACTTAGGGTCAGGGCTGGGGGACCCCTCCCTGCAGACGAGCAGGCTCAGGCTGAGGGAGGACGTGGACACCAGCGTGGGCCATCTGCGCAAGGGGGTCCCTGGGAGGGCCGCGTGCCAGCTGGCTGTGCTCAGTCACCCGCCACAGGGCTCGTTTTGCCAGGACGTCCTGGACCCCGGCCAGGGAGCTGCCTCCCGCCGCACGTCCTGAGGGAGGCAAAGGCCGCTGGGGGCAGGGGCCATCCCTGTGAACGACCCTCCCTGCCTCGCGGGTGGCGGTGTGCAGAGTGGGGCTCCATGGGACCTGGGCCAGGGCCTCGCCCCGAGTGCCCCCGTGTCCCTGCCTGTGGGCAGAGAGGACCTGGGGTCGCCCACCCCGCCAAAGGGGTCTCTGAGGACCCAGAGAGAGCCTCGAGGAGAGGCCGCGAGCAGCCAGCGCGAGTTTGCACACGCGACTTGGACTTGGGCCCGCGCGCACCCCCTTTCCTGCCGGCCTGGTCAGCAGCCTCCGGCCAAGCGCTTGCCCTTGCAGGGCCCATGCTGGTGCGGCGACGCTGCCCCTGGGGTGACCCACAGGCCCTCTGGGCGCAGCCAGGGTCCACCTGCCAGCGAGTGGTCTCCTGAGTGCAGGGCGGCTGCTGTGCCTGTGGGCGGTGGCAACTCCGCACTCCCAGGGAAGCACAGCGCCCGCTGCGCCCGGAGCCGCCGCCACTCAGCCCGGGCTCCGCTGGCCGAGGCTGCCCCCTGCAGGCCGCTGCGGAAGCCGCAGCCGACTCACCCCCGGGCCCCCGGCCACGGCCGGCACTCTCCCCATGGCCCGAGTGGCTGCCCACGGTCTCCCCCAGTTGCTCTGCCTCCTGCCCTGCATGTGGCCCGTCCTGGAAAACGCCCTCAGGGCCCTCCCACCGGGGCGAGCGCAGGGCTGGAGGCCGAGGTAACGGTCAGTCCCAGGCGCCCTGCCCAGGGCCCACCAGCCTCGCCCCCAGGGTGGCAAAATGGCAGCCGGCCAGCCACAGCTGTGGACCTGGGTGTGGGGTGTAGCCGCTCCCTGGCCGTGGCCTTCACCCCGCCTCCACTCAGGCCCCAAGACCCTTGTCTTTAAGACGGGGGGACACAGGAGGGTCACGGGGAGCCGGCCATGCCAGTCCTAGCATCACGGATGCCTGTGTCCCTGCAGATGACGCCCTCTGGTGCAGGGTCACCAAGCCGGTGCCCGCAGGTGCACTCCTGAGTGTGCTCCTCACCACCGAGCCCTGCGGCATCCCCAGCCACCCCGTGAAGAAGGAGCCGGCAGAGCCCGCGTGCCCAGCCCCCGCGCACAGCGACATCCAGCTCCTGCCCCAGCAGGCCGGGATGGCGTCCATCCTGGCCACGGCCGTCGTCAACAGTGAGTGTGCCACTGTGTCCCCGGGTGTCCCCGCCCTGGGCACAGGGCTGCAGTGCTGTCCACAGGCTAACGACCCATACAGACCTACCCCTGCCAGGCTCCGGGCGGCCACCAAGCTGAGGCGGCCGAGGGGCTGGTGGGGCGGGGAACGCACTTCAGGGGGGCCCAGCTCCACGGGGGCTGTGGACACTGGGGTGGGGGAGGGGTGCGTCCACAGGGACAGAGAGCAGTGGGACAAGAGGGGCCAAGGAGGGGCGGCTGGGGTCTGCCTCGTCCAGGCAGTGGCAAGGCTGGGGCTGAGAACGACCACCGGGCTTGGCAGCGTGGCGGTTTCCATGGCAGCAGCCGCCCAGTGACGAGGAGGCTCCCCGGGGACCGCGTGCTAGGGAGGGCCCCGGGTCCTCCGCGCCTCCTTTCCCACTGGCTGCTGCGATGGGCAGCCGTGGCCCCGGCTCAGCCCCTCGGGCCTCAGTTTCCTCCTCTGGGGTCCAGGGTCCCCGTCAGTGCCCCATCCCCAGGCAGCCGTCCCAGGAACCTTTCACTGGAGAGGCCGCAGCGAGCTGGCCGTTGTGTTTACGCGTCCACATCCTGGCCTGGCTCTTCCACAGCCGACGACAGGCCCGGCCCCTGCCCAGCGGGTGCCCTGGCACCCAGCCCCAGTCAGACCTGGCTTAATGCTGGGGACCCCGCCATCCTGGGCCTGTCTCCCACTGTGAGAGGCCCAGGTGCAGGTCACCCAAGCTGCACCACCCAGGACAGGACAGTGGTCGGGGGGTGACCGCCCAGCCGAGTTCACGGCCCCCTCCCCACATCCCAGCCAGCAGCACAGCTCCCAGCAACGACCTTGCAGACACCAAAACAAAGGATCCTGGGTCCCAGCTCAGGGCCTCAGCAGAGAGCACAGAACTGCCGGGGGCCCCTGATAAAAGGGAACTCAAAAAACAGAACCGAATGATACAATAGGGAGGAGGTCTGAGTCAGAAAAATCACCAGAAAAACTGCAGGGGAGGAAAAGGCCGCCCAGTACACAGGACTTAAGTTCCTTAAAAGAGGAAAAGGGGGAACACTGGCCGTGCGGGGAAGGGGGTCCGGAGAGGACCACCTCTGACAGCCAGACTCCAGGCGCACATCAGAGAAGCGGGTGAGAAACAGGCACGAACTCGCCGAGGCAGAAACCAGACACTGACGGCTCTCGAAACACCCCGGCTTAAGAGCCAGATAAGGAATCCCAGGCCCCGGTTCCACACCAAGGTCGAGGCCGGGCAGAACCCGCCCTCCCTGTCCTCAGCCAAGGGCACTGGGGGGGTCTGGGGCGGCACAAGCAGGACATTCCTTAAAATCTGCCTTAAAAACACAGAACAGAGACCTGCTCGCGCCTGTCAGAAGGTCTTCCCCAGCTGGCGAAACCACACCAAACCGTCCACGCCCCCAAAACTCCGAAAAGTCACAAGCAGCCTGTTTGGGGCAAACTTGGGGCAAATCCCCCACATTTGACAGTCAGTTGGTAACTGACACAGAGCCGCCCAGGTGTGTGGGGGTGCGGGGCGGAGGGCGTCTGGGCCTTGCCACCCCCAAGGCCACGCTCTGCCATCCAGTGGCTGAGCACACAGGGACCGTGCACTCGGGTTCCCCGTGCAGCCCGTCACCCCATACACCTGTGACACGCCTGCACACACACCTCTTCCGTGCCCTGCCAGCTCCCTCAGGTGCACACGCCCACCGCCCTAGCCTGTACACGGTGACCCCACCCCGGTGGGGTCCACGAGCAGGTCCACAGTCCTTGCTCGGGCCGCTGAGGCCCCCTCCTCACAGGGCCCGCTGGTGGAAGGGCCCTTGGGAGGCCACTCAGAGGCCCCACTCCATGCAGAGGTCCCCGGGAGGGGGCAGGAGCCATCAGAGGACAGTTGAGGGGGCGGCACAGTCACGGCCGGGCAGCACGCAGGGTCGGTTAGGGCGAGGCCCTCACTCTGCCGGAGGCTTCGGCCTCACCCGGGCTGGCAGGCTGTCCCCCACCACCACCGGTGCCCCCTCAGCCGCGCCCACCTCTCGCACCCGCAGAGGACGTCTTCCCCTGCAAGGACTGCGGCATCTGGTACCGGAGCGAACGCAACCTCCAAGCCCACCTCCTCTACTACTGCGCCAGCCGCCAGAGCGTCGGCTCCCCGGCCGCGGCGGCCGCGGACGAGAAACCCAAGGAGACCTACCCCAACGAGCGCGTCTGCCCCTTTCCGCAGTGCCGCAAAAGCTGCCCCAGCGCCAGCTCCCTGGAGATCCACATGCGCAGTCACAGCGGTGAGTCCCTCCCCGCGCCCCCGCCCCAACCACCGTCACTGGTGGACCTCCCACTGGCCCTGCGCACCCGGGTGCAAATGCCACGCCCTGCCCAGGAGGACCAAGGTGCCGCACATGCCTTGTGTGGTCCTCCCACGAGGTCCCAGAGCAGACGGCCCACGCCGCTGTCTGATGGCCAGCTCAGGGCTGGGCTCTGGCTGCTAACCCGAGAGACAAGAGGCGGAGTTTAAGGAGCCTCCTCACAGATCAAGGCCCTGGGGCCAGCACCCGCCTTCCGGGTCGCGGGAGCCCAGACAGGCCAGGCTGGCGGCCCCGGCCCTCACTAGCGCCTGTTCTAGGGGAGCGGCCGTTCGTGTGCCTGATCTGCCTGTCGGCCTTCACCACCAAGGCCAACTGCGAGCGGCACCTCAAGGTGCACACGGACACGCTGAGCGGTAGGTAGGCGGCCGGCCGAGGGGTCTGTGGGCCGCGCCCTTGGCCCCAGGGCCCTGACCACCGCGTGGCCCGCAGGTGTTTGTCACAGCTGTGGCTTCATCTCCACCACAAGGGACATCCTCTACAGCCACCTGGTCACCAACCACATGGTCTGCCAGCCTGGTTCTAAGGGTGAGATCTACTCGCCAGGGGCCGGACACCCCGCTGCCAAGCTGCCCCCAGGTGAGCAGCCTGGCTGAGGCCACTGCTGCCTCTTGGGTCCCCGAGGAGCGGGGAGGGAGGGGCTTTCCAACAAGGCAGGTGGGGGCCCATTTCAGCCTTGGCCCTAAACCAGCTGCTGGGGTCACCCCTCCAGCTCTGGCCCAGCCAGGTCCTGCCCCAGGCCTGAAGCGGGCCCCTGTGGTCTCCCTGCAGACAGTCTGGCCAGCTTCCAGCAGCACCCGGCCCTGCACAGCCCGCTGGCCTCCGCTGACCTGGGCCTGGCGCCCAGCCTATCGCCAGGACTGGACAGGAAGGCCGTGGCCGAGGCCACCAACGGAGTGGTCCCCCAGAATGGGGGCAGCAGCGAGTCCCCAGCAGCCCCCAGGAGCATCAAGGTGGAGGCTGCGGAAGAGCCGGAGGTGGCCCGCGCCCCTGGCGAGCCAGGGCCCCAGGCCCCATCAAGGACACCGTCGCCGCGAAGCCCCGCCCCGGCCAGGGTGAAGGCCGAGCTGTCCAGCCCCACGCCGGGCTCCAGCCCAGTGCCGGGGGAGCTGGGGCTGGCCGGGGCCCTCTTCCTGCCGCAATATGTGTTTGGCACTGACGCTGGCGGGGCGCCCCCAGCCTCGGAGATCCTGGCCAAGATGTCCGAGCTGGTGCACAACCGGCTGCAGCAGGGCGCTGGGGGTGCGCAGGCCGGCCTCTTCGCGGGGGCCCCCAAGGGCGCCACGTGCTTCGAGTGCGAGATCACCTTTAGCAACGTCAACAACTACTACGTGCACAAGCGCCTCTACTGCTCCGGCCGCCGCGCGCCCGAGGACGCGCCCGCCGCGCGCAGGCCCAA
>NW_012151474.1:1296326-1305977 GCF_000956105.1 Propithecus coquereli
TTTTTGTAGATATGGGATCTCACTATGTTGCCCTCCTTGCTTCAAGCAGTCCTCCCATCTCGGTCTCCCAAAGTGCTGAGATTACAGGCATGAGCCACTGCACCTGGCCAAAAAGATTCTTACATGTCTTCTTAGACATATGTACTTTATCGCCGCCGCCGCCACCGCCGCCCCTCTGGGGAGTGACTCCAGGACGCCTTCGCAGAGACACGGGGGAGTGTGGGGGGAATGCCACCCGGCCCAACCAGCTGCAGCCCGCGGCCCGGCCCGCCCCCATCGCCGCCGCCGCCACCGCCCTCCCTCTCGGACAAGGGCGTGCAGACCCCGGGCAAGGGCGCGCCGGTGCCCGTGCCCAACGGCAACCACAGGTACTGCCGTCTGTGCAACATCAAGTTCAGCAGCCTGTCCACCTTCATCGCCCACAAGAAGTATTACTGCTCCTCGCACGCCGCCGAGCACGTGAAGTGAGCACCACACTACAGACTGGAGAAGCTTTGCACGCCCCGTCGGGAGCAGGGCCCCCCACCCCGCCGGGACTCCCGCTCCGGGGAAGCTCACCAAGCACAGGCCTCGGCAGAGGGGGCTGCCGGGGGCAGCGCCCGCCCGGACCCTTGGCACTTAATAAAGAAGTTCAGTTTGATGAGCACAATGGCGGAGCAGCCTGGTTCTCTGAGCAGCGGGGCCCGGGGCCCACAAGCCCACACAGCCAGAGCCCGGGTGCCCTCTGCACCCACCACCACCCCCGGCTCGCACACAGGCCCCTGCGGGAGCCACACACTGGTGGTGGTAAGAGCTGCACAGAGCCCTGGGTCACTCAGAGGCCACAGCACGCGCTGTAACCACTGCCCTGCCTGGCTGCTCTGGGCCACCTCCCACCCCTGCCCAGCCCCACCGCTGCCTCCCACCAGGGTCCAACCAGCAGCACTGGCTTGGCCACTGGACACCAAAGGGGAGGGTGTCATTGTGGCCTGGCCGGCCACCCTCCCACGTGCTTGGTCTCTGGGCCTGGATGTCACTTGTCCAATCTCAGACCGCCAGGGATTGCAGGCATGGTGTGTCGTGGGGAGGGTGAAGCCCTGTGGTCACCAAGGCGGGGGGAGAACGGGACATGGGCAGGGGCGACCAAGGCCCAGAGGGTCTCCTGGCCACGAGAGGGGCAGGTCCCGACCCATCGCCGGCAGGTGCACCCTGCCTCTCAGAGCTGGGCTGGGCAGGGCTGGTGGGCACCCGTGGTGGCCGCAAGGCCCTGCTGGGCTATGGGTGCTCCGGTGAACACAGCTGACCGCAGTCTAGCCACAGCCGTGGCCGTGCCACTCTGCAGCTGGCTGGCGTGGGCACCCTCCAGCCTGCCCTTTTGCTGGAGGACAGACACATCTGTCCATCTCCAGCTTTGCCTGAAGTAGCCAAGTGTTTTCCAAACAGTTTTACCCAGCAGCTCACGGTAAATGCAAGGGAACACTGAGCCTTTCTCTGCCCCAGACATCCCTGAGGCCCTGCAGCCTGCTGGCGGGTCCGCCTCCCACCCAGCCCCCGGGTGGGGGGTGACGGGCTCAGGGCCTGGGTTCAGATGGGAACCGGTGGTCGCCAAGGCCGCTGGACAGACAGGGTTCCCGCTCTCCCGCGGGTGCTGGGCTCTGGGGGAGTCAGCTGGGGAGGGTCCCAGGTGAGCCAAGCTGCCTTGTTTTCATAGATGCCCCTTTTCACGAAGGCCAGCTGTGGACGGGGACGGAGGGCGAGGCCCTGACTCCAAGGCAGACCACCCGGTAACGCCCGTGCACACTGGTTTTTAGGAATCTGGACTGGTGCGGACGGAGGGCTGCTCCGTGTACATTTAACAGTAAAGTTTCCTAAGGGGCTGGAAAGCAGGCCCCACGGCCCTGCGCTCTCCCCCCGTGTGCCCAGACGTGCCTCGGTTTCCACACCTGTAAAATGGCGGTGGGAGGTACTGGGCGATCCCGTAGCCCCTCTGAGCATCCCGTCTGGAGACAGCGAGGCCCCTGGGGCCCAGGCTGAGCCCTGTCACCCGGGAAGGCCCTGCGTGGCCTGGCCTGGCGGCTCTAGGGCAGCCTCCCCGCGGGCCCTGCGACCGGGTCCTGGGTCATGTGGCCCCCCCAGCCACGCGGGGCTGGCACCTGCTGCCCTCAACCAACCTAGGCCCGCCCCACATGGCCGTCGCCCACCCACCTGTGCCAGGACTCGGCTCTGGCATGGACCCCCCTTCCCTGGACCAGGTTTCTCACCCCACAGACACCATCGGTGGCCCCTGCTCCCCAACTCCTGCCCGTGCTTCCCCAAAACCCAAGATGCCCCTTCCAGCCCACGCCTGCCTTGCAGCCCTGTGCCTGTGGTGGCCCGGAGACCACACCCAGGCTTCCTCCCACCTCTGTCCAGGGAGCCTGACGCCCCTGTCCGGACACCCTCCGCACCTGCCCGCACCAGCTGGTTCTCTACGGACCCGTCCCCAGACCTCCCCTCGAAGTCCCTCCACGCTCCCTGCTCCCGCTCCCCAACTCTGTCTAGTCCTGCCACGTCTCCTCTGGGCCCCAGACCTGGCCCCACTGCCCGAGACGTCACCTCAGGTGTCCCTCCAGGGCCTGGACGTGTCCACAAGTGACTGCGCCCCTCACACTTGTGCAGACATCCCCAGACAACCCTCTGCCCCTCCAGCCTCGCTCCCTCACCCTCCACCACCAAAGCGCTCAATGTGGCCCAAACCCACCACCCGCCAAACCAGCCCCTCCCACGTCACTGGGTCTTCTCTGCCTGAACGGCCACTCCCAGGTCTCCCCAAAAGTCCGACTGGCCCTACCTCTTAGGCACAGTCTCCACTTCTCCCTCCCTGCCTCGGCACGCTGGAGAGGGGCTCCCGGCCCTGCAAACCCGACACCCCACTTTGGCCAACCCAGGCAGCGCCTCCTGATGCCCTCTGCTGCCCCCAGAGAGGCTGCCGTTCCCGTCCTGCCGCTCTCAGCTCAGCTGCCCCCTCTTCACGGGCTTACCCTCAGAATGGCGGTCACTCTCTAGGTTTCTGTCCTCTTGCCCTCCTGGCTGGCCTGTCAGCCCCGTGAGAGGTGGGGCTCCCGCCTGCTTGGACCACTCACTGCCTGCGGGCACCAGCGTATGGCTGGCTCCAAGGAGGGGACTTTGCCTGTCCAAGTCTCAAGGGGGTGCAAAGACCAGCAGGCAAAACAGCAGGTGCCCGCCACATGCCCAGCCGTCGGTCCCTATCACAGGCTCTGATGTCGGCACCCCCCAGTCCTCCGCCCGGGCTTCCCCCGATGCTGTCTCTGGGCTGGCCTCCTGCCTGCAGTTGTGCCCGACACTGTCCCGCCAACCCCCTCTCCCCCAGCACGCTCTGAGCAGTGACACCACGTCACACACTCGCCGCACACGGCACAGGGCCATGGCACAGGGCCAGTCACGGCCCACTGTCTCCAACCTTGCCGTCCACTGCATCCTGCGTGCGACCCGCACTGGTGACAGAGCCCGCACCCCTGAGCACCTCGTTCCCCTGCGTCTCAAGCCGCTCCCACCCCGGTGCCCCAGCCCTGCCTGTGACACTCCTCCCCTCAAGACTGGCCCCAAAGGCCCCTGGTCTGCCCCCAGAGCCCTGCGGGAAGGGTGGGCCTCGGAGCCAGGGCCAGGCTGGCAGCATCCCTGCAGGTCAGCCCCCCCGCCCCTGAGTCCCTCACGCCACTGGGACACAGATGTCCACGAGATGGACACAGGGCCACCTCGCCTGCTGCGCACAGTGTCCGGCCTCCCAGCCACCCTGCGGGCTGGTGCTCTACCCACTCCATGTGTGAGGACACCAGGGTCCGTTGGGCCAAGCCATCCGCCACGGCCACATCTGTCTGCCTGCTCCCGCCCCCGTTCCCACCACTGGCCCCACGCTGGGCGCTGGCTCCCCCCACCCGGCTTGCAAGAGCCCAGGCTGAGCAGGAAGACGCCCGCCGCAGCTGCCTGGGGGGGCGGCAGGGGAGGGGCCCTGCTGCTGGGCAGTGTGTCTGCCACACCCAGGACCCCAGCATGCACAGCAGGACGTCATTTCTGGCGCCAGGGGGCCTGCCCTGAGCCCCCCATCCCCGTGCACCCTGCCCGCACCCCCTGCCGCAGACCCCTCAGGAGAGCCTGGCTTTGGAGTCGCCGCAGGTGGCGCCTCAGGACACCAGGGGGCAGCAGAGGCTCTTGTGCGCGGCCGCCGTGCCTGCCCACCTGTCCCCACCAGCCTCCCTGGGGGGCGGGGAAGGCAGCCCCCCCCACCCCTGCCCTCCATCAGCACCGACGCCCTCCTCCTTGGAGCAGCCCAGTCGCTCAGCAGAACACTGCTCTGGGCACCTTGGGGAGGCTGGGCCTCCGGGCGGGAGCAGAGGTGGCCGCCCACCCCAGGGGGAGCTTGACCACCGGGTTCGGGCCTGGGGCGAGGGGCCGCTGGGGAGAAAGAGGGCGGCCCCAGGCAGAATCCCAGCACAGAGCTGCTTGTGCGAAGTCCCTGGAGGCTCACCCTCTGACAGCTGTCCTGGGGCAGGGAGCAGGAGGCTCAGAGACGTCCGCTGGGACAGAGGAGGCTGCCTGCACATGCCGGCGCCAGCGCCTCCCCATCTGCCGCCAGGGTCCCCTCTGAGCCCCACCCTCCCCCGCCCTGCCGCAGCCCTGCACTCCCCTGCAGGGCGCTCCCCCCACCCGCTGGGGAGGGTTAGGTTCCGGGGATGCGGTTGGCCCAGTTCCCCAGAGCACTCTTCTCCTGGGGCCGCCCGGTCACCTGACACCTGAGCCAGTGGAAAAGACACATTCTAGGGTCCCCCGGACGGACCGAATCGGGCCAGGACCTGGGCATCTGTGTTTAACAAGCTCCCAGCAGATTCTCCCCCAGACCCAGCACCCGGCCCCCAACCTCCGCGCAGGAGCAGACGCGGCCCTGCTAGGGAGACCTCTGCTGGCTGGCGCGGGGCTGCACCCAGGCCTCTGCCTTGGGCCAGCGTGTTCCTGCGCGTTCTCCGCAGGTGGCCGCCGGTTCACCGGTCACTGGCCCAGGGGCCTCTGCAGCAACACAGGCTTGGAGGCAGGTTTCCAACGCTCATCCAGGAAGTGAAAGCCCCGAGGTCGGGCCCACAGGCTCGCACAGCAGCCGGACTGCTGCGGCGGACACGGCCGCCATGCGTCATTCCAGGCGCCAGACGAAGCCCAGCCAGGTCCTGCCTGGAGCAGAGGCAATGCCGAGTCCCCACGGCAACTCAGCACAGCACTCGGCCAGCCCCTGGCTCCAGAGTCAGCACGGAGAAATCAGCACCGTCTCTGCGAGGGAGCTGCAAGGGGCACCCGGGTGCGCACGCCACGGCCTCTAATACACACGGCAGATGTGGACAAAGACGAGGTCGGCAGGAGAACGGCCCCAAAGATGTCCGTGGGTTTTGTGTGTGTGTGTGTTTTGCTGTCCTGTTAGGTCAAGAGACATCCCTGTTTTCGTCCTCAGGCCCAGGAATATGTGACCACACCCAGCGGAGGAGCGTTGAGGCTGCAGGTGGAGCTGCGGCTGGGAATCAGCTGACCGCGAGGTGCGGGAATTGGGCCGCATCGTCCAGGTGAGCGCAATGTGACCAGGAGGTTCTCGTAAGCGGCAGAGGGCGGCGGGGAGAGGGGCGGAGGGACGGCCGTGGGAGGGCCTCGCTGGACCTGTGGCTGTCATGTGGAAGGGGGCACAGGCGCCAAGGAACGTGGCGGCCGCAGAAGCTGAGCTGGCAGGAGAGGACCCTGCCCTGGAGCCTCCAGAAGGAGCCAGCCCCGGCGACACCCTGGTTCAGCCCTGGGAGGTCCCTGTCAACCTCTGACCCTCCGAGCTACGGGAATCAGTGTGTTGTTCTAAGCCAAGTATGTAGATTTGCTCCGGCAGCCGCGGGAACCTCCGCCTGCTGCACCGAACTCAGGACACAGGCCCTGCGGGGTCAGGGCCGGGGATGCAGGCGTCACCTCCTCGCTGTGTGTGGACGTGCGCCCGGCCAGCTCTCCCTGTGCTCTTTGCCCCTTTGCGGTGATAACACGCAAAGCCAGACAGCAGCTCGGGGCAGGCCCAGAAGGGCACACAGGATGTGTCACTCGCCAATCACAGGCAAGACGGGGGAAGACACAAGAAAGCGTGGCGAATGCAAAATCAAACAGATCCCAGTATTTGCCACGTGACGTCTGTGCAACAGGAAGTGATGGCCGGGAGCCCGCGGGCCTGGGCGGGGCGGCTCTGCCTCCCGTGGGGGTGGGGTGTGCGGGGCATCGCCCCCACGACAACGTCACAGGATCAACCAAGAGTCGTTCGTACTCCTGGTGAGCGTCCCACCAACAGCACCGCACCTCAGGGGGCTGCATCCCGGGGGGCCAAGTGCCTCCAGGTGAGGGAGGCGGCGGAGCCTGGGCCACGTCACACACAGGAACCTCCCCGACACCGGACTGGAGCCGAACTTCCCCCCACGGCGGCTGGTGTGCGCCTCGGGGTCTGGAAACGCCCTGTCCGTGAGCTTTATGGCCAGAGTAACACAGAGCTAAGTCTCGCTCACTTTGCTCAATGTGATCGAGACGTGCATCCGTGCTGTGCCCAAGGGCAGGTCATCCGTGTTCCCTGCTGTATAATATTCCACGGTCGGATCAGACTACAATACGTCTCTCCACGGCGCCGTTGATGAGCTCCTGGGCTGCTCCAGCCTGGGCCGAGCACACTGGCAGAGTGGCATTTTCATCAGCTTGCCCAAAAGATGCGACTTTTTTAGGACCCACTGAAGTCGGGGCCACAGAGCTGAGTGGAGGGCGGTTGAGGGGAGGGAAAGCCATGGCGGAGGGGACGGGGAGGGCTGACTCCACGAGCTGTCCTGGCACGGAGGCTCGCTTGTGCCCAGTGGGCACAGGTCTCCCACCTCTGGCCATGCCCTCTGCTATCCCCAGCCCACTCCCACAGCCCTGCACCTCCACCGCCAGGCACCCCTCCTGCAAGTTCAGCTCCACGGACAGCTCCTGGCTGCTGTCCTGCCCTCGTGGTGCTGAAATCACCCCGATTATCCCCAGAGAAGCCGAGGCGTGGAGTTTACTTGGAAGAGAACAGGCTCAGACGGCATGAGATGGAGCTACGTCTACCCCGAAGCCCCCATCACGGGGAGGTGAAAACGGAGGTCTAGAGAGGGGACGTGGTTTGCCGAAGTCACAGAGCTCACAGGAATAACAAGTGACAGCTGGGATTTATTGAGCACCGTCTGCATGCTAGGCACTGCGCTAAGTGCTTACACACGGACTGTCTCAGTCAAGCCACGCAGCAAGCTTTGGAGCAGGACCCTGATATTTCGCCCCCTTGACAGAGGAGAAAACTCGTCTGTCAGCAGCAGGGCGGGGACCGGAGCCCACGTCTTCAGCCCCGCCCGGGGCCCTTCCTCTGTGCCACTCCCTTGCCCGCGCTCTCGATGGGCCTGTCATTTGTCTAGGACAGGACAGCAGTGGTCAGAGAAGCATTAACGTCACCCCCACCAAGAGCATACAGTGGGTTTGCCACCGCCATGAATTCTGCCCACAGCTACACTTCACGGGTGACACCCTCTGCCTACCCCAGAGTCCTGCAGCAAACAGGCCCTCCACCGGCAGCAGCGGAGAAACCCTCGGTGACATCTCCCAGGGTTGCGTAGCTTCTGTCCACGATCAAGACAGCTCACTGGCAACCTGAATATCGATTCGAAGTGGTGAGGGTTGCTGCTGCATCCCCACAGTGGCACATCTGGCTGTTAAAACTGATGTCGTGGAGAAGTATTTGTTGGCACGTAAAGATGTTGCAATAAGTCGAGTGAAAAGGCAGACTGTACATGCTAGGTGAGTATTCTCTCCTGCTTGCACAATGTACACATTTAACATTAATAGCAGCCATCGATCAGGAGCTCACTGTGTGCCCGGCACTGGCAAAGGCCTCGGCATCTTACGTGGCCGTCACAGCTACACCCGCGTGGCAAGAACTGCTATGGTTTCCATTCTGCAGAAGAGAAAGCAGAGTCTCAGAAATGAAGTGACGCGTTCAAGGCCACAAAGCTAGTAAACGGCAGAGCCAGGGTTGGAAATCTCTCCTTCTGTGAGGTTGGTGTCCTCGGCCCCAGGGCGCGGTGGCCTCTCCTGCTCCTCAAGACTCCAGAAAAGCCCAAAGGGAGGAATATACCCCCTAGGGACTGGGCTACCTTGCGTGCTTTATCTGTAGTTGTAAATATGGGTGGACGTGTGGTTAGAAAGATCACGGAAAGTCCGTGAGCAAAGGCCTGCCTGCTCCTGGACCCAGGCCCGAGGACAAGAGCGGGCACAGTGGGAGGGGCTGCTCGGCTGTGCTTCCAGAGTGGGGGTGGGGAGAGCCACAGGGAGACTTCCTAAGGTGTCAGACCCCAGGCGTGTGGCAGGTGTGTGAACATCCGGCTGGGGAGCAGGTTTTCCAAACGTGTGTGGCAGATGGCACGTCCCAGGGTGTGCTCCATGGGCCCCAGGCACCCACACATCAGTGTGGCCACATTGGCCATGAAACTGTCAAACTACTTTCACACCAGTTTGTCCCAGCTACCTCCAACCCCCTTGGAAGCTTCTAGACCTCTCCCGTGGTCCAGGAACCAAAGAGTTAATGTCTGGTCCCGCAACTGTGGCCATTCTGGTTGGTCAGTGTCCATGCGTCTGGATGTAATTACACATCTTGAGTGTCACCCCTAGACATTTGGAGGTGACTGATCTCCGGTCAGGGGACGTGGGCAGTGCCAGGTTACAGACGGAAGGGTGGGGACTCAGGTGACAGGTGCATGAAAGACGACAGGTGCAGAGATATAAAGTTGGGAGTGAAGATTCGGAGGCAGGCTGGTTGCTTAAAAAGTTTTTGCTATGGTCAGGCGGTGAACTTGTCGGCAGAGGCTAGGTCGGCGTGTGGGCGGCGATCTGTGGCCAAAGACGCTACAGTCCACTGGCTGCTTTGGTTCTGTTGCCGTGGAACTGGCCACCCCCAGAGGCAATGGTTAGAACAGCCACCGTGTTACTGTCCCTCATGTCTGTCGGGCTGGCTGGGCTCAGCTGCTGGCTCTTCTCCATGCTGAGGGCTGGACACCTGGGCCTCTCGCTGTCCACGAGCCTCTCCCTCTGGCAGAGCAAGTCTGGGGCTCTCCAGCACACATGGGAGGAAGCTTCCAGGCCTTGTTGGAGCGTGGCCCCCCTCCCCTGCATTCCGCGGGTTCCAGCAGTCACAGGGCCAGCCCTGCCGAGAGGGACACGAATCCCTGGGCTGGTGGCAGTCTGGGCTGGCCGCTGACTGGTCACGGTGGGCACTCTGGTCCACGTGGGCTCTGCAGCCAAAGCAAGGCCCAGCTCCACACTGTGTCTCTGGCAAGAAACTGCAGGCCCGCAGTAAGTCCAGGCCACGAGCCAGGAGCTAAGGTGGCATTCACTCATTCACTCATTCACTCATTCAGTCCTTCCCTCGCCCAGGCCAGCCCGCTGAGGCCCGTGGTGCCGGCCCGGCCGCAGGAACAACAGAAACCCCAGCCTCCGGCCAGCGGGACGGGATCCTGTCCCCACCCGGGCCTGAGAACTGCGGCAGCCAAAGGGCACCGGGGACAGGGGGCTCTGCGCGCCCGAGGCTGGAGGCGGGTCGAGCAGACCCGGAGGCCC
>NW_012151474.1:1306641-1309998 GCF_000956105.1 Propithecus coquereli
CCTGAGAGCGGGGCGGGCTGGCGCCCTCTTGCGGCCATTGGGGGAACAACAGCGACCTCCCCGCAGCCAGCCTCAGGCCCAGCCTCTGGTGTAGAGCTGACCCTCCGCGGCAGACCCTCCCCAAGGCAGCTAACAGCTGGACAGACCTACGCGACCGTATTGCATACGCACGCATTGGGGCACGTGGGGAGCGACTGACGCTAGCAGGACCCGGGCTGTGAGAGGGAACCACGTGCCCCCGGTTCCCGGGGGAAGTAGGACGAGGCACAGCAGTGCTGGGCAGCAGGGACTGGAGTTCGAGGCTCCAAACGCCCCCCCGGGGTCTGAGGGGGACCCTGCAGAGGAGGGGACCCGAGAGCGCAAATCCCTCGGGGAGCAGGGGGTCGGCCCTGAGCTGCACCGCGCCGGGAAACTGCAAGAAACCAGCTGAAAAGGGTCCCAGAGGACAAAGGGCTGAGCGGGGATTCCGGCAGCTGGACGGGCGCGGGCCGAGCGGGGCGCGGTGAGGCTGGTGACTGTCACAGGCTGTCCTCTGAAGGCACAGACGTTCCACTCCCCAGGGTCAGGGCTGTGACTCCAAGTGCAGGTCTGCGCAGGGCCGAGGTAACCTGATGGTCTGTCGGCCTGTAAGGAGGAAACATTAATAACACCACCTGGCACCCCGGCAACAATGTATCCACAATGTCCAGCATCAAATAGAAACTTACAGGTGTCGCAGTCTGTTTTCTGTTGCTGTCACTCATACCCGAGACTGGGTAATTGATAGGACAGAGCTTTATGTCCTGCCGTCCAGGAAACCGGAAAGTCCACTGTCACCGCGCTGGCAATCCGGCCAGGGCCTTCACTGTGTCGTTGCGTGGCAGAGGGTGTCACATGTCGAAAGGGCAAGAGCCTGGCAGCTCCGGTCTGTCCTCCTCCCGTTGTAAATCCACCAGTCCCAGCGTGGGGACCCTGCCCTGATGGCCTTCGCTAATCCTGATTATCTCCCAGAATCCACCTCCCAATGCCATCAACATACATGAATTTGAATATTAAGTTTCTAACACGTGAAATCTGGAAGACACATTCAAGCCATAGCACAGTCATGCTTTTGTTTGTGTTAGAGACCACAAAACAGGGTCTTGCTCTGTCGCCCAGGCTGGAGTGCAGTGGTGTCACCACAGCTCACTGCAGCCTCCAACTCCTGGGCTCAAGCAATCCTCCCGACTCAGCCTCCCAAAGTGCTGAGATTACAGGCGTGAGTCACCGCGCCCAGCCAAGGCTTGCTACTGAAAGGGACCAAATTAGCCAGATGTGGTGCCAAAAGTCCTCCTGGCCTTAATCTTATGTAAGTACCTTGTTCTTCTGCCACTTGCCTTTTGTGTCCAACATTATTTATAAACGACCACATGAATATTATATCTATATACGTATATAGCTGGAGTTCAGATATTATAATTTTAAACAAGTATAATATTATAAATATACATTACTATTACGATATTACATCCGTTATTATAATACAATATTACAATCATCTACTGGTAAGTATTGGGGGTCACGTTCAGGTGTTTTTCCTTAGTTATTTCAGTTACTACTAAAAGATCTTCTACGAATATCCTTGTCCATGTCTCTTGGTGCCCAGGGCAAAAGATACCCAACCCAGTGGTGCCCACAGGTCATCGGGCAGCAGAATCCTCCAGGGGCTGTTAAAGCAGCGGCTGCCGCGGCCCTGCTCGAGTTCCTGGAGCGCCTCTCCGGGGCAGCCTGGGAACACGCGTTCGTGCCGAATGCCCAGGCGACGCTGAGAATGGGGTCCAGGGCCCCACTGTGAGAACGCCTGTCTAGGGTAGAATTTCGAGTCACAGGCAGGACACTTTTCTCAATAAAGCCACATTATTTTGTAAAGGGACTGTGACCCAACGTAGTTAACCACATCTTTCGTTAAATTCAGATTCGGCGTTTGGTGATTACAGCCGTGCGAAATCCGCTGCAGTCGGTGACGTGGTCTGTGACTGGGGTCGGTGACGTCGGTGCAGCCTTGCTGTCCTCAACTGGCCAAAAGGCACCTGCCAGATGGGGCCGCGTCTGTTGGCACACGGAACGTGGGGGATGTCAGTGTCAGCGTGACCGCTAGTAATGCGATCCCCAGGGACTAGGGCTGAATAAAACAGACGTTTACATCTGTTACGGAACAATGAGAATGATGTGATCTGGACAAACCTCATTCAGTGCATCACCCGATGCTTGGGTTTTGTGGTCCGGCTGTGTGGGGTGAAACCCCAGCGCTGTGACTGTCCAGCTTCTATTTCCCCAGCTGTAAACTGGCTTCTCAGGGATCCTATGGGAGCCCCTCGGCACGGAGCCCACCTTGAGTGAAGACTGCGTAGATGCGGGACAGGCTTTTGTGTCGGTCACCTCATCGTCCGTCCCGTTACTCTCTTATGGAGGGAGGCGGCAGCACGAACAGCCCCATTTTGCACAGCAAGGAAGCTGAGGGCCAGGAGGACACTTCTGCACCCGCACACCGGGGCCTCTGGCTCACGGCTCAGGTGTGAGCCGCTGGCATTTGGACTTAGGGAGACCTGGGTTCCTCCTCAGTGCCCCCACCCCCACACACACTCCAAATGTCGCCAACCTCCCTCTAGATCTCAGCCCAGTGGTGGGACCTGCCCTGAGGGTGCGCTGTGGGCACACACAGGTGGCACCAAACCCAGCCTCGCCCTGGTGTGTTGGGAGGGCTCTGGGAGGAGGATCTGGTGTAAGCCGGGCACAGGAGAAAGGTGGGAAGCGTGTTCCAGGCAGCTGGAACGGCCTCTGCACAGACCTGGGCAGAGTAAGCGTGGAGCAAGCAGAGGGCAGGAGAGACAGGCTGGCAGGGCCACATGGTTAGGAGCATGGTGATCGTGCTCAGCAGTTTGGGTTTTGTCTGGGGGCCAGAGGGAGCTGTGGGAGGGGTCTCAAACTGGAGTGGGGAAATCAGAACCAACTTGAGGTTTAGGGAGGCGGCTCTCTGGCTGCCTGGGGGAGGCATGGTAGGAGCAGGGGGGTGAGGGGGCTGCAGCGTTGGTCCTGGCAGGTGGTGCTGGTGGCTGGGACCAGGGGTGGGGGATGCAGAAGGGGGACAATGGAGATTATCTGGGAGGCAGATTTGTCCCTCCTCCCACCTCTTCTCAGCTCCTGTCCTGCACCTCCCCTCCTCTATCTCCTTTCAGTTTTCTTCTTTTTTAAAAAAATATTTTGTCCAGGTGCGGTGGGTCACACCTGTAGTCCCAGCACTCTGGGAGGCCCAGGCAGGAGGATTGCTTGAGCTCAGGAGTTTGAGGCCGCTGTGAGCTAGGCTGTTGCCCCTGCACTCTACTCAGGGTGACAGAGTAA
>NW_012151474.1:1321507-1323876 GCF_000956105.1 Propithecus coquereli
CGCCTGGCGGGGCTCCCTGCTCCGTGCCAGTGGAGGGCAGGGTCTGCTGTGCACCGCTGGGGCTGGCGCTCGCTCCTGCCCCGCCTTGTGCGATCCCCCCTTAAAACAGAGGGAGCAGTGCACTGTCCCAAGTTTCTGAGGTGGGAAAACCAGAAAATATTCACTGTATAATTAAACCTGGATTAGTAAAAATAGAAATGAAGGCTTCTACAGCGCCACTGTCTTTTGCATAAGCGCACTACTTGGATGTGTACGATTTTCTGCCGGTGTTCTTTCCTACAACAAATACCCGCGCGGGATGTGGCCTGAGAGTCTCTGGTCACACGAACACGGCCTCTGAGCACTGCTGGAGGCCCCGGGTCCGTGTCTGTCGAGAACACCCGAGGAGCCCTGACGGACGGCTGGAGGCCCTGCGCTGGGAAGTGCGCTCGGTGTCAGGAAAGGGCTCCTCACCTGGGCCCTGCCGACAGCTGGCCCCGCATCCTTAGGGTGACTCCAGGAAAATGGTCACACGTTGCCTTCCATTTTGCTATCTCATTCCATAACGCAAATTATCCTGAATTTCAGAAGTAAATATTCTTAAGAATCCAACATTTTTTGCAGTCCATATCTTACTGCTCACTTGCTGTTAACCCGTGTGGGCTGCCCTTGAGAGGGGGAGGGGCATGCCGGCCCGCCACACTCCCACAGAGCGCAAAAAACGAGGCACCTAACACCCAGCTCGGCTGAGCAGAATGCGGCCCCGCGCGGTGGAGTTACGGCCTGTCTTCCTCTGCAGAGCGCTGTGTGCACGCGGAGGTCCTGCTTCTCCTTCAGGTCGGGAAGGAGCGTGGGCCAGGAAGGTCAGGACGGGTTGACGTGTCATGTTGCTAAATGCTGTGACTCTGCGCTCTTTCTTTTGCAGAACTGTGGGTACCGATGGATGTGGCCGAGAGCCCTGAACGGGATCCTCGCTCTCCAGAGGACGAAGGGCAGCCGCAGGGGCTCTCAGACGATGACATTCTGAGGGACAGTGGGTCTGAGCAGGACTTGGACGGAGCTGCGGGGAGGGCTTCTGATTTGGAAGATGAAGAAAACGCAACCAGGGGGCCGAGCCAGGAGGACGAGGCCAACCGCTCCGACGAGGAGGACCGAGCGAGCGAGCCCAAATCCCAGGACCCGGACTCCGAGGCCAACGAGTTGAGCAGGGGCCCAGGCAGCCCCCCGTGTGAGGACGAAGGAGACGAGGGGGAGGAGGACCGGACGAGCGACCTCAGGGACGAGGCCTCCTCGGTCACGAGGGAGCTGGACGAGCACGAGCTGGACTATGATGAGGAGGTCCCCGAGGAGCCGGCTCCCGCCGCCCAGGAGGAAGAGGCCGAGAAAGCCGGGGCCGAGGACGACGAGGACAAGGGTGATGGTGCTCACAGGGAGGAGGGAACAGCTGGTGCCCAAAGTGTGGGAGAAAAGGAACCCCTGGAGGCTGCCAAGGAGAAAAAGAAGGAGGATGATGATGGAGAAATCGACGATGGGGAGATAGACGTGAGTATGGCGCAGCAGGGCGCTGGCCGGCGCAGGAGAGGGAAGGACTCTGGGCCTGACTCTGTGATTCACTCGTCGCTCAGGACCAGGGGGCGGCAGGGCAGGGAGCCGGGGGCTGTGGGCCAGTCGCCACAGCAGCTGGAAAGGAGGAGCTGGAAGTCGGGAGTGAGGACAGGCGTCAGGAGACTCCCTGCCCTCGGCAGCCAGCGACGGCCGTGGCCCCGCGCTGCCCGTGCGTCCAGGGTGTTGGTTGGAGTGATTAAAATGCCTGGTCCCCAGTTTTTTTCTTTAAGTGAAGAGGTAATTTCTTCCTTCGTCTTTGCTGTCTTTAAGTAATACCTGAGTTAGCCCTCAACGAGAACCCGCTGGATTTTCGGCTCTTGTTAGGTTCTTAAGGCTGAAGAAAATAAGGTTCCCTTGCAGTTTTGTCTGCTCTTTGGGCCCTTTTGTCTTTGCCCTGTCGCCTGTCCCCTGCAGGGGTACCAGGTGCATCCCTGAAGACCGGGGTGAGACCCGGCTGTGTGTCAGGCGCCACTGCTTCTGATGAAGCTGTCACACTCTTTGTAACTTCAGCTAATCTGGCCTTCAGGTTGAGGGGAAGTGTGTACATATGACCGTAGACCTGAGTCGGTTGGGTGTCTATGGAAGATAATCCTGTTGAAAGAACTTTAATTACAAGTTTTTTTGAGAAAACAGCCGAAAGTCGTCCTGAGCAGTACTTTGCAGGACTGTTGAACGCAAAGGGATTGAGGGAGGACAGAGCGGTCCGAAAGGGTCCAGGGAGGGAGGTTCTGCCTGTCGGGGTGTCGTTGCAGCGAAAGGTGTGCGAAATGTCGCAGAATCGTCTG
>NW_012151474.1:1324351-1326518 GCF_000956105.1 Propithecus coquereli
TCAAACTGTGGAGGGCGAGCAGGCCCAGTGAGTACTTCTTAAAACTATTTTACATCGCAATACACCAATCTCTCGGGGTTTTAATTTTAGTCAGCATTTCCTGTGGTCTCAGTGTAAAGGTGGTGTACCTTTGGGGGTTTCTTTTATTGGATTCATGTCTAGTTTAACTGCCTAATATTTGAACTTTAGACAAATTTAAAATCGTAAAAGATGTCACCAGTTGGATCTTCATATGGTCATTCTTCACTGTTTTTTAAGTAGGAGTCTTAATCGATCAGACAGTAACTTGTCCATCTTTATGAAAACGTGTGTTTTGGCTTCTCAAAGGGCTGAGATGGGAGTATAGATGGACCAGCACAAAACTTAAAAAGGGGAAAAAAAAAAAAGATGGTAAAACCTACTGGTTAACAGAAATCCCCAATTTATGTATGGGGTATGTTCCAAAAAAGAATTTATAAAATCAGTTTGGAACTTGGGTCCCACTTTCCTGTAGAACAGTGGCTAACAGTAGGGGTTGGTTCCCAGGCAGGAGCGGATGCTACCTCCTTTCCTAGTCCAGGGCTGCGCTAGTAGGTGCACCTGGACAGCAGGTCTGCGCTGCAGCCGCCACATGGCCTCGGTTTCCTCATCCAGAGACGGGGAACAGCACTTGCTTTGAAGGCTGATGTGAGAGTTCAGAATGGTGTGAGGGTGTAAGTTAGGTGCCTGGCAGTAGTCTGTCGGCAGGTGGTGGCTGGCTGTTGGTTTTGCTGCACTGCTTTCATAAGGCAGTCTTATATTCAGTGGATTCTCAGGTATCTGTGAGTGAAACAATGATTAAATCACTCCCAAGTGCTTCAGGAGGCTGGACCTGACTGACAGCAGTGATGGGAACGTGGTGGTTATAAATTGGAGATGGCATCTACTCATCTCCACCTTAATTCAGCGTAAACTAAAGTGTGTCGAGCATGTTCCAGGCACATTATCAGGGAGAGCTCTTCAAGTCATTTTAACAGTCTCACAAAGTGAATACTGCTGTCCCCATGTTTCAGAGGAAGAAGCTGAGGTCTGGCAAGTTCACGGAATGAGCGAACCCGAGCCCCTAACCCTAGGGAGCGGCAGAGCCCGAGCTGTCTGTGCCGCCCGCGTATCCCATGAAGCACACGGCACACGAAAAGGCGCCTTCCTGCCGTTACCTGGCCCCTTCTCACATTAGTCAGATAATTGAAGTTAGGAGCTCTTTTATTTATTTAGGATTTCATTTCAAGTTTGCCAGAATATAAAAAACAATTTTCTTGGGCATAATCTTGTCAATGAAACCAAAGTGCAAACCAGTTTGCACCTGGGCCCTAGAGAAAGGGCTGATCCCGGGTTATGAGAGTCTGCGCAGTACGGGATAGTGCGTTGCTGAGCCAGTGGCAGTCTTGCTGTGTTTTGTGCAGAGTATCCGTAGTGTGATTCTTCAACTGTTTTAATAGTTTGAGGGGACGTTTAGTTTTGTATAATGGTTGACTTAGGAGATAACTTTGTTTCTGAGGTTGCCATTAGATTATAAAGTATGAGAATCTGAATTTGTCAGGTTATGACACTTAGTAGCCAGTTCAGCATGACCACATCCTACTGGGTAACAACAGATGCCACACTTAGGCAGCTGGGGAGATGAAAAGTCCCTGCCCTTCTGTGGACAAGATTTTAGGATATACAATGTAATAAAAACTGTACAAAGACAGATAGAGGGTGTTATTAACATCATTAGGTACAGGTGGGAGGGGATCGCCAGCTTGCCGCTCACCTCCTGACTTTTTGCTGTAACACGCCACATCCTAGGGGCCTTAGCAGGGTGCCACTGTCCTTGCCGCGTGTTATGCTGGCTTGCTGCCGCGGCGCAGGAGCACCCTGTGCAGCAAGGCCCTGCAGCTGCTTGCAGCTCGGGACCCTGTGGGGCAGCCTCCTCGATTCCCCAGTTTGCATTTCAAGACTGACTTTTCAGTAATTCCTTCTAGCGGCCCTACCTCTGGCTACTGACCGGCAGTGTAGTTAGACCGAAAGGTGAATCATTTTCAAAACTGTGTACTTTTAAGTGACTTAGAATGGATTGGTTGGTTTGTAAATTGATATTATTGCTAACCGTTTAGTTTTCATAAAGTGATGAATTTTAAGTGATTTATCCTCATGTATATGCAATTTT
>NW_012151474.1:1326568-1330295 GCF_000956105.1 Propithecus coquereli
CGCCGATCCTGTGGCACTAGCACCCGGAACGCGGCAGGGAGTCGGCCCAACAAAAACGGCCTTAAACCCCTCAGCTTTGAGACCCGCCCCAGCCCCCGCCAAGACCCGCGACTGACGCATCCCGCCGGACACCCGGCGCGTGGCGCGGCGTGCCCAGTGCGCAGGCGCGGGCCCGGAGCCCCGCCCACCGAGAAAGGGCGCTCTCTGCGCCTGCGCCGTGGCGGGGTTCGGCGGGCACGCGCCGCGGACTCGGGACCGCGCGGAGGCCGGAAGGAAGTGAAGCGGAGGGCGGGGCGAGCGAGGGAAGCCCGCCGGCCGCAGGACGACCGTCGCGGCCTGATGACGTCGCACAATGGCCGGCCCCCGCGGGTAGTGGAGCCCGTTTGTTCCGCCCGCGTCGCGCCTGGAGCCGGAGCCCGTGAGGAGCGGAAGGGCCGAGGGACGTCTTCTCCGCGCCGCCCCGACTCCAGCGGAGCCGTGGCCCCCCTCCCCGCCCTCGCGCTGAAGTAAGCGGGGCCGGGCCGGCGGCGGGAGGCCGGGCGGGCGGCGGCGGGGAGGAGGAGGCCGCCTCGGTGGCGGCGGGAGCGAGGCCCGGGAGCCCGGCGCGCCTCCGGACGTGCACAGCCGCGGGCCGAAGCGTGGCTCCCGGGCCCGGGAAGAGGGACGCTGAGACAAGCACGGCCCCGGGTTCTGCCCGCGCGATCCCGGCCCTGCGGGCCCTCGGGCGCCCTCCGTGGCTGAGCTCCTCGCGCCCCGCGGCGGAGTTTATTTTCCTGAAGCTGTCATTTCTCTTCCGGGCCACTCGTGTGGCACATGTTCGCCGCCCGCAAAGAGGGGGGTGAGAGGCACGCAGGTTCGCCTCCGAGCATGCCAGCCCCGGCAGTTGATGGGCTCTTCGGGGAACTTTGAGCTTTAGGGACTCCTGCAACTTGCTCCCGCCGCTTCAAAGTGTGCACAGATTGGTCCTACTGACTACCCCAAGACGCGCGCCGGCGTCTTAGGAATATGTAACTTCCTTGCACTCTTTGATTAGAAGCTCAGAGGGTGCCGGTCCTTGATGTAAGCTAACTGCCGCTATTGTGCTGGAAGAACCTAAGACTTCAAGACTTAGAATATTGCTCCTGCTAAAAATTAAGTTTTCCTGAATATGACCGCTGAGTTTGCTAGGCAGAGTGGTTGATCGTTTTAGATGAGCTTTGTTTAGCAAACTCATTTGCAAGAGTAGATCATTCTTCAGACCATTCAAGGAAGAAGAACGAAGAGGTTGTTTGGCATCTGAAGTACTGTTTGGGGTGTCGCAAGGCTCTCATCATTTCTCCTTTGAAACTCACCTCTATCCTGTTGTCTGTGGAGCGGTCCTTTCCCAGTGCTGTAGTTGAGTATCTCGGGGTGAGCCTGGACAGAGGCAGATTCCCACTTCCCAGCCCTGGGAGGAGAGTCTTTGCCTGGTCATTGCACTATTTGAGCACAGTGGGGAGCGCAGCCAGGTGTGGAACCAGTCAAATGTGTCCCAAAGCCGGGAACTCCTTTCCCGTTTTAGATGGGAAATGCTCAAACATTGTAAGAAAGCTTTGTGGAATCACTCCAGAAAGCAAACAGGTAAGCTGTGGCCTTGCTCATGTTAAGAGAGGTTTTGTATTTTATCACAGCTGCGGATCACCTGAAGGTGAGTACTTTCTCATTGAGGAGTTTTTTTTTTGGTGGTCAAACTTAGTCAGTTTGGGGGGTAGGGTTTGCCTCCTAGAGTGACTGCTGGGAAGGGAGATAGCACCTGCTCTGTGTCTGAATTGTGCTATCGTCTTTCACAAATTAGGCACTTAATTTAAATTTTTTTCTGGTATGTTCATCAAGGTAGTTCATCAAGTAACAAGATTTTGTCATGTATTCAAAAGCATTCATCGAGGATTGTCTGCCAAATGCAGTAGGCAACAGAATCACAAGGATGAACACTTGTTATTTCATTCTCTGGGAAAATTCACCATCTTGTGGATCAGAGGATTACGGATTTAGTTCTGAATCTTGCTGAGAGTCCTCGAGTACAGGGTGATTCTGTAAAAAGACCAAACTGAGCAAAAACTGTAAACTTGGGAGTCATTTGGGACTTGACCAGAGGACGCTCCATTTCATTGCTAACTCTTACTGGGCCACATGTTTCCCTTCCTAGCTCCTGGCGTAGAGTACACACTCAGTTATATGCCGAATTGAGTTAATTTCAAAACGGGACGCTGACGCCCAGAGAGACAGTTAACCTGGCCAGAGCAGGCCCTGGAACTCAAGCTGTCTCCTGATTCCCAGTGATGTTCCTTCTCTGCTGTGCCACAAGGTGTGACTCAAGTTGCTTCTAATAAACAGGTAGATTCATTGGCATGTTTTTCTCTGAAAGGTGTTCACTGTGTGTAGCCTCTGATAGTAAAAAAAATCCCAGGAGGTCCCATGGGAAAGAAGACAATGTGACTCCTTTCCTCAAGAAACAAGTCAGAGCCTCCTAAGGGTGACTGTCCTAGTGTGTCTAGGGAAGCCCCCGTTCATGCCTGTTGTAATTAACTTTATGTTTTGTTTATTTAGAGACATGGTCTGACTCTGTCGTCCAGGCTGGAGTGCAGTGGTGCAATCATAGCTCACTGCAGCCTTCAAATTCTGAGCTCAAGTGATCCTCCCACCTCAGCCTCCCAAGTAGCTGGGACTATACGCACGTGTCGCCATGCCCAGCTAATTTTTTTTAGAGGCAGGGTCTCACTATGTTGCCCAGGCTGGTCTCAAATTCCTGGGCTCAAGTGATCCTCCCACAGTGCTAGGATTAAAGGCTTGCACCACTGTACCCAGCCTGTAATTGTTAATAGTGCCCCCTTTCAGTCTCAGAAATGTCCCAGTTTAGATAATAAATCATGTGGTAACTGTGCTACTAAGTGCCAGCCCTTCGGTGAGCTCAGGGAACAAAGAAGGGAGTCTGAGCACTCAAACTTGGGTGCTCTGTGGGTGGTGGGGGTCTCCCAACAGACTTTGCAAACACATGGTTGCAACCCAGTGTGATAAATATGGATATATAATAGAATCATGTATGATTACTGAGGAAAGAGTTCTTAATGTCAACCCCATGGGTGGACCTTGAGAGGCTTTGAACTCCCTGAAGTGGAAGATAAGTCGTGTATGTCCAGGCTTCTCTAGAGAGAGGAGCCATACCCTTCCTCAGACTCTCAGAGCAGCCGTGATTCTCAGAAGTCTGCACTGACATGGAGAGTGAGCTGCCTTGGGTGGGAACAGGTGCTCTTGGGCCATTCTCTTGAGGCTGAAAACTGCCTCGAGAGGCAGAAGGAGTGATTTTACAGCCTTGGATGTTAAAGTAATTTCCTAAGTCAAACTGTGGAGGGCGAGCAGGCCCAGTGAGTACTTCTTAAAACTATTTTACATCGCAATACACCAATCTCTCGGGGTTTTAATTTTAGTCAGCATTTCCTGTGGTCTCAGTGTAAAGGTGGTGTACCTTTGGGGGTTTCTTTTATTGGATTCATGTCTAATTTAACTGCCTAATATTTGAACTTTAGACAAATTTAAAATCGTAAAAGATGTCACCAGTTGGATCTTCATATGGTCATTCTTCACTTTTTTTTTAAGTAGGAGTCTTAATCGATCAGACAGTAACTTGTCCATCTTTATGAAAACGTGTGTTTTGGCTTCTCAAAGGGCTGAGATGGGAGTATAGATGGACCAGCACAAAACTTAAAAAGGG
>NW_012151474.1:1343310-1344538 GCF_000956105.1 Propithecus coquereli
TCCGCAGAGGGTTTCGGGTCCCTCTGCCCCCAAGGCTCCGCAGCCACGCCGCCATGCTGCCAGACTTAGGGTTTGAACCCAGGCCTTTCTACCCTGGTGCATGTGTGTTTTATAGAGACTTAAAAGGTCGAAGTGGGCGACACCCTCCACCCAGTTACCGTCACGCAGCGCACACGTGCCCTGAGGTGAGGAAGCGCCGGGAGGGGGCGAGCTAGGGGCCGGGACTCCCTCAGGGGTGTGCAGACAGGGGGCCTTCGCGCCCCACCCGCTCACCGGTGTGCCGTGTTGGCTGTTCTCGCCTGTTGAGTGGTGTTTGCTAAGAGCTTCCTGGGCGCCGTCCTGTTCACAGACCCACCGGTTTGTGGCTGGCTGGTCCACTCGGGCCTCCGCTTGTCCTCTGCTCCTGCTGCCGGTGGTCCAGGTCACACGAGCGGAAGGCCTGAAGGAATCCCTGCATTGTACGCTTGGCCTAACAGCCTCAAGTGACAGCGTGTGAGTTTGGCTGTACATCCCTTTCTTGAGTTGTTTTTTGCATGAAACTCTAAGATTTAAAGACGTGTTTTAATCATCTGTTGTCACTCAAAAGACCATGTGCTAAATAAGCGCTTACTTGAAAATTTACAATATTATATTACTGAATGAGCGTTTATTTTTTAACAAAGTGAGATGCTATCCTATGCTCTTTGGATTGAAGTTTTGTCGTGGATGCTTGGCCACACGTCTCTGGTCTGTTGACTGGTCATTTCTGGGAGCTCCATGGTCCCCCTCTCAGTTTGTCTCTGTGACTGCTTCCCACCTGCGACGCTCAGGTGGCGCTCTGTGTTTGCTCCTGTGAGCACTGACCGGAGAGCCTTTGCATAGAGAGACACGCCTCCTCAGCCCGATCTGGTGTGCTTAGCCGAGCCCTGACTCCTGTGCCACCGGGTCAACTCCCGTGCACCGATTTCCAAGTGCAGCAGAAAGATTTCAATGTATTTTAACTTTTCAAATGAGTTTTTTTTTTTTCTAATGGGAACAAAGAAAAACAGAATGTGTTCTCAAGTCAGATTTGAGTTTACATAAAACATGGCATTAAGATTTTGACGTTGTGAGAGAAATACAAACTAAAAGACCAGAGGACAGAGGTGTCCTGTCATGTTATCTGTGATGATTTCTTTAAAAAAAAAAAAGATTTTCTTGGTTCTCTTAATAATAGAACTCCCAGGGATCTTTTCATTTTAAAATACTT
>NW_012151474.1:1344588-1346596 GCF_000956105.1 Propithecus coquereli
CGGGGGCTGTGGGCCAGTCGCCACAGCAGCTGGAAAGGAGGAGCTGGAAGTCGGGAGTGAGGACAGGCGTCAGGAGACTCCCTGCCCTCGGCAGCCAGCGACGGCCGTGGCCCCGCGCTGCCCGTGCGTCCAGGGTGTTGGTTGGAGTGATTAAAATGCCTGGTCCCCAGTTTTTTTCTTTAAGTGAAGAGGTAATTTCTTCCTTCGTCTTTGCTGTCTTTAAGTAATACCTGAGTTAGCCCTCAACGAGAACCCGCTGGATTTTCGGCTCTTGTTAGGTTCTTAAGGCTGAAGAAAATAAGGTTCCCTTGCAGTTTTGTCTGCTCTTTGGGCCCTTTTGTCTTTGCCCTGTCGCCTGTCCCCTGCAGGGGTACCAGGTGCATCCCTGAAGACCGGGGTGAGACCCGGCTGTGTGTCAGGCGCCACTGCTTCTGATGAAGCTTTCACACTCTTTGTAACTTCAGCTAATCTGGCCTTCAGGTTGAGGGGAAGTGTGTACATATGACCGTAGACCTGAGTCGGTTGGGTGTCTATGGAAGATAATCCTGTTGAAAGAACTTTAATTACAAGTTTTTTTGAGAAAACAGCCGAAAGTCGTCCTGAGCAGTACTTTGCAGGACTGTTGAACGCAAAGGGATTGAGGGAGGACAGAGCGGTCCGAAAGGGTCCAGGGAGGGAGGTTCTGCCTGTCGGGGTGTCGTTGCAGCGAAAGGTGTGCGAAATGTCGCAGAATCGTCTGGTGGGGGTGATGAGATCGCTGATGGAACATTGAGGCCCAGGGTTCCTCGAGCGCCACAGTCTCGGCAGTGTCCTGCTCTGTGCGCGCCCGGCGGTGTTGAGAGGTCTGCTCTGTCAGCGTCCCGGCGGCGGCGTTACAGGCCTTGAGATGTTGCTCATCTGACTTTGGTTCTTAAGATCAGAACTTTGCCGGGGGATGGGGGCTGGTTACAAGATCTCTTGTCTTCTCACAGCCAGATGTAGGGAGTGTGCTCCAGCGTTAATAATTTTGACTAATATCATCTTACGGTTTTACGTGAGATGAGGCTGTCGTCAGGGGGCACCGTGTGCTTTCCCTCCGCTCCCGGAGAAGCCTCCACCCCAAGGCTGCAAAGGCAAAGTGGGAGCGGTGAGACTCAGGCTGTGGATTTCGCTGAGATTTGGGGCAGAAGATGACGTCATTGGGTTGAGATTGCCAGCGAGTTCAGTTTGTAGTGTTCCGAAGATAACGGCCGTGTGTGTGTGTGTGTGTGTGTGTGTGTGTGTGTGTGTGTGTGTGTGGCCGGCCCTGTGCCCAGAGTCCAGCGCTCCGTAAGTCCACGGGGATTCGTGGGCGGGGTCAGGGATCTGCAGAGGGGTCCTGTGAGGCCTTGGCTGTGGCTCACCACAGGCTTTGCGGGGGGACGGGGGGCGCCCGTGGTCTTGGTCTGCTGGCTGCTCTAGAAACAGCACACGGGATAAAATCCGGTTTGACTTTCTTGCACTCGGGCTACACCGTGTGTTTTTGTCTTACTCGCCCTGCATGTTGAAGAGATCCCCGCACAGCTTCCTCCGGCGTCCTGGGAGGCCGGTTTTCTTCCCACACTGCGAGCTGAGCCCCTGACCCCGAGTCCCCTGGGAGGTCTGTGCTCTTGGACACGGCACTGGCATGTGACATTTTGGGTTGTCACTGGCAAAGCGGAGCCTGTGCCTGCCGTGGGGGCAGCAGACCTTACGGGGCAGGCAGGCAGCCACTGTGATCCGTGGTCTCAGCCTACACGCAAGAGCGCCTGCCCTCCAGGCTGCCGGGCCACATTCCCTAGGAGCCCCTCTGGTTTCCTCTCGCTGCCCCCTGCAGACTGCATCCCATGCTCCTCTCCGTCCTTTCACACCTGGCTTGGCGTCTTGGCTGTACCTACCACAGTCTAAATCGACCGGCTCATCTGTGGGTGTCTGTCGTTCCTCCTACCTGCACCTCCACAAACACACATCACATCACTCAAGACCAGGACCTACCTGGCTGGTTCCCCGC
>NW_012151474.1:1350031-1380795 GCF_000956105.1 Propithecus coquereli
GGGCAGAGGCGAGGGAAGAACGTGCTCAGGTTGGAATCTGAAAAGGGCACTTGCGCTGTGGAGCGCAGGCTGGAGGCGCCCAGAAGGGCATGTGAGGAGACCGAGCCGGAGCTGCGGCAGGCTGGGGGGCCTGGGCGCTGTCTGGAGGAGGGCGGTGCTGTGGGAGTGGGCGGGGGCACACCAGAAGGCGGGTCTTCCATCGTGGACATGCCGACCTCGACTCAGTCTTGTGCCAGGGACGTCAGGAGGACAGCTGGGCACCCACGTGGGCTGGGGGTGGCTAGAGGAAGGTCTCAGCTGCAGGCTGGTGGGAACAGGCCCCGGGGCAGTGGGCAGCTTGGGGAGAGCACAGAGCAGTGGTCAGGTCTTGGCTGTTTGTTGGAATCTGTGGGTCTTTGGTCTTTGTAAAGCTCCTGGGTTATTCTAAAATTTGATGGCCAAGGTCAGGAACCCTGGACTAAGAATGAGCTCAAAGTGGGCCCATATCACCGGGCAGGTGGCATTGTTGGCCTGAGTGCCTAACTTTCTCCCCGCCCAAGACTACATTAGAGGAAGTTAAACCTGCAGTGTAACCATTTCTGGCCCAAAGTTAAATAGGAAAAATAGAATAAAATCCTGCATGGTAAAGTGCTTTGTGGAGTACACAGGGTGTTTTTACCTGATGTTCCCTTGTGTGAGTAACGCTTAGAGCTTGTTAAGTAAGCTTAGCGATCACCCCTGATTGCACCGGTGTGGAATCTAAGATTTGGAGAATCGACATGAATTGGTGAGGGGCCAAGACACTAGCCTTTGAAAATATCTAAGTTCCCCAAACCCAGCTTTTTCTCTTTATGGTTTGGTGGCCCCAGTGCCAATGGGGAGATCCCCTCCCACCTTTGTTAAGACGCTGTCCTCTGTTTCAGGACGATGACCTGGAGGAAGGCGAAGTAAAAGACCCCAGCGACAGGAAGGTGAGGCCTCGTCCCACCTGCCGGTTCTTCATGAAAGGTAACTGTCCACAGGAGGGGCCTTCGAGTGGCCACGTCTGTGGCCACGGCTTCTCTGGGCACTCTGGTGGCGGTCCACCCTTGCCAGGCCCTGTGCTGTCCGCGCTGTGCTTGGGGCCAGACCATGACAGGTGGTGCTGGCGTTACACAGCGGGCCATTCCTTGGTCCTTTCATCACTCCAATGACTGCCTTGGAGAGGCCAGCCTGGTCACTGTCACTCCTGGGGTTCCAGGTCCCCACTTGCAACAGAGCCGAGACTGTAATACAGACAACAGCCATCGTTTTTCCAAGTGGTCCTTTTCATAAGGCCGAATGTTCAGGCACCATTGTTAGCATCCCCCCCGCCCCAGGTGACAAGGCGACCACTTCTCTGCAAGACGTATCAGAAGTGCGTCCTTCATTGGGAGTTGACTTCTGAGTGGCCAAGGGACAGCCTCTGGAAGCAGCAGGGCTCTTGCTCTAGTGGAGCGAGTGGTAGGAATTAAGTAGCTACAGCAGGTGGCCGTTGGGTAAAATGTTGTTTAAAAATCTGGGCCAACCCATTTTAAAATGTAGTGTAACCCTTTAGCATGACAATAGTATGGCTTTCGTTTGGTTTTTTTTAAGTCTTGGGAAATTCGGAAACGTAAATGAGACTGTCCAGTCTGTAAGGGTTTCTTTGATGTGCGACAATAGTTTTGGCATATTTCTTGTAATTCAGCATTTTCCTTGCACAGGTAGAAAGATGTTTTTCTTTCTCTTGACTTTGCTCAGTGACCAGCCTGCCTGTGCAGTCAAAGCTCACAAGAGCCTCCTGTACTTCTTTTCCAGATGGGCCACCATTGTCCACTCTTCTTCCACCAATACCAAATTCCATACCATTCAGAGGCCAGGTTAAAGGTACAAAATATACTGTATTCACTCTCTTTAGTATCTTAAAGTCCCTGCTCCAGAGCCCAGACTTCTTTCTCCTGGATCCAGACTTGGCTGTGAAGCCAGAAGGGAAGGGGGGGTCTTTGAGGGCCAGAGAGCTGTCCTGCACCTTCTTCCTTAGGGGCGCAGACCAAGCCGCGACCGTGTGCTCAGGAGGGGGCAGGCGCGGGGTAGGGGAGGCCCATCTTTCGGAGAGGACAGACTCCGCACCCAGGGTGGCCCTGCCGAGCCTGCAGTAGGGGCGGCTGGGGGAGCCTGCGAGGGCTGTGGAGAAGCCATCACGTGACGATTGTCCCAGGCACCCTGGGAAGGCAGAGAAAGTAAATCGTTACGGTTCTCATTGAAGTGTCAGTATCTGAGAAAACCAACCAACATAAGCAGGAGACCTTTTTCATCATGGCACGGGAGTAAGTGCCGTCAGTCCCTCTCACAAGTTTCTGCATCAGCGTGTTGGAGAAAGATCTGCACGCACGCACTTGTGCATTCGCAGCCGTTTCGAGTCAGCACTGGCCCCCGCCCCGCACCGTGCTCTGTCTCTGGGGCAGTGCGACTCCGAGTGTGGCTGGCCCGGGGGCACTGGCCTGACGGCTCCCACGGCAGAGGCAGCAGCAGTCACCACTCGTACATGGAACTCCGGACCCGGTGTTTGAGGCTCGCACCGCTGACTGGCCCCAGAGTCAACAGAAGCACAAAGCAAGAAGTGAGGTCATTGCTGGAACTGCGGATTCACGTCCTGGGAACCGCCTCCACCGCCGAGGACAGGACTGCTGTCTGCATGGACGTCACTTGGAAGTGATGTCAGAGTGGGAAGCTGGTGCCCCCAGGGCTAGAGCGAGTCCTGGGCTCGGGTTCCAGGGATGAGACGCAGTGGGAGGGCTCCCGCAGCTGGGAAGTCGGGAGCTAGAGTGAGCAGCATCTGCAACTTAGTGGGCACGAGCGACAGCGTGTTCCAGGAGCGTTTGTAAACGTCACCGCTCCCCTCGTGCTGTGTGTTACTCTGCAGAGTGACGTGATGTGGCACAGAGGGACATGGCCGAGCCTTCCAGTTTTCTAGATCATGCCTCCTGCTTTTGCTTGGTTCTGAGAAATTTGGATGTAAATACTTTTGCGTACCTGCAGTTTATAAGCTTGGTGTTAAATTGAGATGAATCAATTTACGATCCCTCCAATAACAGAGAAATTACTTTAAAGATAAGATGAAGTTTGTCGCGATGGCGAGTATGCAGAGACACTGGGACCCTCATGCGCCGCGTGGGAATGTAAAATGATGCAGCTTCTTTGCGGGACAGTCTGGCTGTTCCTCAGAAGCTTAAGGATAGAGTTTCTGTGTGACCCAGCAGTTCCACTTCAGGCGTGTGTCCAAGAGGGACGAGAACACATATCCACTGAAGAACCTGCACACACATGTTCGTGGGAGGCAAAAAGAGGAGATAACCTGAGCGTCCAAAGCGGATGATGGTAAGTACAACGTAGTCTCCCCACACGGGGGAGTGTCATTCAGCCACAGAGGAATGACGTTCCGACACAGGCTACGCACGCGGAGGGACCTTGACATGACACTGAGTGACAGAAGCCACACACATGCACTGCATGATTCCGTTCGTGGGAAACGTCCAGCACAGACACATCCTTAGCGACAAAAAGTAGATTAGTCGCTGCCTAGGCTGGGGGTGGGGAGTGATAGCTGTTGAGTACGGGTTTCATTTTGGAGAGATGGAATGAATGTTGTAGAACTAGATAGCGGGGATGGTTGCACAACTTCGTGAATATACCGAATGAAAATCACTGAATTGTTCACAGTAAATGGGAGTATTTTATGGTATGTGAATTGCATCTTTTTATTTTTTTGAGAAGAAGTCTCGCTCTGTCGCCCTGGTAGAGTGCCGTGGCATCAGCCTAGCTCACAGCAACCTCCAACTCCTGGGCTCAAGCGATCCTCCTGCCTCAACCTCCCGAGTAGCTGGGCCTAAGGCACCACGCCCAGCTTATTTTTGTATTTTTAATAGAGTTGGGGTCTTACTCTTGCTCAGGCTGGTCTTGAACTCCTGGCCTCAAGCAATCCTTGGCCTCCCAAAATGCTGGCGTTGCAGGCGTGAGCCGCTGAGCCCTGCCTGAAAATTCTTTCTTCACACATTTGTTAGCTTTATTTCTGCAACAGTTGTGGTCTATAGACTCATTTTCTGATTGCATTTTAGACATGTTGACGTGTCCATTGACGACAAAATGTGCTAGGAGCACAACTTGTAAATATTTTAAAGCATCAGTACTTTTTTATGGTATTTTTTACCTCTCATATATCTTTTTTGAATCATCAAGACACCAAGTTCTATCCACAAAGGAATAAACAGGATTTTTTAAATACTGTGTCCTACTTTGGGTTTCTGCTTTAGCCCTCTGTGAACAAGCACCCACCTCATTCTGCGGGCCAGACCTCCTTGTCTCTGCTCCCACTTTTTTTTAAATTGTGGTGAAATACACATACCATTTTTAAGCGTACAGTTCGGTGTTATTAAATACATTCATATTGTTGTGTAACCATCACCAGCATCCGTCTCCAGAACTTTCTCCAACTTGGAAAACTGACTCTGTCCCCATCAAACAGCGATTTCTCATTCTCTCGGTCTCAGCCCCTGCCCCGAACCCTGGCACCCACCGTTCTACTTTCTGTCTCTGTGCATCCTGACTGCTCCAGGGACCGCATGTAAGTGGAATCGTACATTTGTCCTTCTGTGGTGGCTTCTTTCAGTTGGCGTAATGTCTTCTAGATTCGTCCATGCCGTGGCCTGTGTCAGAATGTCCTTCCTTTTTAAGGCCGAGTGATATTCCACCGAGTGGACAGACCACGTCACCTTTACCCGTCACCCGGCAGTGGTTCTTGGGCCGCAGCAAACACGGGAGTGCACACGTCTCCTCAAGACCCGCTCTCAGTGCTCGCACACGCCCAGGAGTGGAGCTGCTGATCACGTGGCGATTCTGTGTTTGATTTTTTGAGGACTTGCCAAGTTGTTTTCCACAGCATTGCGCCATTTACATTCCTGCCACAGTGCACAAGCTTCCCAGTGTCTCTGCGTCCTTGCCAACACGTGTTGTTTTCTGTTTTTTCGGTAGTAGTTATCCTAATGGGTGTGAGTTGGTATCTCAGTGAGGTTTTGATTTGCATTTCCCCAATGATTAGTGATGTTGAGCATCTCGTCCTGTCCTCGCTGGCCATTTGTAGATCTTCTGACAGAAATGTCTTTTGCTCATTTTTTAGTCCCTGCATTCTCGTTAGTGTTTAAAGCAGCAGGTGTGGTCTGTGGACCCCTGGGGGTCCTTGAGACTTCAGGGGACCCTGAAATCTAAACTGTTTTCATAGTAGTAGTAAGACTGTCCTAGTAGTCAGGTGGTCCCCACCACACACTCACATTCAAAATGCCAGTTTCAGCTGTGCATGGGGGCTCAGACCTGTCATCCCAACGCTTTGGGAGCCCAGGAGTTTGAGAGCAGCCTGCGCAACATAGTGAGAACCCGTCTCTACAAAAAATTTAAAAATTAGCCTGGCATGGTGGCGCATGCCTGTAGTCCCAGCTACTCGGGAGGCTGAGGCAGGAGAATCGCTTGAGCCCAAGAGTTCAAGGTTGCGGTGAGCTATGATTGCACCACTGTACTCTAGCCTGGGTGACAGAGACCCTATCTCAAAAAATAGAATGCTAGCACTCTGGGAGGCCGAGGTGGGCAGATTGTTTGAGCTCAGGAGTACGAGACCAGCCTGAGCAAGAGCGAGACCCTGTTTCTACTAAAAATAGAAAGAAATTATCTGGACAACTAAAAATATATAGAAAAAATTAGCCAGGCATGGTGGCATGTGCCTGTAGTCCCAGCTACTCGGGAGGCTGAGGCAGGAGGATCGCTTGAGCCCAGGAGTCTGAGGTTGCTGTGAGCTAGGCTAACGCCACTGCACTCTAGCCTGGGCAAAAGAGTGAGACTCTGTCTCAAAAAAAAAAAAAATAGAATGTCAGTTTCACCTGATTGTCTGTGATATAGCAGTAAGTGTTAGAATTTAATTAAATCTTACACTTGAGTACAGGTCTCTCAAAAAAGCCAACTGCGGAAGTATAATTTACATGCCATAAAATTCACCCATTTTAAGTGTACAATTTAGTGACTTTTAGAAAATTTACGAAGTTGCGCGCCCAAAACCACAGTCCATTTGTGGAGCGTTTCCATCACCCCAGTAAGACCCTTCTCTACGGCGGTCCCCTCTGATCCACAGAGGATTCCAGCACCCCAGTCGGTGCCTGGACTCCGAAACCGTGGGGAGTGCCCAGCATGGTTTCTCCTATGCGCACACCTATGGTAAAGCTTAATTTATAAATTAGGCACAGTAAGAGATTAATAACAATGACATGATAAAGTACAGCAATGATAACAATGTCCTGTAACAGAAGTGATGTGGATGTGTGTCTCTCACCCTTCTGACGGGCGAGATGATGGAATGGGACTGTGATGAGGTGAGGGGCGTGCGGTCGGCGTGGTGACGTGGCGTTTGCTGCTCTTGGCCTTCTGAGGACACGTCGGAAGGAGGATCACGTGCTTGGGGTGATCCTGGACAGTGGAGCCGTGACAAGGAGCACAAGCTGTGCCTTGACAGTCGATCTGGTAACTGAGACGGCTATTGAGTGACTAACAGGCAAGTCGTACTATGCCAGTGGGTCTGCTGGACAAGGGGACGACTCTGTCCAGGGAGGACAGAGTTGGATGGCGCAAGATTTCATTATGCTGCTCCGCACAGCATGTAACTTAAAACTTAGAATGATTTCTGTCTGAAATTGTCCATTTGGTATTTTGGACCTCTGGTAACTAACGCTGTGGGAAGCCCAGCAGCAGACTAGGGGTGTCGCGGCACACACCCTCGGCATCCAGTAGGATGGGTGGCCGGAGACCACTGCCTGCACTGAAGTCTGGTGGTCTTGAGGGGCAGTGCGTGTGTGAAGTCTGAGCTGCAGCTGGACCGCCACAGTCTCTCCGTGGAACACGTGTTCACAGACCGGCAGGCATGCCGTGGGGATGCCGACCTGGGCCTTGGCAGGAATGAGGTGAGCCCGCCACTTCAGCGAGAACAGCGGTTAGCAACGTTAAGGGCACGCTCGCCAGTGAAGATGGGACTTTTGGAAAATTTATATCCGCCACTATGAGCTCAACAGCTTTGCCCTGTGCAGTGACTTTTCCTCATGACCATTGCAGGATGTTACAAAGTCACACCTGGGTAAAAGATGTATTCAAAGTTCAAGATAGACCCGTGGACTTCAGTAGACAGAGTTGAGAGAGCTGGTTGATGAGTTAGATTCCACATGGCATCAAAGAAGAACATCCCACAGTGTCTGAAGAGGCTAAGACGCTCCTCCTCCTTCCAGCTACATCTCCGTGAGGCCGGATCTCTTCACCTACTTCAACCAAAAAAACCCATCCCAGCAAAGTGAATGCTCGCGCGGATCTGCGAATCCAGCCGTCTCATTCTGTTGTCAGCATTAGAGACACGCGACATTTATGTTTCCATATATTGGATTTCTTGTTATTTTCAAACAGAGAAGTATCTTTAAATTACTCTTTCACATTCTAATACAGTAACTATCAGTAGAAATAACCCATATAAACAAGGCTTTCTGGGTTGCTGAGGCCAAAATGTTAGAGAACCACTATTTCAAGTCTACCTTATTTAGGAAGAAGCAACCCAGAAATTATTTCAGTTCTTTTAGCTACTATGATGAGTATATTCCTCAAGAGTTAAAACGTCTCAGAATCTCACTAGATGGGACTGTGGTTTTCTGCGAGTTTGTGTCACAGATCTCTGTGGGACAGAAGAGGAAATCCCTCGCGAGTTCTCGGCGTGACGTCACAGTGCGGCGGGGTGCAGGGCTCACTGGGTCTTCAGCCTATTAGGACACAGATTGGGAGGTCTTCTTAGGTTTGTCCCTAAGATTTAATCATTAGATTTTTATATATTCTGCCTTCCTTTCATGAAGTATTTAAAAACCATGAAACACTTTAAACTTCTTTATCTTGACAATTCTTCTATTACCTATTTTAAATTATTCTGACTCAAGTGAAAGGGGACCAAGGAATATTTAAATAAGACCATTTTGTCAGAAAGTTTTTGTTTAAAATTCTGGTGTGAAGGAAATGCTTTGTAAGGAAAACAGAGATTGTAAAATTATTTGACCGTTGTAGTAGGATGCGTACACAACGGCAGTGCAGCTGTGTAAACATTAGCACTGCACTGCACTGCTAACCAAAACAGCCAACAAATCAAATGTTTAAAAATCTGAAAGCAGTTCTGGACCTGACATGCTCACACGGGCCCTTGCTCTTGCCGACGTTCCCATGCTCCCGAGGTGGATTCTCCCGGGGCATTGTTTGTGTGCCCTGTTGCCGGATCAGGAGACACAGCCGTCTTCGCAGTGGTCTCTTGTGTATGGTTTCCCTGGTTTCTGCTGAGGGTCCACTTTTTCAACATATATTGTGTCTGTTTCACTGATACAGTTTCGGCTTATTGGTATTGAGCATGCAGGTTTCCTTTCTATGGATACATTGTTTTGCAGAAATAAAGCAAGGTTCAGCGCAGTGTATAATGTGGCCGGGCCAGCAGCGGGGAGGGAGAAGATTGATTGATTGAGCCCAATAAAATGATAACTGCCCTTGGCAGAGAGCCAGGAGGCTCGGGGTGCGAGGGAGGCTCAGCGTGCCCTTTGGAGTGTGGGGACACTTGGTATTTACATGTACTCCCTTTTTAAGTTTGTTTTGTTATGAAATGTTTTATATACATAAAACAATATAACGTTTAATACGCATAAAGATTAATAAAGGAATAAAACAATTGCTGATGTTCCGACCATCTAGTTAAGGAAAAGAACATTTTCCTCCCTTCGAAGCCCTGTGTGCCAAAAAGAGCACTTAGGAATTTCAGAAGTGAAGAGACTGTTGTCTCAACCGCCTCCTGCCAGTGTCCATGTGTCTTTCTCTGTCCCCTATGGCTGGAACCCAGGCCCGTGTAGAGTCCTCACAAAATCAGCTGCAAGCCTTTTTCTCTGTACTGTTAGAGCCACGGTCCACGTACATTTTGTTTGAAGTTCCATTTAGAAGCAAAAGACCATTGAATTTTAAAACCAGAAGATCTTTATTTTTGCTTCTCTTTCCTGAAGAATTTTTTTCCCTTTTTAAAATTAAATTCCTGCTTTAGATTATGAAAGTAATGTGTGCCAACCAGGCAGTCAAGAAAACAAAAGATAAAATTTTTCCAGTCCCCACAATTTGGTGTATATCCTTCCACACTTTTTTCTACACGGATAAAGTTCACCTTTAAAAAGGTGAATGGCCCACCTGCATGCCTAGCCCTTGCTGGGCCTGTGTCCCCGCTGTGCCCTTTGCTGTGGTGGCCAGGACAAGACGGCACTCGGCACTAGGCAGGGACCCGGCTCCGCAGGGCCGAGAGCCGGGCCGCGCCCTGCACGTGCCCGGCTGCTTTGTCTCTGCTCACATACCACGCACCTCGCTCCTCCTTTCTCCCCCTGCCGCTGCCGGTGAGAAAAGATCTTTGACAGTGGGCTCACAGGTGGTGTCTTGAAAATTTCGTAGATACAGAATAGAATGGAGACTAACAAAGGTCAACTTATCCGCCACCCAGATACGCACTTGAGGCTGAAAACGTGACAGAAGAGCTATGGTTTATGTTGTTAATGCTTTCTTGCACTTGCAGATTTTTTGCAGTGAGTTTTGCTCCTTTGCACAAGCAGTGTTGAAAACTACGAAAATATTTTGTAAGAGTCGAGTCGTGAAGGAGTCGGTCGTGTTTTGGACCTTTCTGTAGATGCGCGACTGCGTGGTCTTCTCTTCAAACCCCTCTGAGGCCTTGGGGTTTTGAACCCCCTCTAGAATAACATTTCCCAACCTCTTTTTTTTTTTTTTTTTACCCCCCAACCTCTTTTGATTTGTATGTGATCTCTTAAACATGTTTAAGAATTTTAAAAATTACTTTGTCATTTTTGCATTTCCAGAGAAGCAATTTTAAGTATGTTTTATTTCATCATTTTGATCAATAATGCCATCATGTTGGATTGGCTTGGTTTTAATGCAAGCTCAAGTGTTCATAATGTTTAAAGATAAAATTTGGCTTTTTGCGAAATACCAAATGATTATTTCTGTTTAATTTACATTGAGTAAGGAAAAATGTGATTTATCGAAAGACATGCTCAAATGGAATATCATGTTTAGGACTGAATATATATTTTTAAATGATTTGAAATTGAACTACATGCTGACCCATTGAAAATGTTTTTTTAAGCCACTTAGATACGCTCTGTGCTATGTTTGCTTCTGAGCCGTGTGCACGTATCACCTAATCAAAAAGTCTTTAAAAAGTGACTCACTAATCGCATTAAGCCTTAGATGTCTCATGGTTTTGTGCTGGAAAGTCAGGCTGTTTTCCTCCAGTGATCCTGATGTTCTGTTGCCGAAGACAGTTTTTGATTGTTACTTGTGAACAAACTACAAAAGACCAATTTAAGTACCAGAAATGTGTTGAAATGGCTTGCGAGGATTTTGACGAGAGAAGCGCAGACTCATGGGTGGGGAAGTTACCCTGGCTGCAGCCCCCTGGCTCGGGGCCTCGCCACCCTGTGACCTGAGACCACGCGGCTGCGCATTGGCACGTCCCAGATCCTCAGCAAAGGCTGCGGCACTTGTGCAATTAGGCTCTCGGAGACCCTTTCTGACCTGACTTTTGTTTCCGTAGGGAACTGTACCTGGGGAATGAATTGTAGGTTTATACACCCTGGAGTGAACGACAAGGGAAACTACTCCCTAATCACCAAAGCCGACCCTTTCCCGCCCAACGGTGCCCCGCCTCTCGGACCTCACCCACTGATGCCCGCCAACCCTTGGGTGCGTGAATGCCTCTTCTTCTTTAATTGCTAGCAAATCAGGCGTCTGGGCTTTGTCTGAACCTCAAGCTGACAGCAAACTGACATGCCTCACGAAGAAGGCATTTGTGCCTTGGGGGAGCCGCAGAGCCACCTTTTCCAGTGCTTTTCTTGTCCTCGTGTGGACGTAGGCCTAGACTGCCCAGGGGACAGGGAGGCCTGGTGAGGGGAGAGCAGGCCACGTGCGGCCAAGTTGTATTTTATTGGGTATTTTTACTCCCCCATTTCTTTATAGATTTGAAGTTTTACTTGCCTTCTCAACTTTTCCCTTCTCATTTCTTAATAGGGTGGGCCAGTAGTTGATGAAATTTTGCCTCCACCCCCTCCAGAGCCCCCAACAGAGAGTGCCTGGGAACGAGGACTCCGGCATGCAAAGGAGGTAACCGATTCTGCAGAAAACCCGAGGAGGAAGCAGTAGTGGTGGTCCCTGCGCAGGGCTAGCGTTTCTTTGGTCCAGAGACGGTCATGGACAATTCAGGAAAGCCTCTGAAGTTAGAGATCTATTTCTGTGGTTCCTTTACGAGGTAAAGAGTGGAGAATGACGTCTACTGTCTTGCAGGCAGCCTAGGTCGCAGGTGAACCCCAGTAGGCCGGGGGGCCCAGTCCAGTGCACAGTCTTTATGTGGCTTGGTCAGCATCAGGCCACACCCCAGCTGGTGCGGCAGCCCGTGCAGTGCCCCAGGCCCACACCCCCACCGCCCAGGCTCAGCTCTCAGGCGCCCTCAGTGCCCGCCGCCTCGCTCTAGGCCCTGTCCGGCCCCTGGTGTCCGGGCTTAAGATCTGCAGACCAGAGTCTGCCGCACCTGGCCCCAAGTTGGCTTCTCTCCTGGGGGAGGAGAGACAGTGCTCCCTCCTCACTCCTTGTGCCCTGGTCCCTGCACTCAGACCTCAGCGGGTGCCTGTGGGGCTCCCTGTCACCTCCACGAGTGCTGGCAGGAAGAGGCGAGCTCCACCTTGCCTCACTTGAGCGTAGGGGCAGCGGTGTGCAGAGACAGGCGCAGGCTGTCTCCTTCCCCAGAGGCACCTGGGGCCCCGTGTCCGCCCCGAGCGTGGCGCTGCCCCAGCCCCGTCATGCAAGGTTCACTGTTTGCTTCCTCACAGCAGCGCTGAGTGTTCTGACCCCGTGTTGACTTCTTTCTTCTTACAATGGTAGGTTTTAAAAAAAGCAACCATTCGAAAAGAACAGGAGCCCGATTTTGAAGAGAAAAGATTTACGGTGACCATTGGCGAAGATGAACGGGAGTTTGACAAGGAAAATGAAGTTTTCCGAGATTGGAATTCTCGGGTCCCAAGAGATGTCAGAGATACCACGTAAGGAATGACCCTGCCTCTCCCCTCCCTCTGAAAGAGAATTAAGGTGTCCCCATGTGAGGCCCTGCTGTGGAGAGGGCTGCCACATGCCAGTCCCCAGGTGCACTCTGGGCTCATGCTGTCCGCCCTTGCTGGAGTGGGAATGGCCTTCCCGAGCTAATGCAGACTTCTCGCAGTCAGCTTGTCTCGGTGTTTCGCTTCCGTGAAGGAAATGTTTTAGCTTTGTGCCGTGGCCACGTGACTGGGGCATACTCGTCGAGGTTCCTATAAATTCTGAGGGTCTTTGCAGCTGTCCCTGAAGCCCCTAGAGCCCCCCGAGTCTGTGTCTCTGGCTCCCCACCCCTCCCCACGTTCACTGCGGTGCAGGAGCGAGGCAGCTGTGGCCTCTTCATTGCAGCTGCTTTCTCTGTCGTCTCTCCTCCCAAACGTTGATTGCTGGTCTGTAAAAAAATAATTACTGAAGTAGCGCACGGGGTTGAAGAGCATAAGTCAGATCCGTACAAATTACGTGGCTCAAAAAGGGCTGCTCCCCTCTCCCCACTCCTGCCCCCAGGGTTAAACTGGGCTTGTGGAACTCGCCTTGGAATGTTGGCCTGCGGAGGCAGCCAGGTGTGGGTGCGGGTCACAGAAACCGAATCTGGATCCAGTCGGTGATTGGGGTTGGCTCTACCGTTATGCTTAGTCTTACGGTGATAGTTTGTACGTTTACGTTTCCCGTTAGGAGATTATGGTCACTGTGCTTTCTGTCTGAAATGACAGCAGAAGGCACAGAAGAAAGGAGGGCATGCAGCACTTGCGTTTCAGGACACGGCCATGGTGACTGGGCCCACAGGCCCTCCCGGGGCACGCGTGCTCCCCGGGCTTTCCGCCTGCACAGGGTGGGGGGAGGCCCAGTGCTCCACACCTGCCGCAGCAGGTGACACCACAGAGGTTGAAGGGGTAGAAATTTAAAGATGTAGTTAAAACTTGTATGTTTTCTTATTAAATTCCGTGTTGACAGTGTCTGATCACAGGAGGGTTGCAGTCAGGACAGTCTGGACTCTGCCGTCTGCAGGATCATGGGGACATGCCCTGGTGCTCCAGAGGTGTTGGGGTAGGTGTGGACGACACCGTCCTTCCTGCCTTGGAGGGTGTTCACGCACAGGAGCTGGTGTGGGCAGAGCCCCATGAAAAGCACAGGGTGCTCCAAGCGTGTGCAGTAGTTTGAGTGGGGAAGGAAAGGTCCTGGAACTTCGGGTTGGTCCTCGACACCTGCCTCTGGTTCCCCCTGCTGGGCAGAGCTGGGAAGTGTCCCTGATCGGAAGTGGTTCCTCGGGTCTCTGAGGTTCTGTGCGGCGCCCTCCGAGGTTGCAGAAACAAGTGTCTTTAGTCCTGCCCTCCTGTTTTGGTCCCAGGTGACAGAAGCTGGCTGCTGGCTCCCACCTTATCTGCCGGGAGCAGGTGTCTACACTGCAGAGTCCTTAAATTCTAAAGCCACTACAGATAGGGCTGAAGTTTTTTTCTGGTATCTGAGAGCCAGGCTTTTCCTTGTGTTTTATTTCTCTTTTTAATATCCTCTGTGCAGTAGAGTGAACCTGGGGGCTTTTGTGCCAGGCCCCACCCCAGACCTGATGAGTCAGGACCCCTGGCACAGGGTCAGGGCACATGTGGCTGTGGGAAAGAGCTCTGTGTTTCTGGTGGGCACGGCAGGAACGGTCCCGGCAGGATGTAGAGACCACCTGGCGATTTTAGCAGAGAGCGCCTCACAGGTGGACGTGTCGTCTCACGGGTAGACGAGTGGACGAGGCGGCTGCAGAGGTGAGAAGAAAGCACTGGGTGTGGCGGGAGCCGGCGCAGGCTGGCACTCTTAGAACTTAGCGGCGGGGGTCGGGGGAGAGTTGGTGGCGCTGGGACTCAGAACGGAGCGAGCCCCTGCTCACCCCAGCCTGCGGATGTACCCCTTGATTTTGTTCCCTGATGTTGAGTTTTGCGGTGGAAACACTGAACAGTTGTCACATAGAGCCTCCTTCCCGCGGGCAGGCTTCCGTGTCGTCGTGTGGAGCCGGGTACGTCCCGGTAGAATCGTACCTGTCCGAGAGCTCTTGAGGAACGATTCTGAGACACGGTACAAAGGACGGGAAAACTGACTCTTCTGTGTCCCTCTGTGGGAATTGAGCAGTTCGCCCATCAGGATCGCTCAGTGAAAATGATGCTTTGCTGGTGCCTCTCCGCCGCCTCAGGCACTTTGTTCAGACACCAGCTGACTCGAGAAGCCTCGTGCACACAGGACACTAAGGAACGTCTCTACGTAGGGCTGCCGGGGACACTGTTCCAAGCCCGGCAGGCGTGTGATCCCGAAGCCGGCTCAGGATGTCATCTGTGAGGAACACTGTCACGGTGGCTTCTTGTTCAGCCGGGGGCAGACCGTTAGGCAACACACCCAGGCCCAGGACTGCCCTCGCCAACTCCTAGTCACATCCGCAGCCCAGACCGTGGCCCAGAGCAGCTGTTTTTGAAGGGGGGGTGCAGACTTCTTCTCTGTTGGAATAGTACGTCACGGTGGGGTTCAGAGAAACCGGAACAGTGGTTTTCAGAAGGCACACACCTTTCATCAGATCCTGGGTCCCCCAAGTGCTGGCCGAGCGCCTCCATTGTCCCAGACACTTAACTGAGAAAATACCAACCCTTCCTGCCACAGCACCCCCACCCACAGAAAGACGGGGCCCAGCCCCCCCATCCACAGAAAGATGGGGCCCAGCCTCCCACCCATAGAAAGATGGGCACAGCTTCCCCCACCCACAGAAAGACGGGGCCCAGCCCCCCCATCCACAGACGGGGCACAGGCCTGCTTCCCTGTCCTCATATCCGCTACTGACTAGCACAGTGCCTGGCTCGATTAACAGCTTGCTGACCTGAGTCAGGCCTCCCTGCTGCAGGAAAGGAATTAGATGTCATTCCAGTCTGTTGTCAGGTACACAGGGTCTCTAAGCCCGTCAAGAACTCATGCTTGCTGACTCGTGTGCTTATTACACGTGGTTTGTACCCTTGTACTGGTGCCTTGGGAAGCCCCCGTGTTTGGGGAGGAGGGGTTGGGTTGCTTGGAGAGTTAGGCTTGCCCTGCACGTGGGGGAACCCACCTGACCCTTCCTCCTCACGTTAGGTCCCTATAGGAGGCAGAGCAGGCGGGGAGCACAGCCTCCCTCCGCCAGGCTCTGGGTCAGGGTCACTACGGTTCTGACCTTGATCACGTAAAGGCGAGTTTCATGTCACAGACGAGCATTTTATAACTGTTAGATAACAAGTAAACGATGGTAGGTGTTTTAGAACTTTCCTAGTGTTATCTTCTGAGCCTCAGTTTCCTCATCTCAAATGAAATGGTTAAACTAAATGATCTCTAAGCTTCCAGCTCCAAACTTCTAATTCTTCCACGTTCTTGTCTCCTGCCACGCCTCTCCCTGGGGGGCTGTGGACAGAAGCCACCTCCACCACACCGGGGATGGGGTATGTCCTGTGGTTCCTCCTTGGCCAAGGCCTCGGTGCTTTCTCTCCAGTGAGGGGCAGGTCCGCTCTACGGGCCGGTGCCGAGTGTGACACTGCCCGGATCTCTGGGGACATGAGGCGTCTGCGATGGCACCTGGTGTGCGCAGGCCGCTTGACCACAGAACGCTGCTCTCAGAAGGCCCATCGACGTCTTAAGACTCCCTGAAACAATTGGGGAGGCGTTTGTACAGACCACGATACTGTTCAGTAGGATTTATTTTAGAATTACATGGATTAAACAACCACCCTCCAAATTCATTTTGAATGTTTTCCAGAGTTTTTCGAGGTGGTGCTGAGGAGTCAGTTCTTAGCAGGGTTGCGTTTCTTGATGGCATGTTGGCGTGTTGCCACAGAAGGGGCCCTGCTGGACTGGCGGTTCCCGGGAGCCGGCCTGAGGAAACGCGAGTTCCGGCTCTGTCGGCTGCCCGTGTCTGACTCCCCTGTCCTGCGACTTCTCGAAATCCTGCAGGACAGAGGCCTTTTCCATTTGGCTTAATCACAGTTTCCAAAAATGAATGTGCTGGCCCTACCATCCTGCCAGAGCAGGGAACCCTCTGGGAAAGGGTTCTGGAGTCTCACTCGATTGTGTGTGCCACCGCAGGCCTCTGCAAATATTTACTGATGGTTACGATTAAATATTACTTGAGCAGTGTGCAAGTGTGGTTGTTTGAACGACTTCTGGCAGTTTGGAATGAGCAAAGGCTGTGCCCTTTGGCAGAGCCGGATTTGGGTCAGTCTCCTTGCTGGAGGCGTTGCAGTGCTAAGGAGAGACTTCCCAGAGAGCAGCCAGACTGCACAGGCAGACGGGTGACGAGGTGGCCTAGAGGGTGTCCGCAGCCACCCAGGGCTGGGCCTCAGATTCCCGCCCAGTCTACCCAGTGGGAAGACCTGGTCTGGAGCCAAGAAATCCCCTGGAGGAGCCTCGGGGACCATCTGCCGCTGGCCCGGCCCAGAGTGCCCTCCCTTCCTCTCTGCCCCACCGGGAAGGAGGAGCGAGGGGTGGGCTCCGCCAGGAGTTCGGAGCAGAGTCCCGCCATCCCTGGGCAGGAGCCGGTGGAGGTGTGTTGCATGAGGTGGGGCCTGGCCTGGCCTTCTCCCCGGTAGCTGGTCAGTTGTCCCCCCATTCAGTAAAGAGCACCCTTTGCCTGCGAGGTGCCACCCTCATTGTATGTGCTTGGCTCTGTGTGGGCTCCTGCCGTCTTTCACGGGCCGTTTGTTTCTCCCCGTGCCGCAGCGACACTAGTTTAATTACAGAGGCTTCGTAGGATGTTGTGATGTCTCAGAGGGCATTTCTCTCCTGGGGTTTTCTTGGCTGGTCTTGGGGTCCGATTTTCCATGTGAACTTGGGTGTCAACTTGTCTGGCTCCATAAAGGAGCTGACTTGGTGATGCCGGGCCACCCTGTCCCAGAGCAAGGGGCCTCCCCTCGTTCACACGGGCTTTGTTCTTTCAGGACTAGGCCCTGCATGTTTCTGGTTCAATGTGGTTTATTCCTAAGTGCTTTTCCTTCTTTCTTGCCCTTGTAAACAAGGTGTGCTCTGCTCCCTGTGTCCTAACTGGCTACTACGCGTGTGCATGAAGACGCTGTTACGGAACGTGAATGTTTTGCCCTTCTGCCTCGTGGGTCTCTCGTTTGTGTGAATTGGCTTCATTCGCAGGTCTCCAGGGTTTCCAGTTACAGTGTCGTATACTTTGCAAGTCAAGACAATTTCGCTCCTGTTTTTTCTTGTTCTCGTGCCTCTTGTGGGCCCCTCTCGTCCCGGCGAGCTGGCGGTGCCCACGCACACTGGCCAGAGTGGTGGAGACGGCAGGTCTTCCGCCTCCTGATCCGAGGGGACGGCCGTCCTGTTTCTCCACTGAATGAGAGGCTGGCTTTAGTTCTGAAGCATACAAATATATTTTTGTTACGAATGAATCAATTCCTCTTTCCTTGAGTATTTTTTGTCAAGATTGGGTGTGGGATTTTTGTCAAAGATATTTTTGTCATGTATGAACATAGTCCTGTGACTTTTTGGTTTATGATTATATGTAGTTTACTAGTGGATTTCCTAACACTGACTCCCCCTTGCATTCCTAAATCCCACCCACAGTGTATTATTTTCTTAACGTGGCGTTGGCTTGCATCTTCTAACGTTTTACGTGATATTTTTGCATTGGGATTCCTGAGTGATCAGATTTACTGTTTATTGGCTCTTTTTTCAGACTGGAGCCTTACGCGGACCCTTATTATGACTATGAAATAGAGCGGTTTTGGCGTGGTGGACAGTATGAGAATTTCAGGGTTCAGTACACAGAATCAGAACCGTACCATAATTACCGAGTAAGTATGCCTAAAACTGCAGACCTTTTCGTTCCAGTCTCCCCTTCCTTTCCTGGGACTTCACCCGGGCCTGTGCTGTCAGCACGTGTGCTCGTTTCAGACCCAGACAGATCGCATGTGAGGACTCACTCAGACCCACGGATGACGTCTGTGGTCATTGGAACAGGGATTTTCCTACCAACTTTGTCCTTGCTGTGGTTTTTTTAAAATTAGATTTCCCATAAGGTTCCTGAGGCAAGTTTCGAGGGAGTGTGTCTTGCTCTCCTCGGCTCTTTTGTGGTGACACTGGTCATCGTCATGCTTGTTCTCGCCCTTTTAACTCAACCCGGTAAGTCTGACCGTGGGCCTGTCCCGCCCCACTGGTCCGATGGAAGCTGGCCCTGTGCTGGGGTCTCCTCCCCCCGAGTCGGTGAGCCTGAGTGCAGTGTGCTTAGGGACGGGTCCTTCCTGTCCTGCAGACCAGGTCCTTTCAGCTCCAGGGGGTTGGCAAAGCTGCCCGCGGAACAGATCAGGAGGAGCAGCTGAGCACTTTGTGCTACGGCTGCTGGGACGGGCATGAGTGCCCAGGAGCCCACGTGGGTGAGCGTGTGGAGAGAAGAGGGCCCCCTAGTGCCAGAACCCCCAGGTTGGTGCTCCTGTGCTCCCCTCCCGTGGAGCCGCTTCCTCGGTTGTGTCTGGGCTGCAGGGTCCTGGTCCTGGATCCTGGGCAGGGCAGCCTTAAAGGAGGAGAAAGCCCTGGGAGTCACTCCCTTCCGTGTCCCTCCTCTGCTGCATCCGAGGGGCAGCGGCTGGAAGGCCGGGGGCGCACTCGGCATTTGCCCACAGGCGGCCTAAAGCCTGAAGTCTGTCGGGTGCACTGTGATTGGACTTTTTTCAGTTTTAACTTTGAATATTAGAGCAAATGAATAAATCAGAGGAATCATTCAAACCCACATTTGAGGGTTGTGTTAGAAAACAGGAATGACGCTAAGTGAGGTGCTTCATGGGCACCTGCCCCTGGGGGACAGCTCACACCCCTCTTCCTGCAGACAGGGCCGAGTCCAGGCGGAGGGGCTGGCCCAGGCCGCACATGGAGAGCCGCCTCTCCATTCACACTGGGCTGTGGTTGCAGAGTTTTGGGGGTTTTTGCTTGTTTTTTAGTGACAGGGTCTCACTCTGTCAACAGGCTGGGGTGCAGTGGTGCCATCACAGCTCACTGCAACCTCGGACCCCTGGCCTCAAGCGATCCTCCACCTCGGCCCCCCAGAGCCCACCGTAGGGGCCAGAGGTCTCGACTGAGTTAGTCTAGCGGTCGTGGTTGGGAGAACATCACTTTTAGGTTGTGTCTGGCTCTAATTTGGCGTCTGCCTGTTTTTTGACGCTGTGTTTTGAGGAGAAACTCTGGAATCCAGTCAGCACTGAGAGTGCTCCCTGCACCCTCCTCTCCCCGCCCCGCCCGCCTCCCCACGCGTGCTCCAATCCTACTCCTGTGTGTTTGGCTTTTTAACAAGGAAAGGGAGCGGGAGCGCGAGAGAGAGAACAGACAGCGCGAGCGGGAGCGCGAGCGGGAGCGGGACCGCGAGCGGGAGCGCCGGCAGAGGGAGCGCGAGCGCGAGCGAGAGCGGGAGCGCGACAAGGAGCGGCAGCGGAGGAAGGAGGAGTGGGAACGCGAGCGGGCCAAGCGCGACGAGAAGGACCGGCAGCACCGCGACCGCGAGCGGGAGAAGGAGCGGGACAAGGACAAGGAGAAGCCCCGGCCCCGCTCGCCACAGCCACCAAGGTAGGCCCGGCTTCCTGGCCAGGGCCCTGCTGCCCAGACCCAGAGCTCTCCCAGCTCTTTCTGTCCCGCACGCAGGCGGCTCTCTCGCGTCGGTTCCCCGGAGAAAGGGCTCACGCTCACCAGATGGACTCTGATGCGCTTCGATGAGCACGTGCGCCCGTGTGTAGCACGTGTGATGTGACACACACCGTGCGCACCGCGTTACTGTCCTAAGTCAGGAGAGTTCTGGGTTCCAAAGCACCTCTGGCCCCTGGCGCTTGGGTGAGGCCTTGGGTCCTGCAGGGGTCTGTGATGCTGCGCACCTGGGGCTCCCTGAGCTCTCTGCTGCTCTCCTCCCATGCCGGGCTCCGCTGATGTGAGGGCCCCTATGGTGGGCACCGCAGAGACCCCCAGCAAAGGCCCAAAGACAGGCCTGGGACGGCCCTTTTTCTCTCCTTTCAAACATACCTGGATGTTAGAGCAGAAGGGTGGTCCTCACTAGAGAGCCAGAGAGCTGGATAAAGGTGTGGGGTGGTATACAGCTTTATTGAGATACAGTTTATGTGCCATGTGACCCATTTAAAGTGACAATTCAGCGGTTTTTAGAATATTCACAGAGCCGTGTGGCCATCACCACATCCAATTGTAGAACACGTTTATCTCCCAAAAACAAACCTTTTACCAGTTAGCAGTCACTCCCCGTTGTCTCCAGACCCCCGTCCTCACAGCCACTAGTCTGCTTTCTGTGCGCAGGGCCTGCCATCCAGGACATTGCCCAGAGACAGAATCACACGATACGTGGCCTTTTGTGACCGACTCCTCTCGCTGAGAGTGATGCTCTAAGTTTCATCCACGTGGCAGTGCTTCACCCCTTTCTGTGGCTGCGTGGAAAATTGTGTAGTGGGCCACGTTTGTCGGCCCATTCGTCCACCCGTGCACATCAGGGCATTCTCACATTTTGGCTGTTGTGAATGTGAACGTTTTTGTGCAAGTTTTTGTGGACATAGGCTTTTGTTTGCCTTGGTGTACGCCTAGGAGTTGGACTACTGCATCCTGTGGTCACTGTTTTAACTGTGTGAGGAGCTGCCAGGCTGAGCCTCCTGCTTGGGCCAGCAGTTCAAGACCATCCTGAGCAACAGAGCGAAAAGACCCGTCTCTACGAACACAGTGAAATCAGCCAGGCGTGGTGGTGCTCCTGTAGTCACACCTACTGGGGAGGCTGAGGCAGGAGGATCGCTTGAGCCCAGGAGTTTGAGGCTGCAGTGATCACACCACTGCATTCCAGCCCACACAGCAGAGCGAGGGGATCAAAGTAGCTCCTTCTCAGGAAGTGGCCCAAGACTTTTCCAAGGCCTTTGGCTGCATACGTGTTTTCTTTGACTCAAATCATAAAAATCCAGGCTTTGCCTACACCTGCCAGTAAAGCTGGGCTCCTCGAGACCTGTGGTCATGGACAGCAGCATGGCCAGAGCCACGTGGGGCCACACCTTGGAGAGGCCATGCTCCCCACACAGCTCAGCGTGGGCCCCCTACCCTGGTCCTTGGCCCAAATGCTTTCTTCTCACACTTCCCTTCAGGGGGGCTCTGGGGCTCTGATCTGGGAGGGTTCGCCACCACCAGGGCATGAACGCAAACCCCTCATCCCCTCGTCTTGTCCACGTAACTGTCCAGTGTCCTTTCTCGTATACAGTTGCGTTTCTAAGAATGAGCTCTCGGCGTGCGGTCTGTCTGTGGGTTACGCGTGGCGGCGGCGGTTCTTAGCTGTGCAGGGGCCGGTTTGACTTTCCATCCTCCGGATCCTAGTGAATTCACTTTTCTAAATGTACTGTTTTTTTCATACTTTCCTAACATTGGGCAAGGTAATGTTCTTAAAGAACATTAATAATCACATATTTTAGGCATGTTGAATCTTTTTATGTTACAGTAACCACTCTTTAAGTGATTTTGGAGTTGGTACCGTCATCTGAACAGAAAAGCTGCTGTTGACCTTGACACTGCTCTGTCTTGTTGGGCCTTTTCAAGCCCCGTTTTGATGGAAGCCCTTCCCCTCAAGTGCCCCAAAGTCCCAGCGTGGATTCAGCCCCGGGGCTGCATCCTCCCCGAGCCCCCCGGGGCCTCACCTGGGCAGATCCCTCTGCCTGGATGGGCTGCCCCCCGCCTCCTCCAGGGCTTCGCTCAGATTCCCCTGCACGCAAAGCTCCCCCTCTCGCTGTTCTCCCGCCCCTAGTGCATGCCGTCCCTGCTGTCACATCAGCACGCACTCACCAGCCTCTGTCTTGCTGCCCTCTGTCTCCGGTGCCCGTCACAGAGCCCCGCCCCCGAGCTGACATCTGAACGCCGTCCATAAGTTTCAGGTTTGGTAGCAGCCCGCATTTTTACCTCGTGACACAGTCAAGTGTTGTAGGATTGACAGAATTGCAGATTGATTTTTGTAAGCAGAGCTAGCTCAGTCCACCTTTCAGATTGACAGGGTGGCACTGTCATGCCTGTCCAGATCCTGTGAAGGGTCTGTGAAGCAGAGACCCAGCTCGTGACATCCAGGTCAAAGGTCAGTCTGTGTAGCTCGGCAGGTGCGTGAGTCCCGTTAGCGTATGTGCTTCAGTGGCTTAGGAGCGTCTTGACACTGGCCAGAGACCTCCCTCTCCAGCCCCCGCTAACATATCCTTGTTTCCAAGAAAGGAGGGGGCGGGGCGGGTCTCCCATATCAGGTGTCTGTGTTTCCAACTCAGGGAGGGTTTTTATTCAGGAGGGAGTGTGCTTTTAGCAGAGGTTTGGAGGACGGCCTCGCCTACGGCCAGCTGTTGTTTCCATGCTGTGGCCACGCGCTAACTCACGGGGTGAGGCGTGTGTGCGCAGCTCCAGTGGTCCTGTTTGAATCCGGTGCTGCTTAACCTCTCCAGGAGAGGGGTGTGTTACGAATCCAAAGGAGTCCTTTAAAGGTGGTGGCACTTATTGGCTCCACACCAGGCAACAGATCACAGACCCCTGGCTATGGACCCTCAGACACTGACAGATTCTGACGTTAGTGACGGGGTCAGTGAGAACTCAGATGCTCTCTGGTCTGATCCTTGCTCAGGCGCAGTTCAGCAAACTCTGGACTAAATGGTTCTTCCTGAAATCGGACCCAGCTTTCATCTCCAACGGGGCAGAGCCAGTCTCCCATCCTGTGTGTGACCTGGTCCATTTCCCTCCTGTTAGACTCACATCCCCTTCCTTAGCCTCTCAGAGCACTCAGTTGTGCTCCTATGGCTGCCACACACGCACACATGGTCACATACGCACACCTGCGCACACACACGCGCATGCACACACACACGTACGCACGCACGCTGCTGGCCGCAGACCGGGGCTCTCCCGCAGCACTTGATCTCCATTCAGCCTGGCTCCTGGGTGCTCGGGAGTCTCCAGTCTGTCTTTGATCACCCCGAGGGAGCCCTGCCAGGCCCACTCCCAGCCCGGAGGGCAAGGGTTTCACCAGAGCAGAATTTCCAGCACAGAGCTCCTGCTTCCTTTTCCCTTATCAGCCAGAACTGGTGTGACCGCCCTTTCCAGAGTAGCTGGACTCCCTGGCAGTGACGCATGCGTGTGTGTGACCTCCCTGGTGAATGGCCTCGCCTGTACAGGCTGGGAATTTTTAATCATCAGGTGGATAGAAGGAACTTTTCTTACCTGAAATAGGAGGAGAATGACGTCATTTCATCTAGGGAGAGCCGCTTGGAAAGACTTTGGCTTCATTTGCTGAACAGAACATCGAGGAGGGATTCTGTGTGGGGCAGCAGGGCGTCTGCGGGACGGTCAGCCTGAGCAAAGCCGCGCGTTTGCTCGGTCTGCAGCCCGAGGAGCTCCTGACGCCCGAGCACTTCGTGACCCCTCGGCTTCGGGAGAGGGAGGCGCAGACATGCAGCAGGCGGGCAGGCGTGCTTTTAGCAGAGGGCTAGGACCGAGGGCCTCTCCTGGCATGGGTCAGGCGGGTCAGGACAGGAAGCGCCGCCCAAACCGTCTGAGCGGCACTCAGCCCTCATCCCTGTCCTTTGGGGAGCCCCTTCTTTTTCTTACCCAGCCTAACGCCCCTCTTTCCCAAAGCGCTTCCTCGCCCACTCGGGTGTTGCACGCTGAGAGGCGATGGGCGAGCTGTGTCCTGTCGGAATCTGCTTCGGGACTTTCTGACCAGCCGCTCTCCCGACCAGGTGCGGTTGCCATAGTGCGGTCTGCGTCACTCTTCCAGACGAGCACAGAACCTTCCATCCCGTTCTGTAGAACACATCCACATAACTAGGGGTAAATCCCTTTTGTGAAACCTACTTCCAGTCTTCACAGCCAGCCCAGTGGTGTGCTCACAGCTGAGGCGGCGAGTGTGCTGTCCTCCGGCTGGCGCAGGCGGGTGATGTCATGGTGCACACGAGCGTGACTGGGACCTTCTCGTACGAACTGCCCGGCTGCCTGTGAGCTGTTCGCTCAGACGTCCACGGGACTCGTGCGGCTGCACTGCCCACAGGCCTGCGGCGGGAGGTCCTGGCTGAGGAGGGCTCGCCCCGGGGCGCCTGGCCTCAGCACTCGCTTGGCCCTGGTTCTTTGCTGTCGCTGAAGCCACCCTGTTTTCCTGTTGGGTTCGCAGACATCTGTGTCAGCGCCCCGTGTGAGCCCCCAGTGCCTGCTCAGAGTTGTCTGGGATGAGCCCCTCCCCTGCAGCTGGAGGCGCCCCGGGGGTCTCAGGATCTCAGGCAGGGAGGGGCCCAGCTGGCGTAGCCAGTTTCTTCAAAGACATTCATGACTCCCACAAAGAGGGTAAGAAGCATGGTTTAGAGTCAACTTCTGGATAAGGGGCTGGTTAGGGTCAGGGTGTAACGTACAGTATGAGACACTGCGTGTGTAAATGCTGCTGTTCACGTTTGTTCTGTGTTGGGACTCGTCTTACAGACGTGGGTATGTCCGTGCGGCCCTCGGCCCGAGCTGTGGAGAAGGGCGACAGCCACTCGGGTCTGCTCTGGCTGGTGGTCCCTTGCACTCCACTGTCTTGGGTTTCCCTCTGCTGACTGCCTCCTGAGTTCTTGGGCGCTGCCATCCCTCCTTCAGCCCTGCCCGGCATGGCTGCCGCGTGTGAGCAGGTTCCTTGCCTCCGTTTCAGCACCGTCCCTTGATACCTTCCGGGAGTGGGGTCCGTCCACCTCTGGGATCCGAAGGTCGTGATGAACTGTCCTCCACCCCCAGGGCGGAGGCAGCTCTGCTGACCCTGAGTTTGTCACACACACAGCTTGTCCGGGACGCTCTGGGGCTACCTCCGACATTCTGAGGCCATGGAGCGCAGGTTGCCCTGGGCGGCCCACTCGGAACTTGCCGGAGTGCGATGCCCCCGTCCTTGCAGGGTCAGCTTTGGTACAGCCGGTGGTTTTTCTGTTACCACCAGAGAAACTTGCCCTTCTGATCTGTCCTGGGCATTGCTTAACTGCCTGGCTCTGAGGAAGCCGCTGTGCCCAGGGCACTTTGGAGGAAAAGTCAGGTTCCCCGTATCCACGGGTTCGCTTTCTACTGTTCCCGTCACCCCCAGTCAACCGTGGTTTGAAAATCAGTGCGAATGGTACAGTAAGAGACCTTGAGAGTGAGAGAGACCACGTCCACGTAATTTTCATTTATACAGTGTGTTGTTATAGTTGTTCTACTTTATTACTAGGTAATTTCCTACTGTGCCTAGTTTATAAATTAAACTTTGTCATATGTATGTGTGTAAAGGAAAAAACTGTGTGTGTGCGCGAGGTTTGGTATGATCCGACGGTGCAGGCACCCGCGGGGCTCCTGGAACGGGCCCTCCAGGTCAGGGCCGTGGCTGTGCTGAGCTGTCTCTGGACTGCTCGCCCCGTGAGCGCTCCAGAAGTTGCCCAACCGTTTGATACAGTTGGGTGGATAGAAAAATAGTGGTGTTTCCTGTCTTATATTAAAACCTAATTATAGGCTGGGCACAGTGGCTCCTGCCTGTAATCCTAGCACTCTGGGTGGCTGAGGCAGCAGGGTCACTTGATCCCAGGAGTTGGCGGTTACTGTGAGCTGTGGTGACGCCACTGCACTCTGCCCAGGCGACAGAGTGAGACCCCTTATTCTTCGTGGGGTCCTAGGTGGGAGTGGGGGTGACCTAGAGAGCAAGAGCAGTGTTGATCGTCTTGGAAGGGTCTGAGAATGTGTTTCGGTGGCGTGGCCCTCACCACTGAAACGGTAGGAAATGTGAGTGACGCTCGTCCGCCACTGAGATGGTACAAGTGATTGTTTCTTCTTTTTATTCATCCAGAAAGTAAAATGCAAGTGGGTGAGAATAGGTGTGTTACGTTGTTAGTAGTTATGTTTCTCCGCATTACTTGCTCAGGATTAAGTTCAGATACGTCGTCCACATCCTTAGGTTGACGTGCTGTGTCTGGCCACGGTGCCCTCTCGCTAGGGGCTGCTGTCTGTCTCGCCCTTGGAAGGGCTGTCGTTGGCAAGGGCAGCTCTCAGGGAACAGAGGTTATGAATCTCCTGGCCCTCAGGAAAGCCCTGCTGCATTGGAGGACGTCCGGGTCAGGATCTGCAGCCTGGGCTCCTGGGATTGTCGGGAATTCTAAGTAGAGCACGTCGGTGGGAATTGGCTCCTTTTTGTCCATTCACCGCGCTCGTGGCGTGTGCTGCGGGACTCCTTTTGTGTGTGTAGGGGACGTGAAGTTTAGAAGTGGTGCTAGGATGTACAAGTTACATCACAGCCTGTGTGTGTCATTGTTTGTGTATATTACTAGGTCCCCAAGGGAAGGCCAGCAGCACCTGTGGCAGAGGCCGGAGGGAGGGTGTGTGCAGCGGGGTGGATCACGGACAGCAGTGGTGGTCCAGGAGGGGCTTCACAGGGAGGGGTGTCACCAGGCTCAGTGTCTGCAGCCGGCAGGAGTCCATCTGTGCCTTGTCAGGTGTGTGAACAGGAAGGGATACGATGGGGCAGTCCCCCCAGGTTGTGATGCCGTTGTGCTCAGTGTTCTGGCAGGAAGTCCAGGAGGGCGAGGGGACCTCACAGGCCGTGGGACAGGCACTCGGGGCCTGCTCTGGCCTCTTCCGTTCTGTTGCAAGGGAGGTGCGCAGACAGGTCTGTGGCCCAGTGCTCGAGGGGCAGGAGAGAGGTGCCGTGGAAGGTGCCTCGGTGCTTCCAGAAGAGAGTACGAGCAGATGCAGCCAGGGAGACCGTCTGCGTCGCCTTCCCTTTCCTCCTCCTCAGATGTTTAGCCCTTTTGATTTCGGAAAAGAGCCTTCGTTGTTTTTATCTTTGACCCCAAACTTGGCGGCTGCTCAGGTCGGAGTTGCCACACACATGTGGCTGCGACGGCCTTGCCTTTCTGGCACTCACAGGCCTCTCGGCTGGCATCGTGAGGTGCGAGGCGCGGCCTGTGCTGCCCGGGCCTGGGCCTCGTCTGCCCGCAGTGTGTGCACGGACGGTGCAGCTGCTCTTTGCCCCTCGAAGAGTCTCCCCGGCCTTGAACAAAGACGGTGCCTGGAAGATAAGAGTGGTGTCCCGGGCTGCAGGGAAGGCCCCTTCGTTGGCCCGGGATTATCTGCAGGCTTTTCTTCTGTTGAGGAGTGTTTATGCAAATCCCAGGTCTGCCCCTGCCCAGCTGGGAGTGGCTTTGCTGACTGAGGTCCTTCCGACCTGCTTTCTCCAGTCCACACTGGGCTTCCTCCCTCCCCTCCTCCTCGTCCCGTGGTGAGGAGCCAGGCTGCACACAGCGAGAAGGTGCGGTAAACCTGCGGGTTTGTGTCCTTGTTTAGTTTTTTGTCTGCCTGGTTTTTCCAGGTCTAATCAGGATTTCCTCTGCGTGGTTGTCCTTCACTGAGAAAGGGCTCTGCCCTGGGCTTCCTGGGCCGCCTTAGCAAGCCGGGGGCAGCCCTGCCCTGTGCCATGGCCTGGGGGTCTGGAGACTCGTGATCAGAGCACGATGGAGGTGGCCACCCGATGGCCCCAGCCCGGTCAGCCCCAGGTCTCAAGCGCAGTGGTGGGAGGTGCTGGCCTGTGCCAGGCTCCCAGGGCACAGCAGCCGTGCCGGGGTCATCTCGTCCAGGCCCTCAGCAGGGCCTTTCTGTTCCTCCCTGTTAAGAGATGAGAACATGTTGTGAAAAACAGTTATTAGTAAAATTCCTGAGAGCATCTAGTAGTCAACGCGTTAGGACATTTTCTTTGCAGAAATGGAAAAATTTTAAATAACATTTGAGATATTTTCTGTAATATAAAACACACTGATTTTGGAAATTTTGGAAAACTTTCTAAGGAATTAGAGAGAGAAGTAAGGAAGAGGGTTTGGCTGGAGATGCCCACTGCCGTCACCCGCTGTGCCCCGCCAGCACCCCCGCTGGCCTTGTCCCTTGACAGGTGGCGTCTCGCTCGGCCTGTTTCCCCGACTGAATGGTACGTGAACGTTTTTTCCATGAGCCTTTGCTGATCGTCCGCTGAGTCATCTTCCCGAGACCTCTGCCGTTGAGACTGGGGACTCCGTCGTGCATCCAGGTCTGCAGCCGCGTTTTCAGGGCGCGGGTCCCCAGGTCTGGGAGGTACCACCTGGGCTCAGTGCATTGACGCTGGGTTTCAGAAGTCTCCAGAGCGACCTAGGACTCGGAGACCCCAGACCAACTTAGTTCTTGTGCCACCCACATGGTTTGCTGTCTCCAGACACTAGTAATACCTGCTATTTATTTGCATATTCTAAATGTTTTCACTTTTTAAACTTAAATACATTGTAAGAGGAAATCGTGCGTCATTACTGTAAAGCAAACACCAGGTGGTTTGTCATAGTGAGCCATCGTGTGATCAAGTCAGAAATAAAAAGGGTCGGCTGTGCGCTGATTGCAGTCGTGCTCTGGGGCGCGTGGACTTGGTGGACAGGACTCCCTGCGGGATGCAGCCTGGAGCAGCCCTTCAGAACGGGAAGGAGCCACTGGGGCTGAGTCCCCCTGTCGAGAGCCCACAGGCCCATCCACAGGAGAGACTAACGACACCGTCCAGGCCTGGGGCTGGCCCTGGTGCTCCGAGTGCCAGTCCATTCTGAAACTCAATGTTACTAACTCCAGAGGGAGTGAAAGATTCTTCCTGGGGAGAAACGTTGACTCTCAGAGGTTGCGCAGGGCCCGCGGTGGCCCACTTGCAGCTCCGGCCAGTTTACTTTCCGTGCTGGGCGTGGGGCCAGCTCGGCACTGCTTGCTCCTTCCCCCACGCTGCAGCCGGAGCCCTGGCTGAGTCTAGAGGAGAGGTGGCCACTGATCACTGTCCTGCTTCCTGTCCGTTTCTCTCTCCCTGTGGTGGAAGGACTGCACCATCCTGGTGACTGCTGGCTGTTCCTTTTCCTGCTGTGCTTTTAGGATAAGAGTACACAGGAAGTGTAAAGGTGAAAGTAGCTATCTAGTGGCCAGTGACAGGTAGAATCATCAGACAGGTTTTCCCTTCCTTCCTGGATTACTTTTCCAGGGACACCTGGATGTGGCAATAATTCTTTGGGCTGAGATAACAGGGACTTAAGCCTCAAAACTTCCTTGGGGAAGTTTTAAATGTTGGATGTTGCTCCTGTCCTGGCTTCTCAGCAGGTAGTAGGCTTGGTGTTTGCTGGCCGGTTGGTTAATTAAACAGAAGTTCCAAACATATAAACAGGCAATTGGCCAGACATGGTGGCTCACATGTGTAATCCTAGCACTCTGGGAGGCCGAGGCAGGAGGATCACTGGAGGTCAGGAGTCCGAGACCAGCCTGAGTAAGAGCAAGAACCCATCTCTACCAAAAATAGAAAAATGAGCCAGATGTGGTGGCGTGTGCCTATAGCCCCAGCACCTCAGGAAGACGAGGCAGAGGGGTCGCTGGAGCCCAGGAGTTTGAGGCTGTAGTGAGCTATGATGACGCCACTGCACTCCACCTGGGGCAACAAAGTGAGACTCTGTCTTTAGGAGAAGAAAACAAGAAACAGGCAACGTTGTTTGTATGTCAATGTGTGATTATATGATATAAGCAGATGTCACAGCAAAGCTAGATGTGAACAAAATGCTGGTGGCAGAGAATCCCACTCACAGTAACGCAGTAACCAAGACACTTCAATAAACATTTTTTAAAGGTAGGACCTTTTATGCAGAAAACTATTATCCTTTACTGACACCCATAAAGGAAGGCGGGAATAAATGGCGATGCTGTTAGTAAGTTTCGTAACACCGTCCCCCAGAGCCCGGTGGGCGGGGGGCAGCTGTGAGGAAGTTCTGCGGCGAGCACACAGGGCACCAAGGAGTCTGAAGGTCAAGTGTTGGTGACTTCGGGGATCTGTGGACCCAGGCACGGGTGCGAGTGCAGCGTGAGCGCAGCAGGGCAGGTGGGAGAGCAGGGCCGTAGCCCACCGGGCGCTCGGAAGGAATGAGGGACACGCATTGAGGGCGGCGTCACACGCCCTGAGGCAAATGGCCTGGGAAAAACAGAGCAGTCAAGGGTCCAACTGCCGATACGTAAAGAGTCCTTTAGAAAATGGGCGGAGAGCAGGAGCAGAGACCTTAGAAGACACAAGTAGCCGAGAAACAAACACGAAAGCGGCACCCGTCCCAGACGCAGAGCAGCGCCACGGAGAGCCATTTTCCCTGTACGCACCTGCCAGTCCCTGGGTAGTTGTTGTTGGGTTGGTGGGGGTGGCTTCTCCATGGCAGCTCAGGAGCCTAGTGGCTCCGAGAGCGAGGCGGGATGGGCACAGGCTGCGGGCAGGTGTCGCGGGACATTTTTACCAGCACCTGCCAAGGACCTGCAGCGTCTGTCTGCTCTGACCACTGTGTCCGTTTCTTAGGAATTTTCCCTAAAAGAAATCAGACGTCCATAAAGGTTTATATATAAAAGTTCATTTTAAGGTTGTGTGTGTTTTGTTAAAGATAGAGACAACTGGGTCAGGCGCAGTGGCTCACACCTGTAATCCTAGCTCTCTGGGAGGCCGAGGCGGGCGGATTGTTCGAGCTCAGGAGTTCGAAACCAGCCTGAGCAAGAGCGAGACCCCGTCTCTACTAAAAAATTAGAAA
>NW_012151474.1:1382393-1401425 GCF_000956105.1 Propithecus coquereli
TAAGTTCTGTGAGTGGAACATCTGGTGCCTCTTCTCTGGGAGCCTTCGTCTTTCAGGCATTCCCTAAATAAGCCCACTGTGTCATCTCACCTCCCAGTTTCTCTCACCCACATAGCGCTGCCGTGAAACGGAAGGTGGCCCGAGAGTCGCTAACACCTCTGTGATTTTAGCCGTCAAGCTGAGCCACCAAAGAAGGAGGCGGCCTCCACAGGGCCGCAGGTGAAGCGGGCAGACGAGTGGAAGGACCCGTGGCGCCGATCCAAGTCTCCCAAGAAGAAACTCGGGGTATCCGTCTCTCCTAGCCGGGCACGGAGGCGCCGGAAAACATCAGCCTCATCAGCCTCCGCCTCCAACTCCTCCAGGTAAGGAGGCTGGTCGTGCGCGTGGTCGCGAATGCCTCGGGAGGACGGAGCCACACCCTGCGCCACCTCCCTGACCCCAGCCACGTCCACTCCCTGGGTCGGGGGGGACACCCTGGCCAGACTGTTTCTGTTGGCGTCGTTGCCTGAGGAAAGTCAGTGGGACGAACAGGCACTCGTGCCTTCAGCAAAGAGCGTCAGTGCCAGACAGGGCTGACGCCTAGAGCCCTGGTGAGGCTTCACGCCCCTCCAGAACAAACCGTTGGCATCAGCCAGGATGCGGCAACCCAGCGCGGGGCACAGACACCAGTAAGCGAGCCTCGCTGCGCTCGGGGAGTCGCACAGCCACGCGGGAGGGAGGGGCGAGAGCCCTCGCCAGCTTTGGAAGAGGCGGTGAGGGCAGGAGACCAGGAGGGCTGTGCAGGACGCTGGGGTCCGGCTAGGCAGCTTCTCTGGGGAGTCGGGTCAGCAGCTCTGGAACCCTCGGCGTGTGGTCTGGGTCTGGGCACACAGCGCGCGAGTGGTGGGGCCGGGGGCCCCGCGGTGCCCAGTGGGAGGTCAGAGTTCCTAGTGGTGCAGGTGGCAGGGGCAACACAGACACACCCTGGCGCTGTCCACTCGGCACACGGGATGCCCGGGTCTTGGTTGCAAACACCAGCCTGCGCTGAAGGGGGCTGGACGGCGGGGGGTGGTGTGAGTGTGTCTCTGCATGTGAGCGTGTGCCTGAGTGTGTCCGTGTGTGTCAGCACGTGCGGCTGTGTGGTCCGGGTCTGCGCTGGGGAACAGCGTGTCCCGTGAGAGCAGTACCAGGCATCGGGTCCCTCTCTCACTCCCACGTCCCTCCCTCTTCACGCTCTAGGTCATCTTCGCGGTCTTCGTCCTACTCCGGCTCTGGCTCGTCCCGGTCGCGCTCCCGATCCTCGTCCTACAGCTCCTACTCCAGCCGGTCCTCCAGACATAGCTCTTTCTCAGGCAGCCGGTCCAGGTACGTCCCAAGGCCCGGGCAGGGGCCTACGGCAGCAGTGGCAGGTGTGAGCGCCTCTAGACACCGCCGGGGCTCTGCGCGTTTGCGCTCAGTGGCAGGTCACTGTCTGCTGGGTGCTTGTTTTCAAAACGTGTTCAGTGAGTTGCGTGTCTGATGGCACATTCTAAAGAACGGTGTGTGGCGGGTGCCAGGGCTCTTCCCGCGTGAAGTGCACATTGAGCAGAGGGTGTGGCGCGGACCCTCCGCGAAGTCAGAGGCACGGCCGTGGGTCTCACAGCTCTGGCCACGTCCTCCAGGACCACACCGTGCCCTGGGGGCTCCTGGCTGAAACCACCTGCGACACACTTCGAGTGCTCAGCGGCCGGGTGCAGCTGGTGTCTGTCGTATTGAATAGCACAGATATAGAATGTTTGCATCATCCCAAGAAGTTCTAGAAGGTTTGAACAACTTTTTGTTGTATTTTTCCCATTGAAAAGAGAATTTTAGACAAATCTTGGTTGCCGTTTGTGTAGAAAAAAATAGTCACTGGTTAATGCATTAAACAGGAACTTTCACCAGCACGCATTAGCTAGCGCCCCACACCCACCCTGCCCTGCCCACGGGAGCCTCTCGCCGGTGCAGTCCCTGCTGTCACACTCTGCTGCATAGGAAACCCCTCCCCGCTCCCCACTCCCCACTCCCCACTCCCTTCTCCCCCGTCAGGACAGGAAAGACCCAGGCCAGAGGGAGACGGAGAGCAGAGGCGTCCGTGGGCCGCCGTCTCGGCCGCCTCCTCCATGAGAGCCCAGCGTCCAGCTCTGCCCAGTCGGGCCTGTGCCCGTCCTGCAGCCACTGCAGGCTGTGCAACCAGGAGGCATCCTGGTCCCAGCCGTTGGACAGAGAAGTGCACAGACCCCACACTCTCCCCCTTCTGCTTTCGGAGGCCTTAACTCCAGATTCTTGGAGTAAAGCTGATCACCTTCCTGGCAGACGGTCTTACCTGGGGCTCGGTGGCGAGGGGTTCGGGCAGCAGCACAAGATGGCTGCAGCTGTCGAGTCTGTGGGATGGAACGTGGAGCAGAGATTGTGTGTGGGACCTGTTCCCATGACGCTGGGCCTTGTGCAGAGCAGCAGAGAGCTGTGCGGCAGGCTCAGGGTCAGCTGTGGGCACCCTGGGGGCAGGACCGAGCCTGGGCCTCACCACGACCTGGGCTCTGGGGAAAGGTGAGCTCGGGCCCTTGGGAGTGCCGCCTGCCAGGGGAGGAAGGACACGTCACACCCTCTGTGTGGGGCGTCATTTAAGAAACAGGCCCAGGCCAGGCGCTGTGGCTCACACCTGTAACCCCAGCACTCTGGGAGGCCAAGGCAAGAGGATCGTTTGAGGCCAGGAGTTCAAAACTAGCCTGGGCAACATAGCAAGACCTCATCTCTACAAAAAAGATCTAAAACTTAGCTGGGTGTGGTAGCTCACACCTACAGTCCCAGCTACTCGGGACGCCGAGGAAGGACTTGAAGGTCAGTGAGCCGTGACGGCGCCACTGCCTTCGTGCCTGGCAGCAGAAACAGGCCCGCGAGGTGCAGGAAGAAGGCCTGAGCCAGGCTGAGAAGTGCGGACGTTTGGAAACGTGAAGTCACGGTGATGCGCGGGAGACGGTTCACCGTGACCTGTGCTCTGTGTCCAGTCCACGGTCTCAGCAGAGAGCCTGAGAAGAAAGCCTTGTGACATCACCGTCCTCCGAGGCCAGGGACACCGAGCCAGGGGCAGCTGTGATGAGCGAGGGCAGGATACAGCCGCCGAGGGCCGAGGGCCTGGGGCCTCCCACAGAACGCAGGGAGGGTCCAGCGTCGCAGGCGGGCACCCTGGCGCCTTTGCCGTCCGTCACCAGTTCTCAGTAAATTCCACTTGATTTTCTCTGTCAGCGTCACCATATTCTCACCGTTTGAGCACAAACGTCTCAGCCAGGTCCACCTTTCTCCGCTGCGCGGCCTCTCCTTGGGTCGGTAAAGCCCGGATGATGCTGAGTAGGGACCACCGGTGGATCCGATGCTGTGTCCTCCCTCGAGGACACCTGTGTGGTCACTGAAGCCCGAAGGCCACGGGTCCTTCCACTGCGGGCCTTGGGTCCTCAGGGGTGGATGGAGGGGAGGGCGCTCTGCCCAGAACCTCCTGCCACAAGAAGACCTTGGACCCAGGCCTGGGCTTGGTGGCTGTTTTATCTGAAGCTGAGCTACAGTGACCCTTCAGGGAAGGATGACAGGAGGCCCAGGCTGGGAGGGGCTGGTGGTGCCGCCTCGTGCGGTCCTGCAGGAGCTGCTCCGATGCAGCTTCCGGCTGGGCCTCGCTTCCTCGGCTTCCCAGGGCAGGCAGCCCAGCAGGTGGAGCGAGCGTGGGGCTGTGAGCCAGTGGCTGTCCCGGGCAGCTCTGGGACTCTCGGCGTGCCTGGCTGCGAGAGCCCGGGCCTGTCCCATTCCACCTGCTGGTGTTGCTTGTCCGGAAATGTTGAAAATCCCACGACAGTTTTTAGGTTGGGGGGAGAGAGACCCCTGAGCCTTTCCCTTCTTACCTCATGTACAAGTCGGGAAGCCTGAGTTGTCAGGGCCAGTGGAGCCAGAGCTTCCGGGGTGCACCCGGCCAGCCTGGGCTCCCCCAGCAACCTGGCCACCTCGCCTGGGCGCTCGTCTGCCTGCCGACACTGGAAACGCGTGTCGCAGTCCAGCTGGAGCCCGCCACCCACATGCCTGGCCAGTGCCGAGCCCAGGGCTCTCAACTTCCAGCCGCTGGGTCTCTCGGGTCCCCGCTCAGCCCAGAGCCTCACGCACCCCATCTGCTGGTGTTTCCGTGGGCGCGTGAGCCGTGTTCTCGTCCTGGCTGGCGAGAGCAGCATCTCCCCTCCCTCGCACGCCACCATCTCCCAGCAGCACCCCCAGGAGTGCTGGCTGCCCTCAGCCCTCTGTTCTGTTGTGGGCATGTGTTTTTAGCAAGTGACGGAACGGTCTGAAACCGAGTTAGACCAGTAGAAGCTCGTGGTGGCGGTGTCTGAGGATCTGGGATGGGTCCTCGTGGGCTCAGGCCATGCTGGGTGGGGGCATGCCGCACCCAGCCCTCCTCATTCCTCCATTTGCTCCCTAGGTCCCGGTCCTTCTCCTCGTCCCCATCCCCGTCCCCAACGCCTTCTCCGCACAGACCTTCCGTCAGAACCAAGGGGGAGCCAGCTCCGCCCCCCGGGAAGACCGGGTAAGTTCCCTGCGAGCTCTGTGTTCTTGGTTGGCCGGGTCCTCAGAGGTTCTGCCTTCCCCTCGCCTGTGTCGTGCTGTAGCCACAGAGGTGGAGAAGCCTCCAGGCTGTGGACAAGGCGCCCGGAAGCTGGGTGGGGCTGGGGGGCGCCTGGTGTCAGATGCCCTGGCCATGGCACCCTCCTCTGTAGGCCGTGGACGACATGCTTCCCACGGGGCCAGCTCCTCCATCGGGAGAGTGCGGCAGCTTGGGCACTGCTGCCGTTGTCCCCACTGCCATCCGAGGTCTTGGCTGGCAGACAGGCTGTGGGGGTGGCTTCCTCCGAGCTCCAGCCAGGAAGTCTGTGGCTGTGTCAGAAAGTAGCAAAGGTGGATGACCAACAGGTCACGTTGCTCCTTCTTAGCAGCTGGGATAAGTGACGTGCAGAAGTTAGAAAAGTCCCATTTGCTGGAAGATCTAAAACTCGCTGATGGTGCAGACGTCACAGCACCACGTGCAGCGCCGGGGCTTCTCCTGAGTAACGGCGGCTGCGGCTGCCGTGGCTCTGCCGAGGACTCCAGCGTGGCCGGTGGCTGGGCTGAGGAGCGAGGCTGCCCTGTGGCCGGCGCTGGCCGGCTCCTCCTTCTGGGCTTCTGTCCTTGGCTGACAGGCCTCAGAAAAATATAGAAAGCCCTGAGCAGCTGCCTTTTAAAAATGAACTGCCGACTCGAGGAATGGCCCCATTTGGCGCCACATCCTCTCGCTGGCGCCCGGCGATGAGTGTGGTGCGCTGAGTTCCGGTGCGCATGCCGCGAGGCCCCAGCCGCAGCAGCTCCCGGCGCGCTGTCCCTGCCGGCCAGACCCCGTCGTCCAGAGCCCCCCACGAATGCTCCTTCGGCGGCGCTCTTGCGCCAACTTTGCTCCGCACACAGCTGCCGGAGTGACCATGGTCCAGTGCAGAGCACCTGCTTTTGCAGAGGACTTTCTTTCTGTGTGTCCTGCCGGTGTCAGCTCTGGGGGCCGCGGCACAGTGGGTGTCCCTGTCTGTTCAGGGCCGTGCTGCTCACACGCTGTGCAGAACATTTCCCGCTGCTGGCCAGAAGGAAGCGTCTCTAGGGCCACTTTCTCTGCCACCCCGGCGAGCGCACCGAAGCAGGTGGGGGCGGCCCGAGGAGCTTTACCCAGAGTGAGGCACTGCTGGCCGTGCTGACGCAGCGTGGCCCAGCAGGAAGCGGCGTCACGGCGCCCGTGCCATGGGACGCACTGCTGCCTGAGGGTGGGGCACGTCTACCAGCCCACCCGGCCCCCCTGAGCCTCGCTCTGCCCACAGAGAGAAGCCAGTGAAGAAGCCGGCCCCGCCTCCCGCCCCACCGCAGGCCACCAAAACCACCACCCCTGCTCCTGAGCCTGCCAAACCAGGAGATCCTCGAGAAGCCAGGAGGAAGGAGCGACAAGCCAGGAGCCCTCCCAGGAGGTGAGCACCCGGCATTCGGTGCCACCGTGGAGCAGAGGCGCCCCAGGGAGGCAGCGGTGCCCATGCGCCGAGCCCTGACACGTGTCTTTGGCCAGTCGTCCTCTCCTGGAGCCTCCGTCTCCCTGGAGCAGGATGGGGGAGAGGCGCCGCAGCGGGCGTGCGTGTGCGTCTTGCCTAGGGAGGCAGCGGCCTGTCTTGGCACTGCGAGGGTGCAGTCCCCGAGAGACTTAGTTTTGTATTTAGAGAAAAGACGCACCTGAGAGAAAATGGAACCACGCCCAATTCCAAGTCAGTAGAGTTACTGATCTGGGAATTTGCCCGGGGCCGCGGTTAGCGGCGCTCTGAGCCGTGGTGCGGCTTGTGTTGCAGGCGGACGCGCAGCGGCAGCGGCAGCGGTGCCCGGGGCCGCGGTTAGCGGCGCTCTGAGCCGTGGTGCGGCTTGTGTTGCAGGCGGACGCGCAGCGGCAGCGGCAGCAGCAGCAGCTACAGCGGCTCCAGCTCTCGATCCAGGTCATTGCGGGGCCCTCGCTGGGTCCCCTCCCCATCAGCTCGGCCCGTTTCTCCCTCCCAGGAAGAGGCCCACTCCAGTGGGAGTGTCTCCCCAGGCACTCAGGGTCTGGTCACCGGGCACTTCCGGCTTGGCTTTGACAGAGGAAAATCAGCGATAACTAGTGACGGGGACTTCCCTGCGCAGCGTCACCAGCCAGGCCCTGGGCCGTCTGAAGCAGAGGCCCTCCGTCCCTTGGGCGTGTGGAGGGAGCCGGGAGCTCCCTGCCCAGCTGGACAAGGGGCTGTGCTGTCCTCGGTGCCCATTCTTGTGTGGCTGGCTGGGCCCCCGCGGGCCTGTCACAGCCTAGGGGAGAGAACCAGCCTGAGGGGGCGGGGAGCCAATGAGAAATCCTCACGAGAGAGTGAAAAGGATTTCTGCTGCTAGGTTTGAAAACAAGACAGGATCAAATCAGTCCTAGATTCCTTGCGTCAAACTTTTTCTTTCATTTCCAGGCAGCAGGTGATTTGTACATTTGCCCAGACTTTTCTTAATAGGTCTGAAATGTTTCAAAGACCTAACCTTTATACAACAAAAAAAAATAGAGAAATAAATCCAGTGAGGTGGCTCACACCTACGATTTTAGCACTTTGGGAGGCTGAGGCAGGAGGATCGATTGGGGCCCAGGAGTTGGAGGCTGCAGTGAGCTGTGATGAGGCCGCTGTGCTCCAGCCTGGGCGACGGAGTGAGACCCTGTCTCTAAAAAAACATTTGGTTCTCTCGTCCTTCCCCCCTTCCTGTGCTCCAGCACCCAGCGACCTGAGGAAATGCTAATTGGTCTTTTCTCAAGTAACAGACGGGCAGGGGGCACCGAAGTCCCAGTTTTGTGCATTCCGAGTCCTCGTGTGGCGGGCTCTGGCGGAGCCACCTGCGGGAGGAGGGTTGTCTTCCCTTCCGCACGTTGGCAAGGCACGCCCTGGGGTTGAGGGAGATCTGTCTTCTGGCTTTAGTGTTTCCCGTGGGCTGAAGCCATCTCCCTTAGGTCATGTGTGTTTAGCCAGGGGCTCCTCTGTTCGATTCTGTCGCCACTGCTGGGTCAGCTCAGTCCCAGTCCCCTTCCCCGCAGGTGCCTGGCGCTTGTTAGTGGGACGGGCCATGCGGCAGCACAGGTGCCCCCGCCCAGAGTCCCCAGGAGTCTCACGTTCCGTAAAAATGCAGAGTGGGTGACAGTGGACTGTGGGGACACCAGCCGGCCCCTCCCTTGGTCCCCGTCCTGGCCCGGCCTGCGGTCGGGGCTGTGGCACAGGCGTGCGTGTGTGTGTCCAGGTCCCTGAGCGTGAGCAGCGTCTCCTCAGTGTCCAGCGCCACGTCGAGCAGCAGCTCCATGCACAGCGTGGACTCGGAGGACATGTATGCAGACCTGGCCAGCCCCGTGTCCTCAGCCAGCTCGAGGTCGCCGATCCCAGCCCAGACCAAGAGGGAGAAAGGTACGTGGGGCCCCTGGAGTCCCGGGGAGTGTGGCTCCGAGAGCACAGGCGCTGCGGGGAGCCTCGATGCGGGGGCACAGGAAGACCGTCCCTGCACCCCTGACTGTGGCTTTATCACCGTCAGGAAAGTCTAAGAAAGAAGACGGTGTTAGAGAGGAAAAGCGCAAGAGGGACTCGTCCGCGCAGGCGTCCAAGTCCGGGAAGCCCCCGGCAGGCGGGAAGTCTTCCCAGCAGCCCTCCACGCCCCAGCAGGGCCCCCCGGGGCAGCCCCAGCAGAGCTCCTTTGTCTCCCACAAGGAGATCAAGTTGACACTGTTGAACAAGGTGAGGCTGAGGGCCCTGCTGGCGCTGCCCGACACCCAGGCCGCAGCGCCAGGGCAGGACGGCGGGAGCTCCAGGCGCCTGCCTGTTCGGCGCTGCTCCCTGCGACCAGTGTCCTCCTGCAGGTAGAGCCTGGGCGAGGCCCCGGCTGGCACAGCCTGGGCGTGCCCAGAGCCTCGGTCCCCAGCCCCACCCTCAGCATCAGCGTTCCCAAGTCTGCCCGGGGGGCTGGAAGGGCGTGAGGCCTGGCTCACTTGGGTCCCCGCACCCCGGGAGGGACCTGTGGGCAGCGGGGCTGTGCTGCAGGTGCCTCCCGGGAGCCTGAGGGCCCAGACGCACAGTTGCGGTGCCTTGGCCCGGTGGCGGAGCCCTCCCTGGGGGGCTGCAGAGCCACGCGGCGTGTGGCGGGGGCCGTGGGAGCAGAGAGCAGGTCGCTGGTGAGGACGCCGCAGGTGCGAAGACCTTGCTGCCACCGTCCCACCTGCCGTGTCTGTGTGTCCTCACTGGCCTCTCTCCTCTGCGTCAGGCGGCTGATAAAGGCAGCAGGAAGCGCTATGAGCCGTCAGACAAGGACCGGCAAAGTCCTCCAGCCAAGCGGGCCAACGTGTCCCCAGACCGAGGTGAGCTGCCCCAGCACGCAGAGCCACCAGCAGGACTGGGCAGCGGGGCCGGCAGCCCTCAGACTGCTGGGTCTCAGCACCCTGTTTGCTCTTAGAAATATGAGGACCCCAAAGAACTTGCGGTTTTGTGGTTGTGTCTGTCGGTCTTTGGCGGGGCACAGGGTCTCACTCTCGTGGCCCCGGCTGGAGTGCGGCGGCACCATCGCTGCAGCCTCCGACTCCTGGGCTCGAGCGTCCTCCCGCCTCAGCCTCCCAGAGGCTGGGACTACAGGTGCGCCCCACCCGCCTCTTTCAACATTTATATTAGAAACTGAAACTAAGATTGTTAAATATTTTAAATTTAAAAATAACAGTAGTAAACCACTATTTTAACATAAATACTATTTTTTATTAAAAATCACTGTTTTCTAAAACAGCAGGAGGCATGGAGATTTTCACAAATCTCCTTACTGTCTGACGGGCAGAAGACCCTTGGCCTGTCGGCCCTGTGAGGGCACCGGCCAGTGGCCTCTGTGAGCCCGCGGGGTCTTGGGGACCGAGTGAAAGCAGCCAGGGTCCCCGTGTCACCGTGGGCTGGGTAGACCCCAGCGTCCTGGGCCACACCTCGAGAGCCCCTGCCCAGGTGGAGAGATGAGATGTTTCTGGCTGGCTTCGATGGGCAGAACTAAAACCCACATTTCCTCCCTGAAATGGAGGCAGAGAAGACACCCACAGACAGACTGGGGAGCAGGCAGGGGCTTCGGGGCCCTTCCAGCTCGTCTCTGGGCCTGTGTGGCTCAGGAAGGGGAGCCCAGGGCCTGACCGTGGGGCCGTCCTCGCCTGGGGTCACAGCCGGGCCACGGGGTTCCCGCCGACCCTGGTCCCTCTGGAGTCTGCCTCGCCGGGCGACGACCCCCACACCCCGTCTTGGTGGGGGATGAGACATGGCTGATCTCTCATTTTGCTTGTGTTTTTTGAACTGCCGTGGCTTTCTTCCGTATTCAAGACCTATGCAGTGAGTTTTTTCAAAGCCAGGAGAGAGTTTTGAGGCTTGTTAGATAGTAAGCGCCCCGAAACCTGCAGCTCAGTCCACCTCGGCCTGGCAGCCACGCTGGTGCCCGCCTGGCGCGCCCTTCGCCTCTGCAAGCGGAGGGTGTTGAGCTGCCTCGCGCTTCGGACTAGAGCTCTGCCGTCCCGTGGCCAGCACGGCGGTCCGAACGTCTGTCCCCCGTGTCCAGGTTCTCGGGACCGGAAGTCCGGTGGGAGACTGGGCTCCCCGAAGCCAGAGCGGCAGCGAGGCCAGAACTCCAAAGCCGCCGCGGCCCCTGCAGACAGGTGAGTCCCGCCCCGGCCCTGAGGCACCAAGGGGCAGGCGCAGCCCAGACTCCGCTCAGCTCGGAGACCAGAGGGTGGCCTGGGCTCGGGCGTCTCTCACCGCCCCCAGCAGGCCCTGGACACAGCCAAGGCGCTCACCGTGTGGAGGGCACAGGGACAGGACTGCCGATTCTGGTTTCTTTCCAGGGGAGGTCTCTGCAGCACCTACAGGGCTGCCTGGAGGTGAGGGGGACCCTCCCCACACAGCCCTGCCCCTCGGGCCTTGGCGTGTGGAAGCTGGAACCTGACCTTGGTTCCCATGCCCTCCCCAAGGAGCCCTGGGCACAGAGGGGCACAGGGCGGCCCCCAGAGAGGCTGGGTAAGAAGCAGGAGGAAGGGCTGGGCCACCCACCTGGGCCCCCCCACCCTCTGCTCTGCTGCTCGGAGCCCGAGTCGGAGCCGGGCTGGAGCCTGACTGGCCAGAGCGCCCGTTCCTGCCCTGGGCGCTGCCGGTCGGGCAGGGACTCTGCCGCACACGCTGGAACTCCACGCCAGGCTGCCCCTTCCCCTGCAGACACGGCTTCGGGGGCTGGGGTGTGCCTTATCCGCTCTCAGCGTCCCCTCTGCCCCTTGCAGGAAGCGCCAGGTGTCACCACAGTCGAAGAGCTCCAGCAAGGTCACGAGTGTGCCGGGCAAGGCCGCGGACACCGGCGCCGCCGCCAGCGGCAAATCAGGGAAGGCCAGCACGCTGTCGCGGCGGGAGGAGCTCCTGAAGCAGCTCAAGGCGGTGGAGGACGCCATCGCGCGCAAGCGCGCCAAGATCCCCGGGAAGGTGTAGCGGCTGCCCGGCCCTCGGCAGACTTCACGTTTTTATAAATAGGGTGAACACAGCCGTTTTGGATTTTGCAGTTAATGTCTTACTTTGGCTGTGATTCTTTTTAAAAATTAAAAAAAAAAAAAAAAGTTTCTCAGCCGGAAAAGAAGCCACACACAAAACGACGACGCAGCAGCCTCCCGCCAGACAGACAGGTCAGCGCGAGCGACACACGGCACCGGTTTCTGTAAATTATAAGCCCCGCCCGCCAGCCTCGCCCGCCGCCTCCCTCCCGGGGCAGGCGCCGCGCTGTGCGTCCGTCCCCAGCACAGCGGCTGCGACTCTTCCTCAACTGCTGGCAGCATCTTCCCGTCCCTCACTCGCCCCCAGGATCAAAAATATATATATATTCTTGACTAAAGTCTGATCGGGAAATGTTTCCTGTCTTTTATTTTAAACATCAAATTGTTTTAGTTGATTTAAAAAGGAAAAAAAAATATAGAAGAAAAGACCAAAAAAAAAGGCCAAGGGTATTGTTGGGGCGTCTGTCTAATGTGGAGGGTCTTTTTTTGAGGGGTCTCCTAAAATAAAATATTTTGATAAGCAGTTGCGCTTGCCCTGTGGTCTGTGCCTGGCCCTGCCCGCTGACGGAGGGAGGACGCGGGGACAGAGGCTGGTCTGTGCTCTGGGTCCCGCTGGGAGGGGCCGCTCCTGCCCGCTCACCCGCCTGGCCAGCCACCCCTGTGGAGCGCGGTGCCTCGGTTTCCCCAGCCCCGTTCCCTCTGAGTCGTGGTGGGGCTTCCTCAGGCGTGAGCTGGTGGCTGCCTTCGCAGCCGTGGGCCTGGGCATGTCTGCAAGGGGGTCCGGCCGCAGGGAGGGGTCACGGCGAGTGCCCCGGGGGCTGCCGGCGCTCAGGGCCGCCCACTCCGGAGGCCCCGCCCACTCTGGGCCCTGCCCCCGTGGTGCCGGCTGCCGTCTCTGCCCTCCACTGGGGGGAAGGCTCACTCCGCCCAGCACAGCTGCTCCCTGCCCCGCAGGGACCCACAAGGTGACTGCCCCGCACGCTCCCCAAGGTCAGTGGCAAGTAAAGCCAGGCGGAGGGGCAGGGGCTGCGGGAGCCCCATGAGGCCAGGTCTTCCCAGTGGGTGTGAACTGGCAGCCGGTGGCAGTGGCCCCCAGCTTTGCTGTCCCTCCCTCTGGGGACCCCTGCACAGAGGGCCCGGCCCTAGGAGGGTGCGGGCCACCGCCACCCACAGCACCCCAGGTCCAGTGGAGAGAACCGCCCGGGCCTGGGAGCTGGGGGGGCAGGCCTCGGTGGCAGTGTGGGCGCTCCCCGGCCCCCACCCCCAGGGATGTGCAGTTCCCGGGCCCAGCACGAGGCGGGGTGGTGGCGCGTGCCCGGAGGCAGGAGCGCATCACACGAGGGAGACCCTGTGGCTGCAGCCCCTGCCCCTCCCGGCCACGCTCCCCTCCAGCACGCCCCTCCCCCACCCCGAGCGCCCACCCTCGTACCTGTCACCTGACCACCCTGGCTGGGGCTCGGCGCTCGCTGGCAGCCCTGGCGGCCTGAGAGAGGACTCCTGCCAGGGAAAACCCGCCAGACAGGGGAGAGGCAGGCATAGCGCCATGCACGCGGGGAGGGCGCCGCCCCGTCCACCCGCAAGCGGGTCCCCTCACCCACCCCAGCTCCGTGCGGCTTCCCGGCAGACGCCGTGGCGTCCTGGTCCAGTGGGCCACGGCACAAACCCTCCCGTTCGCACATCGCAGCTGTGACTCGCCCGGCTGTCACCCCTGTCAGGTTTTCAGTTCCTGCCTCCCTCTCCCCGCTGGGAGGGACCTGTCCTGCCACCAGCAACCACGGAAGGGGCTGAGGCCAGAGGTGGCAAACTCCTGCAGGCCGCCGCCTGACCCAGGCTCACCCCATCCAGGAGGGTGGCTGCAGGGCCCCCAGCTGTGGGTCTGTGCCCTCGTGCCTTCCTGCTGGGGCTGGGGGTGTGGCCCGAGGATGTGGTCAGAGCAGCAGCCTGTCCCAGCCACCACCTCCAGGATGCCCTCAGGCCCTCCTCCCACTGCCTTTCCAGTCTTGCCCAACCGGGGACTTCTGTGCTTGCCTCAGCGGCCGCAGGAGCAAAACACCACCCGGACCCCCACTCCTGCCTGCCCTCGGGAATGTCTCCCCGGCACTGGCCGTCAGGGCCCCCACCCCGACAGCACCGGGCCAGCCGGGGGCGCGCCATGGGGAAGGGCCTGCACGGTGGGCACGCAACCCTGTCACAGGTTCACCTGCAGCCCTCACAGAGGGTGCCCACTCAGCTGCTGTTAAGACAGATACAGCCTGGACAGCACAGCAAGACCCGTCTCTAAAACAAAAACAGAAGTAGCAGGCGGGTGGCGCACAGCTGAGGAGGCTGTGGCCGAGAAGCGCTGGGGCCTGGGGGTCTGCGCCTGGCCCACCCTGGGGAGGACGGCTCAGGGTGGGAGGAAGCAGGAGCTCTCCGGGGCCACAGGAGCAGGGCTCACTGGCCCCTGCAAGTCCATCCGCCCCGGGTCGTCCTGCCGGGTCGGGGTCAGGGAGGGGCCCTGGGAGGACACTCCTGTCCCTGGGGGGCTGCCTGCTGCCTGCTCACTCACGCCTTGGTCCCCGTCACACTTTCCACTCACCTGTTCCCCTTCTCACCCACTTGGCTGACCTCACTGCCCCAACCAGGTCCCGCCCAGGAGCCTCGTGGGGACAGCCCTGGGCCTGGTGCCAGGTGGGGTCACTGGCCTCACCTGGGGGTGACGGTGGGGCCTTCCCCCCCTTTCCTTGGACTCCTGTTTCCTTTTCCTCATTCCCTCTGGCTCCTCCTTTTCTTCTCCTGCCCCCTCCCCTTCCTCCCCTCCCCCTCCAGCGACACAGTGTATGGCTGAGCAGGTCGTGTACTGCACAAGGGCTCCCAACTAAAATCACCTTTTCCTTCCCTTCCCACACTGTGCGCCCTTAGGAAGCCACCTTGTGGATCTCGGTGGCTGCAGCTCTGTCCTGTCACTCTGCCTCCTCGCCTGCGCCTTCCACCTTCCTTTTCCTCCCCTGCTCCCGCCATCCCCAGGAAACTCCCTCGACCCCCAGACTCAGGGCATGGAGGCAAGAAGGTCCCTGAGATGGCAGATCGGGGCACCCTGCCCCCGGCACACCCCGCACCCGCCACGGGTCCTGCCCAGGGGCCGACATCCGGCGGCGGCAGTCGCCAGGCGGGGTGGGAAGCGGTGTGCGCGCTGGGGGCGGTGGGGCCGTGCCAGGCTGAGGGACGGGAGCGCCCTGCTCTGTGCCAGGCACAGCTCCGGACACTGGAAACAGGTGGGACCAGCACAGACAGTCCCTGACCCCAGGGAGCTCACGTGACCTTCGGAGGATGCAGGAGGGGCTGGAATTCTGGGGCGGGGCTGACCCCAGAGGGGCGTCCATCCTGTTAGGGGTGCAGTAGGTTCAGTTGTGTCCCCGGAAAAGGTCTGTCCACATCCTGCCCCCACCTGTGAACGTGCCTGTGTTTGGGAAAAGGGCCTTTGCTTTAGGATGAGGCTTTCAGGGACCGAGGGACGAGGCCGTTCTGGATTACGTGTCCTTGCAAGACACAGAAGAGGAGAAAACAGAGAGGCTCGGGAGAGGCCACATGAAGATCCGTGTGACGACGGCGGTAGAGCTTGGAGTGACGCAGCCGCGAGCCCAGAGGGCCGCCAGAGCCAGCGGGACCAAGAGCGAGGCCTGGGACAGACCCTCTCAGAGCCGCCAGGAGGAATTAACCCTGCAGACACCTGATTTCAGACCTCTGCCCTCCAGAACCGTGTGCAGATAAGTTTGTTTCATTTTAAGCCACCCAGCTGGTGGTACTTCCTTAGGACAGCCTTAGGAAATGTATATAGAGAGTGAGCTCCCCATCACAGGAGGTATGCAAGCAGAAGTGAAGGGCCACAGGCAGGAGTGTTATAGGGAAGGGGACTCAGTGCATCATCACCCTCGATTCCTCCCAGACTGTGTTCCCGGGGCAGGGGCTCCCTTAGCCACACCGGGGAAGACACTGAGGCTGGAGCGGACAAGCCACCAGGTGGAGGGGCCGGGGAGCCCGGGTGTTCTGGCGCCTGCTCCCGAAGGGGGTTTCCTGTCCAGAGGGCCTGAGGTTTTACGCTTAGAGAAGGACACTTTCTCAGACTCCGTCCTGGCACCTCCAGCAGGTGAGGAAAGGCCGGAAGGCGGGCGACATTCCCCCTCCACCACCGCCCCGACGCTGGACACTCTGGACTCTAACTGGAGAGGACCAGGCTAGACAGACCCCTCGGGCTTGGAGCATGGCAAGGGCCCTGGGAGACCCTCCCCAGGATGGCGTCCAAGCCCCAGCACTCAACGCTTCCCAAGGTGTGGCCCCCGGCTGTCTCCCTTTTCGGGTAAGCAGAGGCCCCGCTGTGCCCACCCCACCCCACCCCACAGCACCAAGTGAGGGGTGAGCCGCAGCTGGGTTCCTGGGTTCTCCTTAAATGAAGCTTCCTACGGTGCACCGCACTTCACAGTTTCCAGGGTTTTCGTGCCGCCTCCACCTCTTTTTGTTTTTTATTTATTTATTTTTTAGAGACAGGCTCCCGCTCTGTCGCCCAGGCCGGAGTGCAGGGGTGTCATCACAGCTCACTGAAGCCTCGACCTCCTGGGCTTAAAGGGATCCTCGTGCCTCAGCCTCCCAAGTAGCTGGGACCACAGGCCACCACACCCAGCTAATATTTCTATTTTTTGTAGAGACGGGGTCTCACTATGTTGGCCAGGCTGATCTTGAATTCCTGGGCTCAAGCGATCCTCCCGCCTAGGCCTCCCAAAGTGCTGGGGTTACAGGCGTGAGCCACCACACCTGGCCCATCTCAGACTTCTTATCTTGAACTTTTGTGTCAATAAAACTACAGAAGCCAAACAGAGAGACCTGAAGACCCTGGCTGCCCACCAAGTCTGTTCTGGAACTTCTCCCCCTGTGCAGGAGGAAGGGAAACGTGACAGCCACCTGTCCTTGATTGTTTTAGATAAAAACGGAACCAGCCTCGATGTCCGCCCACAGGAGAGGTGCAGGACCACGCAGGAGGTGCATCGAGCCCCCCGCCCCCGGGGGCCAGAGCCTCGGGTGCCTCAGACAAGTTGGATCAGAGCAGCGAGTTGCTGGAGGGGCTCAGCCTGACACGCGCTCGCGGAAAGGGGGAGCACGCAGACGAGGCAGGACCGTTCGTGGCTCCGTGTGCAGGTGCTCAGGATGGGTGTGGCCCTGGGGGGAGGGCAACAGGATGGGACCTCACAGGGGCTCCACGCGTGTCTGTGACGTGATGCACAGCGGGGTGGGGGACCCACGGGGACAGGAGGAAGTGCCTGCGGCTGGGCACTTCCCAAGGAGGAAGCAGTGCCCGGATTTTCCCCAGGTGTGGCCTCAGGTATAAAGAGCCGGGACGGCCAGGTCCCTCGCCAGGTGCACCACTGGGATGGCCGCTAGGTGTGCAGGCTGCCGCAAGCCCACGATGGTGAGCCTGGCATGGCTCCCCGCACCCCCACCGGACGGTGCAGCCAGGGTTCTCCAAGCCCTGGGACCAGGACATCGGGATGGGCCTGGGAAACCCAGTCTGGAGGGAGGGGAGCCAGCCCCACCCAGGCCCTAGGAGCCCTGGCATGCTGCATGCCTTGGGCTAGGGGCGGGCCTCTGGGCCTCAGTTTCCCCATCTGTAGAGGGAGGGCTCTACCCCATCTTTCCCCTGGGAACAGAGCAAGAGGGGTGGAAGTGAGGTGCCCCTTCACTGGGCACCCCTGACCACTCACCCACCTGTGTCACCAGCTCCTTCCCAGCCTCTTGCTTCTGACCTGGTTGCCCACCAGCCTGGCCCGCCATGACCCCCCACTCTGGGGGGGCCCCCACTCCCACGGGACCCCACGCTGCTACTCGGCTGAGGAACTGCCCCTTGGCCAGCCACCCCCACACCTGCTGGCTCGAGCTGCCAAGTGGGAGCAGGCCTTGCCTGTGGCCCTGGTGTCCAGCCTGGAGGCGGCGGGCCACAGAAGGCAACAAGAGGGGCGCCCAGCTGAGACCCAGTGCCCGGTGCTGCGGCCGGAGGAGGTGTTGGAGGCGGACACCCACCAGCGCTCCATCTCGCCCTGGCGGTACCGGTGAGGGCTGCGGCTGCCCCAGCCAGGGTGTTCTCACCTGCCCCGTGGCACAGTGCCCGTCCCTTGGCACACCCACCCACCCGGCCCGAGGCGACGGCCCTGCTGCTGGCCCCGGACCTCAGCCCAGACCTTGCCATCAGGGGCGGGGGAGAAATCCGGGCCCCTACACCTGCCTCCCTTCCCCTGCCGGCCGCATCCTGGGCGCGAGGGCGCGGGGGCAGGGCCCGGGTGCCGGGAGCGGGGCGGCGCTGGACCCGGAGCCTCATTGCCTTCCCCGCAGCGTGGACACGGACGAGGACCGCTACCCGCAGAAGCTGGCCTTCGCCGAGTGCCTGTGCCGCGGCTGCATCGACGCCAGGACCGGCCGCGAGACGGCCGCGCTCAACTCCGTGCGGCTGCGCCAGAGCCTGCTGGTGCTGCGCCGCCGGCCCTGCTCCCGCGACGGCGCGGGCGCGCCCACGCCCGGGGCCTTCGCCTTCCACGCCGAGTTCGTCCGCGTGCCCGTCGGCTGCACCTGCGTGCTGCCCCGCTCGGCGCGGTGACCAGGGGCCTGGGGTCGCCCCGGACCGATTGCCGCCTATTTATGTGTATTTATTGCTATTTATGCCCCCCACGCCGCCCTGGGGCTCGGACCAGGCCCCCGAGCTCCCTCTGCCCAGCCTCCCTGGGAGGAAAAAGCGACTATTTTATTAAACTATTATTTATTTTCAATGTAAACGTGTCACGAAACTGATAAATGTGTCCAGAGGGGAAGAGCAAGGGCGCGTTCTCCCTCGCCACCAACGCCAGACTCCAGCGTGTCCTTCCAGAAAGGTCTGCGCGTGGACCAGCAGGTGCCCAGGGTGGGGTGGGCTTCCACGCGGAGGGGCACAGGTGTGCTCTGCTCAGCCCGGAGGTTTCCACTGGGACCGCGGGCGGTGGCTCCAGACGCGCGCACGGAGAGGGCGCGGCGCCCGAAAGCCAGGGTGGGACCCCGGGACAGGAGCGTCAGCGCGAGCCCCCAACCGCCGCGGCGAGTCGCCCTCCCGGGAGGGAGCGCTTCCCACGCCCCCGCCGCGCCGGGCAGGCGCCTGCAGGCCAGCGCAGACCGGCCCCGCTGGGGCGTTCGGCGGGCGGCCCGCGGGGCGGCAGGCTGGGCCCGGCCTCAGCTCCGCCGGCTGACGTTGCCCTGGGGCCGCCCCCCGCAGGCCTCTCGCCCGCTGATTAGCGCCCACTGTGTGCCAGCTGCGCCAGGCTGCGAGGAGAGCAAGGACTCACACCTGGGAGCCTCAGCGCGGCTTCCTGGAGGAGGCGGAATCCTCATCCAGCCCGTACTCGGCGAGTCTCCAGCACGTGCCCGCACGGGGACAGGGCCGCGAACGAACCGGACGCGACCCTCCCTCCCGAGGCCGCCCTGCGATGAGTCGGGGGCAGAGGCTCCGGGGAGGGGCTGCCGCGGCGACGCCGAGCGGACCGGAGTCCCAGCGGGCCGGAGAGGTCAGTGCGGCGGCGCGGACGCGGCCGGAACCCGGACCCGCGCCGGAGACGGGCGGGTGGGCCGAGGGGCGGGCGTCAGGGTGACCGAGGCTTGGCGGGACCCTCGGAGGCGCCGTTTCCCGCGCGGGGTGCACCGAGTCCCCAGCGGCCATTCGCCCCGAGGGCGGACTGGGGGCGCGGGGCTGAGGCCGGGCCGGTCCCGGGTCCCAGGGCGGACGAGGGGCGTCGCCCCGCCCAGGCTTTCGTGGAAGGCGCCCGCAGGGTGGCCCGGCCGGGACGCGCCGCTGCCCACGAGGCCGAAACGGGCACCGGGACCGCCGGGCAGCGGACGGGCACGTGGGCCTGGGGGGATGGTCGCCGCCC
>NW_012151474.1:1401960-1414326 GCF_000956105.1 Propithecus coquereli
CGCTCCCTGGGCTTGGGCTCGATGGGCGTCCACTGCTCCCCGCGCACGGCCGCCTGCGGGCACGGAGGGCCGGGCTGGGTCGCGCCGAGAGCCGCCCGGGCCACCCGCCAGGGCCCCGGGACCACTCACGTCCGAATCCCAGAGGGGCTGTCGCCTGGGGAGGTGAGGCCACCTGGGAAGCTACCTGGCTGTGCCAGGAGGGCCAGCGAGGGGGAAGGGGCCAGGGAGCCCCTGGGTTTCTGCAGACGCGCTGGTGGCCACTTCCAGGCACAAACTCCAAGATCCACGGGGTCCCCAGGCCTCCTCTAGAGGGACCAAGGGCAGGAAGGACAGGGAGGAGCCCGGGAGAGCAGGGTCCTGTCCACTCACTCACCCTGGACCCACCCTGGCCTGCACCCTCCCCAGGGCACCCCAGCATTTCACAGATGCATGGTGGCAGGGTGGGGACTGAAGCGTGCACAGCAGGCATGGGGGGGGGGCGGCTTTCTAAAAATACAGACTGCTGGGCCCCATGCCTGAGGTTCTGTTGCAACAGGTCAAGTAGACCTGGGAATGTGTATTTTTAACTTAGTATCCCGTAATATTTGATAGAAAAAATATGCAACATCATATACTTAGGAAGCGTAAGAATAAACTGGACACCCGAGATCCCACCTCCCAAACACAGAAACACTCGGTCCCCAAGACGGGGAGGGGCTTCAACAGGCACAAAAGCGAACAGACAAGCGTCCTTTCCTGAGGGACTTCCTGACGAAGCCAGCAGACTGGCAACAGAAGGGAAGACATTTACAATGGCTAAAACTCACAAACGGTTAATAACTTAAAATGCACGGGATTCCTGCAAATTAAGAAAAAGACAAAAACCCCAGTAGGAAAATGGGCAAAGGCTGAGAACGGGTGAATTATGGGAAAGGAAAATGGGACAGCTAGAGCGCGTGCGGAGGGGCGCAAAGTCGAGGTTAGAGAAACAGGAGTCAGAGTCCCGGGGTGTCAGCCTTGCGTGTTAACCGGCAGGAACGGGGGAGCCGGGCGTGGCGGGTGGGGAGGTGGCGGGGGCCGTCCGCGGGGAGCCAGCTGCCGCGTGGGCGAAGGGTGCACAGGCTGGCACCTGACCCCGCAGTTCCGCCCTGCGTTTAACCCAAGGAATCCTCACTCAGTCTGCGGGAGCCCGCCCGTGTGTGGCAGTGGGAGCTGGGGGCGGGCGGGTGGCCCCGGGAGACACACACTCCAAGCACCCAAAGCCACTAGAAGGACAGGCGAGATGAGCACTGGCAGCAGGAAAGATTCTAGGCGTGAGTCGGACAGAGAAGCACACGGTCGCTGAGACGTGCAACACGGCTAACGCCCTGGCACACGCTCAGGCACAACAGACACTGCGCGGGCCCTGGGGATGAAGGGTGACAAGCCAGGGTCTGGGGCTTCGTCCTCCCAGAGACGGCCGGGGAGGCGGGACGCCGCTCTCTGCGCACGAGTCCAGGGCCAGCGGGAGGTTTCACCTGAGGCCTGCGCCCGCCCGTCCCAGAGCCCTGCCCTGGGGGTTGCTCTGTCGCAGGCACAGCCTTCTAACGGGGCGCGGTGTTCGTAAATCTCAACACCCAACCAGCCGCCCGCAGCCTGGGAAAACGTCTTTGTGGGGTCTGTGCCGTTAACAAGCCCCGCGGAGGTGCCCCCAATGCGCCCCAAACTGCAGCGACTAGGGTGTAGATGAGACAAGTCTGATAAGTGGATCCCAACCCAGCGGGGCCTCCGGCTGCCGTGGGACCCCTGGCTGGCCGCGCCCCCTCCCTGAGCTGCGTCTGTACAGGGAGGACCCCACCGTGCCCTTGCGGGGCTGTGGTGCAGACTGTGAGGAAACGCGGGGAGACGGCCCGGCACACGTCACATGTGCGGAAGACGGTGGCCGCGGCCGTCGGCCCTGCCGTGACGGGAGCAGACACTCGGGCTCGTTTGCTCTGGCAAAGCGCAGAGCCGGCTGGTCGGGGCCGAAGGTGTCGGTACCGGGGCTGGGGGTGTCGGTACCGGGGCTGGGGGTGTCGGTACCGGGCCCGACTGCAGAAGACGCCACTCACCAGCAGGTAGATGCCGCTCGCGATGGCCAGGCAGGCGGTCCCCAGGATGGTGGCGAGCAGGAAGCCAGCGGGCACCGACAGCCTGGGTGGAGGGGCAGGAGGAAGGGCACAAAGGCAGTCGGAGAGGCGTCTGGAGCCCCGGCCTCGGGGACAAGGCCACAAGGTGTCCCCCAGACAAAGGGGATTCGCGGCTCTGCCAAAGTCTGGCTTAAGTTTTGGCCCCTCAAGCTGGTGTCTGCCTTGATTTGTGCCTTACGACTCTGGGGACACCTGCTGTGAGGCCGCCATGTTGCGAGGAAGCCCAGGCAGCTGCAGGCTGCACAGTGGCCCCGGCCCAGCAGCGACCCCCAGACACACGGCGAGGGGCCGTCCGCTCACAGCCTCGGACCCAAGCGAGAGCCGCCCGCTGAGCCCAGCTGACCCCAGAACAGCCACTACTGTGGATTTCAGCTCCGAGGGTTTGGGTGAATCGTTCTGCACGGTGGACGATGGGTGCGGGACTTGGGAACCTCCGCCAGAGCTGTGGACCTGGGCTTTTGTTTGGAAAAATATCCCGGCAAGGCGGGGGCCGGTGGGAGGGTCTCCTCCGAGCCACCTGGTCCCTCAGGCAAGCAGGGCCGGGCGGGGACTCACGCGAGGTGCAGGAGAGCCCGGACGTAGTAGTTCCTGGTGAGGGGCCCGAACAGCTTCACCACGGCCGTCATGTACCTCTGTCCACTGGGGGAGGAGACAGATGCAGGGTCCGGGCTGCCCGACGCGGGAACCCCACCACTGCCCGCCCCCACCTCCGGGCACTCAGGCCTCCTTCTTGCCAGGAGACGCTGCCTGGGATGGAGGAACCAGGCTCCCGCAGGGCCACTGGCCAAGTTCTCGGCCTGTGAGCTCCGCCTGGGCCCCAGAGCAGGTTGGGGGCCACTCACCATCGCTCCATGGTGGAGCCCTTGGCCCTCTTCCCCCGGGGGTACTCCAGCAGGCACACAAACACCCCTGCTGCTCTGAGGCGCTAAGGTTAAGGAGCAGCCCAGCTCAGCCCCGGGGGCCGCGTCGAGACCCCTCGCTGATGAGAAAACGGAGTGGTGCAGCCGCCGCCAGGGGCCACACAGGCGGGACACCGCCGGGCAGGGCACCGACTAGTCTGGCCACAGGGAGCGAGGGGCCGGCCCTCGGGGGCGCCCACCCCTCCCGCCCCTCACCAGGGCACAGGCCTGGCTGCCCAGACCACCGGGGTTGACCAGGGAGCGGGACGTGAGCAGCGCTCCACACGTGGAAGCACGGTGCTGGCGCGGGGTGGCAGTGGCACCTCCGCCCCGGCCCAGGCAGTTCTGCTCTGGCACCCCGGCCCCCCCCCCACCGCCCCGGCCTCTCTAGTGGAAGGATACATGGAGTAGGCGCCAAAGTACCACTGGGTGAAGCGTCCGGCCGTGGCCACGATGCCCCCGGTGATGAGGACTGCAGGAGACAGGCGGGTTAGGAGGGCGCCACACCCCGTCCGCGTGGGGCTCCCCAGGGCCTTGGCCACCTCCCCTTCTCCACCTGCTGTGGGCCGCCGGGCCCCCCAGAGCTGCCCTCGACACCGTCCACGCTTGCCCCCAGCAATGGGGTCGGGGGCGCTTCCCCAGGAGGCGGGTCCGTGACACAGGGCTGGCGGAGTGGCCGGGGGACGCGGCCGAGGCGAGGCCCCTCTGGGTCCCGGGAGCTGCCGAGGGACGGCTGGCCTGGACGCCCCACGGGGCCCACCCCTCTCAGCTCTGGGACCCTAGAGGGACACGCGCCTCTCCCCCTTGTCATTTGGGTGTTTGGCGCACGTGCTCAGACTGTGCTGCTGCCGGTGGAGTCTGTCTTCTCCACGCGCCCCTTTTCTTACTTGCGTTCCGCTCCACCCTGTTCCTCTTTTGCCTCAGTTTCCGTCGTCTGCAACTGCTCTTTCTGCACCTGTCCCCAGCCAGCAGCTGCCGGCTATCCCATCCCTCCTGTCCACCTCGGCGCAGTCTAGCGCGGACCCTGTCCTCCGTGTGCTCCTGGCTGCACATTAGCTTTTCCGTTTCCCGTCAGCGCTTGTGTGTTGGGGAGGGAAAGGCTGTCTCCTCCCTCCCGCGTCTGTCCACACAGCACGTCGTCCCTGTCCCCAGCTGAGCCTGTCTTGCTGCCGTCAGCACGGGTGGCAAACGCACCGCTTGCTCCCCAGGGAGGCCTGAGGACTCATTCCAGGACCCAGCCAACGTGTGTGAGCACCAGCTGTGTGCGGGGCCTCTGCCGGGTGCTGGGGACGCAGCAGGGGTCAAGACAGACGAGCCCCTGGGGCCCCTGGTCTTGCGCGGGAGGCAGAGGCAAACACCAGACAGCGGAGGGCCAGAACCCGGACGTGACAGGAAGGGCCCAGGCATCTGGGCTGGATGCTCTGGGCCGGTGACATCTGAGTGGAAGCAGCCGGGAGCTTTGCGGGAGAAACGGCTTCCACCAAGCCCCTGCGGCTCGTCAGCAGGTCCAGGAACAGAAAGGAAGCCGTGGGCTGGAGTGAGGAGGAAGCGGAGGGCCGGGGTGGGCAGGGCTGGAGCAGCCAGCGCTATCATTGTTTGCGGTGGGGCCACCGGAGGGTGTTAAGCAGGGAGGCTGCCCGCACCGAGGGGACCAGAGCCCAGGGCTCCCAGCTGGGTGGCCTCCGTCACCCCTGCTTCTTGGAGTCTGGGGAGGAAGGACCAGAGGCTGGTCTGCAGGGCACAGCCTGTGGCAGGCAGGGTGACAGTCCCACGGGACAGCACTGGGGAGAGGTGGGGAAATGTCTAAACTGACCCACCGAGTTCTCAGCCAGTCTGATCTTCCTGGACAGAGAAGGGTCCAACTGCAGGGCCCAGGCCCCAGAGCCTCCCGCCCCTGAACGCTGCCATGGAGCACGGGGCCATTCCTCCGTGCCGCGGCCCCGCCTGCTGTCCCAGCCAGCAAGGAGGGCGCTCGGAGCCCCCGGGAGCCAGGTCTCCCCCCAAGCTCTCCCCCACCCGCAGGTGCAGGTCCTTCCTGGCGCTGGGGCCCCCACACAGCCTGCAGGGCTGACACTTCCCTGCCCTGTCCTGGGAGGTTTCTGTTCTCAGACACAGTGCGGGGGTGAAGCTCCACCCCCGTCTCCAGCACCCCCAAGCAAAGCACACAGCTGGGCGACGGGGCGCCCCTTCTGGGTGGGTTCCAGCCGCGTTGTGAAAACTGGGTCCCAGATGGAGCGGCCGTCCCGCCCCGGGGTGACCCGTCGTCTCCACCCCAGGACCCAGGAGAGGGAGCCCCAGCCCGGCCAGCTCCGGGAGGAGGGGAGCCCCCACTCCAGGGCACGAGGGGTGCGGGGTTGCTTTCCCAACGGGCGGGGCGGTGGCTCTCCGGAAACCACCGGGCTGAACCGCCTCTTCCCCTGCGCTGCAACTTCCTCCTCCGCGGCGGTGGAGGGGCCGGGGGAGGGGGCGCCAAGCACGAGTCCCGCCTGGGGTCTGCGCGCGGCACCGGTGCAGCCGGGGGGGTCCCGGAGCCCCTCCTACGCAGGCGCGGTCTGACTGTACCGCCCCGAACTCCAGTCTGCCCGGGGCCCCCCACTTCCCCTCCTGCACCCGAGGTCCCCGGCTGGGGTCAGGGGGTCCCCCACCCCCAGATCCGCTCCGCCGCGCACTCACTCAGGCCAGACGCCAGCGCCTGCTCGTTGGCCCACATGGCCCACTCGATCTGTCCCATGGTGGCGGCGACACGGCTGGGTGCGCACTGAGCGCCCCTGGTCCCTGCCCCGGCCCTCGAGCCTGGCCCCGCCCCCAGCCCCGCCCCCAGCCCCAGGTGACCGCCCGGGGGCAGGGCCCGCGGCGTCTGCGCTCTCCGGGCTGGATCCGCGGGACCGCGCCACCCTCCCCCTCAGACCTAACTGAACCCCCACCGGCCACCAGACCCTGGAGAGGCCCGGCCCCCGCAGCTCTCACTTCCCCTTCCAGGGCCTGCCAGGGTGGGGATGTCAACCCAGGGCTTCCTCCAGGGTTGAGTGTCCCCACCCAGTCACCCCAGCGCCCTGCAGCTTCTGACCCCGGGGTCCTCGGGCTTCTAGGAAAACAAGGGCGAGAAAGGCGCTTCCCAGACAGGGCTGAGGGGCCTGCCCAGGGCCGGGACTGCGCCTCCATGGGGGGCTGGGGGTCCCTCTGCTCCACACTGTCACTAAGGACCAGGGTGGCTCCCTGACGCCTGGCGTGGGGACCAGAGGCCCCGCCCTTTCCTCCAGCCGGCTCGGGCTGGCACAGGTGTGGGCAGCTCAAGTCAGAGACTGGGCCCCCTCCCAGTGTCACACGACTGCCTTGAGGGAGGACAGGCTTGCAAAGCTGGGAAAGCCCCTTCCCCCCCACTGGGTGCCAGAGGCTCAGCCTGTGCCCGGAGGCAGAGGCGGCTCTGGGGGTGGGAAGGGCTCTGGGGCCTCCTGTGCAGGCCACGGGACCCCTCAGAGCAGGGACCCCAGAACGCTGGCTTAGGAAACAAGAGAAACAGCGTGAGGCAGGAGGTGAGCAGTGCTGAGTTTATTCCTGTGGTCAACAGGCCGCAGCTCCCAAGGCCCCCAGATCCGCGCCGGCCCCAGCCCTGCCGGGGGAGCCGCCTTCCCGCCCTGAAGAAGCGTCCAGCCACACCCTGGGCGGAGTTCGAGGTCTGGCAGAGCCACCATGGCTGCCCCCTTGAAGCACTTGGGGGTTTCCTGAGGCAGCCAGTGCAGTCCCCACAGAGACCAGGCCCCCCCGGGGACGCGACTCCCGCTGAGCTCCTGTGTTGGTGCCCTGGAGTGGGCCGGGGTCCAGGGTCAGGGACGCGCCGCCGCTCTCGTGCCAGACCCCAGTCCCATCTCGGCAGAGCAGCACGTGCGGGCGGACAGTGGACGCACTCGGGGGCCCCACTGCTGACGTCTGGACGGCTGCAGGTCTCACGCCACCGTCCACGGCATTGTGCCCGCTGCCCGGAGCTCAACCCTGGCCGCCACGCCGGTGCCCAGTGCCAGTGAGGCGCCCTGCTCCCGTGGCGGTCAGGCAGCCGGCTTCGGCAGGCCGTCGGGGCCCAGGAGGTGAACATGGGGGTCGTCCAGGACTTGAGGCCCCGGCCCCACCTGGAGAGAGAGATCGGTGTCAGGTCACTGGGTGACGGCAGCGCAGGGACCTGGGGTCTTCAGAAGGGTGGGTTAGACGCGGAGGGCGTGGCCCCCCTTCCGGCCCCAGTCAGAGGCGAAGCAGCCGGGTGGGGCTGCCGCGTCAACCCCTTCAGGCACGGCCACCTCTGCCAGCTGCGCACCCCGTCCTCGGCCTGACCCAGTCACTGCCACGGCACGCAGACGTGGGGGGCTGGGGAACGGCAGCCCTGCGCAGAAGGCGGACTCCGTGGCCTGGGTGGGCGTGACCACTGGACCGGGAGCCGCCCCTCGGAGCAGGGTCAGGACGGCAGGCAGGGCCCTGGGCTGCTCCTGGTAGGGGGGACCCCCGAGGGTGGAGGCTGCACCCCGAGTGCCCCTCCCAGGAGCTGGCTGTCAAGGGAGTGGACAGCTCCACCCGTCTCCCGCCCCAGGCCCAAGCGTCGCCGGTCACCTGCAAGTGTCCACTTCAGGAGCAAGTGAATGACACAAACACGGGCCAAATGCCCTGAAGGCTGAAAGTACTATTACTGCTACTTGTGCGCCGTCGGTGTTGTTAGTGTTTTGCCTCCTGCCCGAGACTGAGGGGAGCGAAGGGGGCTGGCCCCGCGGGCGGGAGGACACGCTGCAGCGTCCCGGGCCTCACCCGAGTGGCGATGATGTACTTGATGCCGCCGGGGGTGGGCTCTGTGTCCAGCGCAGCTTTCAGCTCGTCCGAGAGAGGGGCCGGCCTCACCGGCAGCCCCTGTAGGAACCTGGAACGAGGAGGGACGCAGCGTGTGACTCCGTGTCCGCGGAACGCCCAGACCGGGCAGCTCCAGAGAAGGAAGCGGACAGTGGCCGCTGGGGAGGGCTGGGGAGGGAGGTGGCCGGCGGCTGCCAATGGGGACGGGTTTCTCTTAGGGCCGGTGAGACAGTTACGAGCGTAGACAGAGTGACAGCTGCACACACTGCGAACGCCAAACACCATTCGAGAACGGCTACGACAGTGAATTTCGTGTGTATTTTACCAAAAACCAACGCAGGGATGCTGAGGGCCCAGGCTGGGGTCAGTGAGGGGAGGGCTTCTGGAAACCTCCACTGCCGCCCCACAGCTACTGCCGAGCCGGGGGGGACACGGCTTAAGAAAGTGCCGCAATCCCGGCTCCCGAGCCCACTGCGCCCGAGACCCGGGGGGTTAACACGCTCAGTCCCCAGCCCTCTGTCCCGTTGCGGGCAGAGGGACGTCCCCACACCCTTCCAGACGCTCCCATCCAGGAGGTGCCTCTCACACAGGAGCAAGAAACTGCCAGAACACCAGGACACCGGGAGGGTCAAACTTGCTGTCGTCAGCGGGAGGCGGGGCCGTGTGCCTGGGAAGAGGGACGTGCGGCCCACCGGGGCAGGGCACTGCAGCAGCCCCGGCCACCGTGACTGGCTCTGACCGGTCTCGGTGAGAAGGAAACTGGGACTTTGTTCTAATCATTTGCTACGCAGCGCCTGACATTTAGTATGCGCCTCAGAGCGCAGGCCGTGTCTGTCTCCTGGCAAAAAGCAGGACGAGCAGCTCTCCGATGGGGCGGGACCACGGGCGCCCGAGCTGCCGGGGCCAAGCAAGGCCTGGTGCGTCCGCACGCACATGCGCCGCTCGTTCCTGGCGGGGGCTCCTGGCAGGGTGTTTCCCACAAGGGGGGCGAGGGGACCCACACGCACTTGTCTCCGTTCGACTCGGGCGGGAAGCTGTGCCTCACGGCAGCCACGAATTCAGCCACAGTGTCGTCCAGGGTGAAGATCACGGCGTTGGGGCCCGCGTCAAATGTGTACGCCACCTGGAACCTGAGCGGTCACCCTGGCTGTCCACAGAGGGCCTGGCCTCGCCCCCATAACCACTCATTTTCCAGGGGACCTGGGGTTGCCCAGAGCTAAGTGAGGGCCTGCGGGGCAAACCACAGGGGCGCAGCGTCCGCGGCGGCCGGTGCGCGCGACCTCTGCCTGCGAACTCAGGAAGAGGTGGGCGGGGCTGTGGCCCGAGGGAGCCGAGAAACAGAATGCAACAGAACGAACGCTGCTGCGGCTTCGTGCGGCCCGAGTGACACCCACGGGTCCCAGGGCTGGGGGGACGCCCCGCGTCACCTTGGTGAGCCCGTGGTGGGCGTTGAAGCGGTGCACCAGGTGGATGATGCGCCGGGAGGTGTCGCTGAGGTAGGAGATGGGCGGGAAAGTGTCCAGGCAGGTGGCGTGGAACTGGTTGCTGTCCCGCATGGTCAGCCGGGCGAAGCCTGCGAAGTCCCGCTCCCGGATGCAGCGAGTCATCTCGGCCAGGCTCGCTGGCACCACACTCTCGGCCCGGAACTGCAAGGACAGGCGTGCTGAGGGAGGGTTCGAAGCCAGGCGCCTCCACCCAGGACTGCCACAGAGAACGCCTGGGGCCAGAAAGAGCAGGGAGCGGCCCGGGCACCTCACCCGGAGCAGGGGGCTGGTCTCCACGCTGGTCTGCATGCCGGCCGTGCTGCTGGTCAGCTTCTTCTCTGCGCTCACCTGCACGCGGGACAGTCCATCTGGGCCATGCCCACGGGGGGTCCCCGGCTGACACCCCCCAACACTTGGCCCTCCCTCCGCTGGCATGAGCAGCTGTGGCCTCCTGGCACAGCAGAGGTGACACAGGCCTGGGAACAGCCACTTCTCCCCAGCCTCCCCAGCAGCTGAGTGAAGCAAGACCGGACCGGACACCTTTGTGCCTGTCCTCAGCCTGGCCCTGAGTGCCGCACAGAAGCCCCCGACACTCCCTGGGCCCACCCTGCTCACCACAAGGATGAGGACTCGGAGTTCCGGCCAGTGCGTCTCAGGGGCCACCTGCCGGGCGACGCTGTCCTTCCCGTCGGCGCGCTCCCCCATGTGCCACACCACGAAGCCCCCGTGCAGGCTGCGGCAGGCGCTGCCCGAGCCCCGGCGGGCCACTTCTGAGAGGTCCCCCTCGACCCCGTAGACCTGGGCCAGGGTGTAGGCTGCAGACACAGGGGACGGACTCAGTGAGCCCAGGCACCCCGCACCCTACAGCAATGCGGGAGTTCTGAGCTCACGGGTGACAGGACCGGGCCGTCAGCTTCCAAGGCCAGCACGCGCCGGCTCGCCCCGCACCTGGGAGGCCAGAGCAGCGACACACCCACGGGAGGACATGGAGCTGTCAGGCTGACGCCCAGGTGGGCTCTGGGCAGAGGAAGGTTTAGCGTGAGGACGTGTGTTCCGGGAAGAGACTGAACGGCCGGGAGGCCCGTGTGGCAGGGTCCTTGATCCGCCGAGCCTGGCACTGGGCTCCCCGGCGCCACAGGAGCAGGACGCGGCTCTGCTGCCGCAGCTCGGAACCCCAGGGTCTCTCCGTGGCACCCACCTAGGCAGGCGTAGCCCGCCGCGGAGGAGGCCAGGCCCGCGGCTGTGGGGAAGTTGTTCACCGAGGCCACGTGCACCTTGTAGCTGAGGCTGGCGGAAGGCGGGGCTCCATCCTGAGCGCTGCTCCTCTCCTGGGCCAGGCGGCGGACTGGAGGGCGGGCGGGACAGCAGGTGGCACAGCTGCCAGGCAACCCCACCCAACCCCGACCGGCGCCGGCTCTCCTGCCTGGGGGTCACGGCTGAAAACCAGGCCTCTGGGCCTCAGCCTTCCACACACCCCTCGTCCTGGGAAGGCCCATTCCCAGCCCCAAACGCAGCGGTACAGGAGGTGTCCCATCACCCGGCGCTGGGAGGATAGTGCCTGGGTGGCCCCGACTCACTCTCCCTCAGGCAGGCCTGCAGGCGCGGCTGCCCCACCGCCTCTTCCCGGCCGTTCAGCCAGATCCGGTCCTCAGCGAAGTCCTTGCTGATGGCGGCCGTCGTGGTGGTTCTCAGCTGGGAGAAAACGGAGCCACCTCAGAGCCGGAGCTGGGCCCTGGTGTGGCCAAGCACCCCTCTCTCCCGAAAAAGCCTCTCCCACGCACAACGCTTGCAGCTGCCCACTCAGGCAAGGCGGGCGGCCAGGCCCGAGGCCAGCCTGGCTGGGCGGTGGGAGAGCCCGTGTGGCAGAGACCAGGTCTGGGGAGGGCTGCGAGCACAGGGCACGTCCTAAATAGGAGAGATTTCCAAAGGCGCCCCCAGGGCACTGTGAGTGTGTGAGCCCATGTGTGTGATGGGCCCCAGGCCGTGTGTGCACATGTGTGCGATGAGACCCTGGTGCGTGCACGTGCTGTGCCAAGCACGCCTCAACCTGGAGATGGAGCAGACACCTGCGTGGGCTGGGGAGTCCCCGCTGAGCTGTCTGGTCCCAGCCTGTAGGTACACAGGTCCCAAGTGTTGAACAAAGCTGCGCACACTCACCTGGTCCAGATGCAGCGTGACGCTCAGGGAGGAGTTGATGGGCAGGATCAGCTCCTCATCGCGCTTCCCCCCTGGAAGGGACAGCCAGGGCCAGGCCAGTGGGTTTCCCACCCCCACTGTGCTCCCCCTTTCCACGGCCCCCGTCTGCCTCCATCCTGCTCTCTCACTGCTCAGTCTAAGCCCTCCTGCTGCTGCTGCGCCTCCACCTTCAGGAAGCCCTCTTGGATTGCTCTCCACCTCGGCGCTCAGGCTCCCAGAGCAGAGCTGGAGGCCAGCCCACCCCTGCCTCATCTCGCACTGTCTTCTTTCAGGCACTTCACAAACCACCTCTGAGTGCCTGAGCAGTCGATCACGGCTGTCTGTCTTCCCAAACAAAAGGAGCCCAGGTCCTAAGAGCTGCTAAATGTCACTGCTCACACTCCCTAGGGACACTCAGAACCACTCCCCTCCTGCCCAGCCCTCCCACCCCAGCATGTCACAGCCAGTGAAGATGGCCCAAGTGGGAAGTTTGCACCGGGGAGCATCGCACGGCGCTCTACATAGAGTCTTATTTAAGAACATCTTTGTCAGGCGCAGAGTACGCTCAGCTGTGTGCAGCGAGGGCTTAGGACAGTGGACGGTTACGAGGACGGTCAGTACTAACACCTGGCGGGGCACGCACAGTCCTGCGTCGCTCCCGAGAGCGAGGCTCTCGCTGGGCTTGGGGCAGGCGACTGCTGTGGGCAGGACAAAGTAGACAAGGATGACCACGGACCCTGGAGTCACACACGAGCCCCCAAGGTGAGCGGAGGGCAGCCATGAGCAGTGCGGGGGAGCCCCAGGTCTTTCCGTCCGTGTGCCCCAGACTGCGGG
>NW_012151474.1:1418638-1450992 GCF_000956105.1 Propithecus coquereli
GCTAGGCTGACGCCACGGCACTGTAGCCCAGGCAAATGAGTGAGACTCTGTCTCAGAAAAAAAAAAAAAAAAGTCAATTAACAGACCCCACCACACTTGTTCCCCTCCAGGTTCCAGCTCATCAAAGGCGCCCACTTTCAAATCTCTCCTATTTTCCTCCGTGTTTCTTTTAAGTAACCTGTACATGTTTGTGTACACATATGTGATACACAGTATATATACTATGTGTTTTCTATATGAATATGAAATATAGATTTTTAATTTTTAGATAACATCTCTTATTACTAACTGGGAATGAGGGACTCTCTTCCATCTTCCAACCACATACTCACTCTCCCATCTTCCTTATGTGGCGGGATCGGTTTTCTTCGTTTCCATTACTAAGATTACATAAGTCACATTTGCAGCTGTGCCGTGTGCGGGACGTGCCGACGGCGTGCACGTAGGCAGAGGCGCCCTTGTTCAGAGAGAGGGCTGGACGCAGCCCCTACGCCGAAGCCTTCGGCCCAGGCTGTCCCGACCCGTCGACTGCATAAATGTCGAAAACAGACTCGTCCCGGGGCCCCTCTGTTAAATAACGATGTGAAACAAATGTCTGTCCCCATTTCCAGTTTTCTGTGAGGGGGGTTGTGGGTCGTGGTGGGGTGGCAGGGCAGGAATCTCAGCACACACGCCCACACGTTGCGCTGACTTGCTCAATTACCAGGTGTTTCAAAGGGGGTGGTGCAGGCGCAGGGAAACGGGGAGCAGAGCTTGAGCTGGAGGCCAAGTAGCAAAATGGAGGAGCAGGCGCGCCCTCCTGCCCACAGGCCTGACTCAGATTTCCTTGTTTTAAATGTAATCTCCCCACTTGGATGAGAGGAAGCGTAGGATGGTGTTTCTCGAGTTGTAAGGAGCCCACGAGTCAGCAGGGACCCTATGAAATGCCCCCTCTGGCTGCGTGGGTCTGGGGGGCCCGACACCCGCGTCCCCAGCAAGTGTCCGGAGAGCTTGGAAGCTGCGACCCTGAGCGGCGAAGGAAGATGCCGGGAAGCACGCGGCTCTGAGCCGGGCACGGCTGGCGCGTAAACACCTGTCTTAGCTGCGGCTAGCCTCGGTTCCTCGTGCGCAGGGGGTTAGGGGGTGTCGAAGGCACTCAGGTCAACGTGTGTGAACTGCTGGCGCAGGGCTTGGGGGCGAAGCACCGAGTACACGCCTGCTTGCCCAGCCGGGTTGGGGCGAGACGAGAACCTGCTGCCCCCAGCGGAAGGAAAGACGTGGGCGCACCACTGCCGGGCACCGACGAGATGGGCACAGAGGTCCCTGTGCCCGACTTACTTCGAGCCGTGGGGGATGAGAGGGCGCCTCTCTGTTGCTTCAGTAAACACTCGTCACGTATCTGCCACGCGTGGCGCCCTGCTCGGTGTGGGCGCGCCGCCTGCCACCCAGGAGGGAGGGTCTTTGGAGATGCTGAGTGAGAGCCGGGTGGGTGGCAGGGGAGGCCCAGGCAGGCTGAGCACGTGGCCGCCCTCGGGGCTTGGCGTGGACAGGCTGGCAGGGGGGCCCGAGCGCAGCCTTGCCCTGTCCTGCCATGGATCCTTGGGGCTTTCCGTGGCCTGGCATTTCTTGTCCCCCTTCCCCAGCCCAGGCATCGGAGATTTGAGAGGAAGGCGTGTGTCTACCTTTCTCCGTAGTGCTGCCATTTCCACCCAGTCCACTTGGGAGGTCCTCAGTGGTGAATGTTCTAGAAGCCGTCAGCAAATGTGAAACGCCAGGGAGCCAGGCGTTTGAGAGCTACAGAGACGGAGCAGATGTTCCCTCCGGAGGGATTTGCAAGTCCGTACTCACGCGAAGCCGTGCGTTACGGTGCGATGAGGTGCTGCTAGAGACCGCGCACCCACCGGAGGCCCAGGGATAGCCCCCCTGCAGGCTAAAAAGTTATTGGGACAGCTCATGGTGGTCTGTAGTCTGCAGGGGTCTGTAGCTTGCAGGAGTCTATAGTCTAGAGCAATCTACAGTCTATAGGTGTCTATACAGTGGTCTAAAACCTACAGGTGGCTGTAGCCTGCAGGGGTCTATGGTCTGCAGGGGTCTGTAGTCTGCAGGGGTCTATGGTCTGCAGGGGTCTGTAGCCTGCAGGGGTCTGTAGCCTGCAGGGGTCTGTAATCTGTAGGAGTCTGTGGTCTGCAGGGGTCTGTAGCTTGCAGGGGTCTGTGGTCTGCAGGGGTCTGTATTCTGCAGGGGTCTGTAGCCTGCAGGGGTCTGTGGTCTGCAGGGGTCTGTGGCCTGCAGGGGTCTGTAGCCTACACGGGTCTGTAGCCTGCAGGGGTCTGTAGCCTGCAGGGGTCTATAGTCTGCAGGGGTCTGTAGCCTGCAGGGGTCTGTGGTCTGCAGGGGTCTGTGGCCTGCAGGGGTCTGTATTCTGCAGGGGTCTGTGGCCTGCAGGGGTCTGTGGTCTGCAGGGGTCTGTGGCCTGCAGGGGTCTGTGGTCTGCTGTGACCAGGCGTGGGGTGAGGAACCATCTGTGCAGGCAGAGCCTCCAGGCAGCGCCCATGGGTGGGAGCGGCCAGGTGGCTGGGCCACGGGGGCCTGACTGCTACATCATGATCTATCAGGAAGGTCTGCGCCCATGCAGTGGAGTGAGGGAGTAAGTGGAGTCTAAGGCCCAAGAAATGTGCCGGGAAGACAGCTGCAGAGATGTGCGGGGCCGGGGCGGAGGCTGAGGGGAAGGGAACAAAGGGTCTGCAAATCCCATTCGTAAAATTCTAGAAAGTGCTATCTAACCTGTAGTGACAGGAAGCAGGGCGGTGCCTGCCAGGGGTGGGCTGAGGAGGGGTAGGGGAGGGGTTCCGAGGGCAGGGGAGGCCCTGCGGATGGACGTGTCCGGCACGTTGATGGGGCGACGGCGTGGCAGGTGCGTGCGGCGTCGCGCTCTGCGGCGCGCTGGTGGTTACGTGCCGCTCGTTCGGTGAAGCTGTTGAGAAGATCGTGCCCAGCTTCTGAGTCTGAACTTGCAGGAGGTGGCCGTGAGCTGAGGCGGAGCTCGGGGAAGGGAGGGGCCTGGCGCACGGTTGGCTTCTCCTCTCCCAACTGGAATCCAGGCTCCTCCCTGTCGTCCAGGTTTGACCTGAGTGCTTGTCACTCACAGTCGGATACCGTGTCTTTGCGGAATTACTTTCCTAGAGATATTTGCCCTTCCATTTTGGAACCGACACGTACCCTTCGAGCCAGGCATAAACGCATTTGAAGTGAAATTTTGAGAAAAGAATCAAACGGCGACGAAGGCAGCGCAAGGTCAAGCTCCAAGCAAGTGGGGAGTCGAGGTGGGTTTGGAGGCAGGAGAGAGACGTCCCCGAGGACCTGAGCGCAAGGCCTCCACGGGGGTCTTTGACTTTGTTAATCCACGTCGTTTGCAGTTCCCGGTGCAAATGGAATCGCGGAGCCCTGTTCAGAAAGGTGAAGAGCCTCCTTCCTGTCTCACCCTCCAGCCGTCTGGGCAGCTGCTTCCTGCCCGCACTTTCGGCGAGAAGACGGTGGCCGCAAGGAAGACAAAAGGGTCGCTGGAGTCGATGGACTCTGGGCTCCAGCTCGTAATGAAAAGTGGAAAGTACGCACCGGGGCACAAGCAGACTCTGAGATTGGACCAGGCAAAGGGAAACAGGCCACTCCCACCAACAGCTGCCCAGCTGTGGGGACATCTCAGGTGGACAACGGTGCTGTGTTGGCCAAAGCTGGTGCCCATCTCTATGGCGGCAACGACGACAACTGGGCGCAGGACTCAGGGGTGCACGCTGGCCGTCGTCACCCAGGTGGTTCTGATACGGTTGGAAGCGTGCCAGAACACACTGGTGAAAAGTAAACCGTGCAAGATTTTTCTTTAATAAAACGTGCCAGAGCTTATTTTGAAAACAAAAAGAAAAGTTTGAGGGATTTCAGAGCACTCGGCCCAGCACGCGCTACAGCGATGCCATACTGATCGGATGCCCCATTTCTACCTTCAAAGCATAAAGAAGTCTTGGAAGTTCTCACCGAGGGGCATTATAATTTAGGGGTGAAAGTCACAGACTCTGGAGCCAAGTTTCCTGGGTGTAAAGACCGGCTCTGCTGCTTGCTTGCTGTGTGACTTTGCACAAGCTACTGAACCTCTCTGTGCCTCAGTTTCCTCACCTGGAGGGAGAGAGAAGGATAGTTCCGTCCTCGTAGGTGATAAAGTCTTTGGAGGGGCTGCCCCTGTCCATCCGCGATGCGCGCTGGTTATTACGCATCCCAAAGGAAGCTCTCAGATGAGCGTGCCGAAATCAGCGAGAAGACGCGTCTTTCCCAAACCAGGGCTCCCCACGCACCCCATTTCCTGTGTGCACGTGGCGGGGAAACCTCGCCAGCGGGGGCCGGCGCTCGGATGGCCGTGGCGGCTTTGTGCCTGAGCCACTCGCCGTGGAAAGCATTTCCCGCGTCACGGGGACGCAGGCGCCCAACTCGCTGCGTCAGACCCCTGCGCCAGCGTCCCGGACAGGTGTGTCTGGGCTTGAGTCGCGCTGCCGGGACACGTGGGAGGTTGGCTCGCCCGCGTCTATTGGGGTGAATAATGTCATTAAATTTGTTGTCAAAGAACGAGCGGATCATTTTCCAAGGATGTGGGGGAAAAAAATCTATGTTTACCCTTATTAGAAATAAACACTGATAAATCTTTGTAGCGTTTGGCTTAACAGACGTCAGCAGCTAGGTTCTCCCGCGTGCCGCTGCGGCAGGGTCTGGTCGGCGCCCGTGCGGGGGATCTGCGCTGTGCAGGTGTCCGGGTGGCGAGCGCGTTAGCGGCCCCTTCAGATCACCGTGGCTGTTCTTCTCTGACAGTAAAACGGAAACGCGGCCAGCGGGCCGCCCGGTGAGCTGCAAAGCAGAATCTGAAACCCACTGTCACTAGACGCAGCTTGTCCCATGAGACAAAGGGGGAGACCGCACCGAGGTGTCCAGAGCCCCCCGGTGGGGACCAGTCGCACCTCGTCTAGGGTGCCGCGGAGTGGACGCTCCGTGAGCGGGAGGTGGCAGGATGGGTCCCCACCGACTGTCCTCTGTCTCAGCCTCTCTTTTTGGCCAATTGAAAACAGCTGAATTCCAAAAGGCCACAATGCGGGTGAGACACCCACGCTCTCTGCTGCCCCTTCCCCGCCGCTTCTGAAGGTGTCTGCCCCCCGGGGAGGGGACGGGCTGGTATTTGGGGCTGGATAAATGAAACCGAAGGGACTCTGGGTCTTCCCTGGGGTTGAGCCACAGGCCAATCTTACACGGAGAACGAGAGTCAGAGGTCCAGACAGGAGAGAGCTGCGGGAAGAAGGGTGTCGGGGGGCGGCGCCTGTCCCAGACTTGGCCTTGAGCTGGGGGTCCCTGGGGAGGACTGGGGGCTGCAGGGCTGGTGACACCCCAAGGGCAGGTGGCCCGGGCTTTCCCTCGGAACTCCCGGAGGTGGTGCACCCCCGATCCCTCGGCCCTCCCACCGCTTGCTCCGCACTGACCAGTGGGTACAGCCCCACCCAGAGCCCCGAGCGGCAGCCAGAGCAGCTCCCGGCAGCCCCGTGGGCCGGGCAGGGGTGAAACTGCAGTCAGAGCTCAGACGTCCAGATGTGGGCAGAGATTGTAAGAGGAGTTAAAGCTTGAGGGTTTCCTAACGTTGGCGATTCTAATTTATTTTAGCTGTCCTGAGGATCTTTCCTTTTTATGTTACGTTTACGTGATGTTCCCTTGAATTCTGACATGGAGGTTAGCAGGATTCCGCTTTTATGGTCGAAAAACCGTGGCCCCGTGAACAGCAGGCCGGCACGGGCACCTTCCTCCTCGACCTGCAAGACCCCCCTCGTTTACCAAGAGTCCCACAGACCCGTCCGGCTCACGGAGGGAGAGGAAGGGGCGGCCGTGTCGGTTCTAGCTGCTCTCCGAGCTCCTCCGATCCTTGGCAGCCGAGGTGCTCTCCCCAGAATGTTCTGCCATCCACAAGGTGATGCAGGCCTGGAAACTTCTGTTCCATTGAGCTCTGCCAGCAGCTATACTTAGCCATGCAAGTGGAGGCCGGGAGTGGGTCCTCCGGGTATAGATAGTAACAAGTGGGCTATTTTCAAACACCTAGAGAACCCCAGAATATTCTGGGCCAAAATGATATTTATAGATCCTCTGGAAGCAAAGGCAGGAGCTTTAGCGCCTCTTCTGCTTTCAGCAGTCAGGTTCCTTTCCATGGGGGCGGGCAGAGGGACTGGGTCACCCCGAGGCCCGCTGTCCCCCACACCTGTCTCCAGGAGGGCAGGCGTTCTCTTTGCTTTGCCCCGTGAGTCAGAACAGCCAGTGGCTCACGGGGCCCCTCTAAGTCCTCTTCCCGCCGAGCCTGCCAAGTGCCAGCCCGGGAGGCGTTGAAGGACTTTTCCTGCTATGGAGAAGACGCAGTCCCCACCGTATAGAGCTTGTGACATTATTTTTCCGACCTCGTTGATTTCTTAGGCTTCTGCTGTCACCCAGACATAAACACCTGCTTCCAACTCACTCAGGTCCTGGGGCCCCTGGTCCCTCCCCGCCCCGCTCCCACCTGGGAGAGGAGCTCAGGCGGCACCCTGGGAGTGTGTGCCGGAAAGGCCTTCTGTAGGGAGGAGAGTGGAGACGTGATAAGTAAAGATTTGGGTAGGAAAAAGAAGGCCACACAGCCGTCCCCAGAGAAAGAGCCGGCCAGGCCACCTCGCCCAGGCACGGCTGTAATCGGCTCTCGTCCTGTGGGTATTGGGAAAGGACTCTAGAAATCCAAGTTTTAAGCGAGCATCCCAGGTCAACTTGCCAACAGTCAGGAAAAGCCGGGCAGAAAGGCAAAGCCAACGTCACGGGGCGTCCCACCCACGTGGGAGCTGGCGGCCTCACCGCGGCCTGACTCCAGCCTTGCCGACGCCAGTGAAAGTGTCCCCTCCTCGTCTCACACCCGTCCCCGGCAGGTGTCCGTTTCCTCTACGGTCCCTGCCAGTCCTCCCTCCGCCACCCAGATATAAATACAAGCGCATTTTCCATGGGCCGGGACACAGGGAAAACATTCGGCTTTATTTTCGGCCTGTGAAATTCCCTCCCTTCGTACCCAACAGGTGCAATTGCCTCTTTTAGATACGGGGGCCCAGAAATAGAACACAATTTACAATATAGCTCCTTTAGGCATCTGGATGCTATTTTAAAAGAAAAAAAAAAAAAAAGAGCCCTCCTGCGAGACGCCCAGACTCGAAATGTGAGTGTCGGCTGGACTCCTGCCTCCCGCGGGCTCGAGAGACCCTCGGCCCCAGGCTGCCGACCCGCCTGGCGAGGAGGCCGGGCGCTCGCGAGACGCGAGGGTCCCCTGGGAGGGCAGGGGCTGTTCTCACGGCCACCAAGGCCCAGGCGCTGGCCCGGACAGGGAGGGAGAGGAGATGGGGTTGGGGAACCGGCCGTGGCTCCTGCCGTAGGTGACTCTCCCGTCATTAGAATCGACCGTCCCCCGTGGTCCTGTGTAGACTGAGGGGAAGGGAGATTAGATTCTCCTCCCGAGCTCCGAGCACGAGGGCCTGGCGACGTAGCTCTTGGCACACCCGGGTGTCCTCACTGACTTTGGGTTGAATCACGGCCCCTACCCCCAATATCCGTAGCCCGGGTCCAAACTCCAGGACCTGAGTGTGAAACGGTCTTTGCAGACACGGTGGTGAAGACGAGGCCACGCTGGAGTAGGGGGGGCTCCGTCCAACATGACTGGTGTCCCCGTAGGAAGAGGGACAGAGACACACGCAGGGAGAACGCCACGCGAGGACAGGGGCAGAGGTCGGGTGATGCTTCCTCAGGCTAAGGAGCGCCGAGGACCGCCAGCAACTCCCGGGCCACCAGGGGCCGGAGGCGGTTCTCCCGCACAGCCGCCGAAGAAGCCAGCCCCGCCTGGCCTTGAGCTGGGACTTCGGGACGCCAGGACTGCGGGAGGAGAACTCCCTGTTGCTTAAGCTGCCCAGGCTGGGGTCCTTCGTCACTGTGGCCCCAGCAAACTCGCGCCCGGCCACGCGGGCCCCCAGCCTGGTCCACGCCTCCCTCGAGGGATGGCCAGGGGCAGGGAACGTGAGCGTGGCTGGTCTCAGAGGGCGTAGTCGCTCCGCTAGCTCACACGGCGTCTCCTGGGTGGTCTACTTTTAAAGGTCACCCTTGGTCCAGAGGAGCCCAAGCTCAAGTTTCCTCTGGACGCCCCGAGGTCCGTCACGCAGACATGTCGGTGTTGGCCAGGCCGAGTCTGCAGGTGGGGCGCCCCAGGCCGGGCCTGTGTCGTGCGGGGCTGGGAACAAGGCGCCTGTTTGTGTTCCTGAACGTTCTCCTCCAGACAGGAGCTCGCAGGCTCCGGGCAGCTCAGTGGGGAGAGGGGAGCCCTCGCCACTGCCGGGCGGCTCCGTGCCAGGCCCAGGGCGAAGGTCCTAACTCACGTCCCTTGGCCGGGGTCACAAGTGCAGCTGCTGACGGGCCACCCTCCCGAGAGGAGCAGGTGTCCCCCCCGAAGCCTCCCTCCCGCCGCCATCCCTGTCTTTGGAGGTGTCAGGGGCTCCGTCGGACTCCATCGGACTCCGACAGGCCTCCCTGCTACATCCCGAGCGTCGCCCTCCAGGGTTGAGCTGGACAAGGGGAAAGGAGGCCCAGCCCAGCAGGTGGCCAAAGGGGAGGACACTGCCCAGGGGGGCCACGGGGGCAGGACGCCAGGTGGGGGTCAAGTGCAGGCAGCTAAGGGGGCTCAGGCAGCGCATCTTGGCGGACAGGCCGCAGGGCTAGGCACGTGCTCGGGTGCACGGTGCTGTGGCGCATGGAGGATGCGGTGGGGACAGCATTGGGGACAGGCAGCAGTGCAGAGCGAGCGCGGGATTCTGTCTGCTCAGGGCGAGGGGAGGCGGCGCCTACTACCGGCTGTGCAGCGCACCTCCCTGTCTCGGCCTTGCCTCTCCGCAAACCCGCGGGGGCTGCAGCTCTCCTGCCCCCCGAGCTGCTCCCCTGCAGGCCTCGCTCCTCCCAGAGGCCCCTGCTCACCTGGCTGTGGCATCCCCAACCCCAGAAGAGTTTCTCACACTGCCAGGCCCAGACTGTGTCTTCAGCCTGCTCTGGCTGGGCCCAGACCATCCTAGAATCGGCTGCCTCTGGGCAGTTTCTCAGAGTTCAGCCTCCTCCGTGGAGCCCGGGGAGGGAGCAGGACTCAGAACGCCAAAGGACACGACAGGCAGGAGCGTGGAAACACTTTATCGCCGCACACGTTTCCCTGGGAGCCAGCGAGCGCCCACCCCCGGGTCTGGGGGGACGAGGCCCAACTACAGGGGGCCAGCGGTGGGCCTCTCACTGAGGGAGGCTCGGATCCGGCGGGCCTGGCCTCATCCCCCAGCTGCTGGCTGTCCCCGTCCTGTTGCTTGGTAGGGAGAGTCCAGTGAGGGGTGCACACGCGTGACACAGGACAGCGTGTCCCAGACCCCGCACCGAGGGCAGGTGCGGGCTGGCCGAGAGGTAGTTGTACCTCTGAGGACAGAGGACACGGACGTGCTCACCGCACGTCAGCATGTCCATCTCGAGGTGCGAAGGGGCCAGGTGGCCCGGAGTCGGCTCAGGGGCAGGGAATGTCCAGCGCCAGTGACATCTTGCCACAGTCTTCAACTCTCGGGAGCAGAGAACCAGGCACCAGACCAAGTCGAAACAGAACTCTGTTCTCGGTTTGAGGAACGTCTTCCCCGCAGAGTCTCCTCCGAAACGGGGCTCAGCAGGCGGGGGTCTGCATGCGAGCCCTCCCTCCTGACGGCCCCGAGGGACTTCTTGGGTTCTGAAGGACACAGGAGGGGGAGAAGCACCAAGTGTGAGGCTGGGCTCCTCTGGGCGCGCCAGGCCACACAGGGCTGCCGAGAGGAGGGACCCCAGCCTCTGGCTCCCGGGGAAGGTCCCCTCCGTCCTACCTGCACCAGCCACGCTGCCTCTCAGGGGCCGGCACAGCAGCCGGACTCCTCGTGCCGCACCAAGAGGGACATGCGGGAGAAGGTTCTGGCGCAGCCCTGGCACTGGTACTTCTTGGTGTCCGAGTGCGTCTGCAGGTGCGCCCGCAGGTTGGAGCGGTCGGCGAAGGCCCTGCTGCAGTGGGGGCAGGCGTAGGGCTTCTCACCTGCCGGGGGCACACGGGGGGGCCCGGCTGAATCACCTGTGGGCGTCGGACAGGCCCGAGCAAGACCCCGGCAGGCAGCCCGAAGGTCGAGGTGCCCTGTACGTCCATGAGTAGCCCCTTCCTCCCTGTCCCAATGCTCACGCACGGCCCAAGCGCCCGAAGTCAAACTGCCTGGGGACTGGCGGCGTGCCATCCCTGGGCAAGATGGTGCCATCAGAAGCCTTTCCCAAGAGCAAAGACGGCCACTGTGCCAGATCCGTCACTGTCTCTGCTAGAGCCCCCGGGGCCTCGGCTGCTGGGATCTGGATGGGGGAGTCACCGGGGCCTCTGGTGCTGCTCCCGGCCGCTGCCAGGCGAGTGTGAGGGCGGCGCTGGCACAGGCCAAGTTGAGGGCGGAGCTGAAGCCCTCGAGGACGTGGCGTTTAGGAGGCACCTTGTCAGGGCAACGGGGATCTGGGCAAAGTCCTTCTGTTGGGACCTCGGCCCCAGGACCCTGACGTGTGTAAAGGGATGGGTGACAGCCCCCCAGAGCCCTGAGAGTGCCCAAGGGGCCCAGAGCGCCTGCGTCCCTGCCGGCTGGACACCTGCACGCTCCGGCCAGGCCCGGCTCCTGCCAGTTCCCCACACTCGGGCTGCGAGGACCAAGCCTGATGGGCTAGGGCCGGGGTGTGGGCCCAGGGGCCTCCAGAGAAGGATCTGGAAAGGGAAAGGAGGGTTCCAGGGGTGTCCTCAACAAAGCGTTGAGGAAAACCAGACGGGATGTCCCGGGGCCTGGAAAACGCCTCCCCTCCGGACCCCCCAGGCCTGACTCAGATGATCCAGTCTAAGCCGGGACTGGGGTCGGGGGCCTCAGTTACCAAAGCGCCTCAACCGCTGGGCCTGAGATGGAGCCAGGGTCTCCCCCGGGGCGCAGGCCCCTCCCGGGTTTCCACTCTTTGCACCCAGGGGTGACGAGGCAGCCTGGGTGGGGGGGGCCTTCCTCACAGCCAGTCCCTCCCTCCCCCCGTTCCTCTGTCCTCCTTGTCTCCCTCTGCAGTGTCCCCTGCGTCCCTCGGCCTGCCAGCCCCTCTCCCACAGCCGCGGCCGCCTATTTCCCCAAATCTTTAGCCAGGCCGTGGGCCCCACCGTGCTCCCCCCTGCTGCTGGGGTCCTGGAGGCCGTGGAAGGTGACAAACAGTCCCCGCCGAGGCCCGGCACGTCCTGTGCTTTGCCCAGTGCCTCCCCAGAGACACGTCCATGCCCGATCCCTGTACCTGCAACCATGGCCTTATTTGGAAATAGGGTCTTTGCAACTATGATCAAGTGAAGATGAGGCCATTAGGGTGGGTTGTAATTCAGTTTGGCTCACATTGGGGTCCTTATAACCGGAAGGGGATTTGGACACAGACACGGGGGGTCGGGATGGGCTCGGGAGGACATCGGCGGAGAAGGGAGCTGGCAGAGGCAGGAAGGATCCTCCCTAGAGTGCTCAGAGGTGCCGGGGCCTGCCGGCACCTGCATTTCGGATCCTGGCCTCCAGGACTGAGAGGAGAGACCGCTATGGTTTGGACCCCCCGGTCTGTGGGACTTCGTATGGCAGCCCCGGGGACGGGTGTGCCAGGAAGCAGGGGCTGTGTGTGGACATCGTCCTGTGCTCGTCAAGTCACCCCTCCTCCCGCCCCCCAGACCCCTCGCCCACCTGTGTGGGTCCGGATGTGGCCCTGCAGCAGCCAGGGCCTGGAGAAGGCCTTGCCGCAGATCTTGCACACGCAGGGCAGCGTGTGGGTGCGGATGTGCATCTTGAGGGCGCCTAGGCTGCCGTACTCCTTGTCGCAGTGCTTGCAGGAGAAGACGCGCCCGGCCTGCAGGTGGCAATGCAGCTGCCGGTGCCGGGCCAGGCCGGCCGGCGTGTGGTACGGCTTGCGGCAGTCGGAGCACTCGAAGCCGCCTGGGGCTCGCGGCGTCCTCTCAGCCCCGAGCAGTTTTTCGGGAGCCCGGTCCCCATCTGGGCCCAGGAGCGGGGGCCACCTCGTGGGCAGCGCCAGCAGTGGGGGCAGGTTGAGGTGGTTCAGGCTGTCTTTGAGGGGTACACTGGGGGCCCGGCCAGCCCGAGGGTCTGCCCAGCTGATTTCCAGGGGGTCTGGCACAGAGGCCCCCAGAGTACTCTCGTGCCACGGCAGGAGGGGCAGGGAGATGCGGGCGATGGTGGCGGTGCAGTCCCAGGGCCGGGGAAGGTCGCAGGGTGCGGGAGGGGCCTCCTTGTCCGGGGGGAGGGGCACCACCTTCCCCCCGCAGGCAGAGCAGGCGCCGCTGAGCTCTGGGAGGGCAGAGGAGAGAGAAAGTGTGAAGGTGAGGGGGTGTCCCCAGCGCTTTGTGTTTTCAAACTCCCGCTCATGCGTCTCTCCGAGCTGGCAGCACCATGGTAGGCAGGTGCGCCTCGAGGCACCCGTGTTCAGACCCGTCTCATCGGGGAGACAGAGGTGCCGGCAGGGAGGTGACAGCCAAAGCCAGGGGTCGAGTAACACACCTAGAACAAGACCTCGTGGTCTACAGAGTGAATCTCAGTTCCTCTCCAAAAACAAAGAGCACTATCTCATGGGACCCCTCTTGTCCAGTAACATAAAACAGGCCTCCGTGGGGCAGAGGGACCTGCCCTCCATGCCCTGTTCCAGGCCCTCTGACCGGCCTGCCTCATCTGTGGATTGCGGGCGCCAGCCCAAGCCAGCACCCCCAGGCTCCCACGCAGCAGCGTCAGGTCAGACGCTGGGCAGCGAGGCGCTGCCGTGTGTGAAGCCAGCCCCCTGCCCTGGGAACTAATCAGGTTCCAGTCACCTGACAGTCACCCTCAGCGTCTCCTTCGTGGATAACGACGTGGCTCACAAGCCTCCAGGCCACTGGGCAGCACACAGCCCAGCTGTGGGGTGTGGGGTTCCCTGCCTATTGCTCTCTTAGGTGGCGTCAGACTTAGCCCTGGGCTTGGCTTGCCCTAGGGGCTGGGACTCCTGCGTTTGTGGGCTGGCACACGACGTTTGCTCCGGATAATGGCGTAGCCCCCAAATAAACAGGTTAGTCTGCAGGTGGAGGTTAAATTCTGCCTCTCCCCAAGGCCCAAATCTCTAAACAGCTTTCAATCCATTTCTCATCCCGTATAAGTTGAAATAAATCTCTGGTCCTGTTTCTACCTCCATGGAAAGACTTTGGATAGAGAAAGACAGCCCAGGGAATAGGAGAAAGTATTTGCAAATCAGATATCTGATCAGGAACTACTGTCCAGAATACATAAAGAAGTTTGCAACTCAACGATAAAAATCAAATACCACAATTAAAAAGGTGGGCAAGGGATTCGAACAGATAGAAGATAAATAAATGGCCATTACAGGCACAAAGAGAGGCTCAGCGCTATTAGCCGTCAGGGAACGCAAATCAGAGTGTAATGAGATATCGCTTCAGACCCACTGGGCTGGCTAGAATTAAAAACAAAAAACAAAAAACCCAGACAATAGCAAGTGCTGGCGCGGATGTGGAGCAGTAAGAAAATCGGGGAAAGTCCCTCCCTCCACGCTCTCCTGGCCTTGCCTTCTCCCACCTGGTTTTCTAATTATAGAATCGGCACATCAGCTTTCTGTCCACCTCTGGGGTGCAGGGAATGGCAGTGACAGGTTAAGAGACAAAGTCCGAGAAAGTTCTGGAAAGACAGCCCTGGGGGCGCCCAGGGAACCCAGCCCCCACCCCACCCAGCTTTCCTGGGGCCTCTCTACGGGAGAAAATCGCCTTTTTAAAGTATCTGTCTGTAAGACTCAGCTCCGTCCCTGGTCCTGGCTTTGCCACGGAGCCCTCTCTGCGGTGTGGCAGGGGAGAGAGCCACGCCAGGGGCCACGGGCCACGTGTCCCCTCAGTGTTGTAAATGCTTCCCCTGTTCTCTATGGTGTGCGTGCTTTGTACTCATTCTGCAGCCTGGATCCCCGGGGGGAGGAGACTTCTAAGCACCTTTCTGTCGTCCAGGGTTCCCTGGGAGCCATCAGGAGGCAGTGGGGGGCCCAACCCCCAGCACCTCAGGCCCATCCTGGGGTAACACCCTGGCAGGAAGAGGGTCACCAGAGCCTTCTGGCTCTCAGAAAGCCCAGCAGCTGGGGCCATAGTGAGGAGAGTGGCAAGGCTGCCCTCTGACAGCTGCCCTCCAGGCCCAGCTGCCCGGATGTGCACATGATGGATGACTGGACCCTAAAACCATTGTTTTTCAACTTAAAACTATGACCCATGTGAATTCAATTTCCCATCATATCTATGTGTCTATAGCTACGTAACAGCAACAGAATTGCCCTTGGCTGTGAGCGCCACACTCTGATAGTTTCTGGTGGTGATTAAATTGGTTTCGAAACACACATTTGGAAATCACAGTCCTAGACGGCACAGCCTAGTGGCCGCCTGGGCTCCTGGTGTTGGTCCAGGTGGGATCCCACCCCTCCCAGTGCTGAGCAGGGATGGGTGAACATCTCCCGGTGGGTCTTGTCCCAGGAAGCTGCTGAGCTAGGCAGGACTGCCCAGGCCGCAGTAGGCAGGCTGTCCTCTGGGGGCACAGTCCTCTTCCCCCGCAGGCGGTGGGAACCAGCAGCCCTTTGCCCGCCTGCCTGGGCAAGCCCGCTGGGGTGGGCAGGAGAGTTTCTGGGGGGAGGGGAGATGGAGGCGCTGGAGGTTCCGCTGAAGGCAGGTAGAAAGCGCCCAGGGGTCAGCCTCTCAGCTCCTGTGCTCACCAGCCCAGCCGGGATGCTCCGGGCAGCCTCAGGTGGCCACCCCTCCCGAACCCCCTGCTGCGGGAAGCCGACTCCGGTCCCTTGCCGGGGCTGCAGTGGGGAGGCCGGCGGCGGGTCTTCAGGGGTGAGCTCCAGGGACACTGGGCCTGGGAAACTTCTCTAAGTGGGGACAGAGTCCCGCCCTCTGTCAGAGGCGGGGTGAGTCCCCTGAAGAGGCGGCGGCGCTGGTGGGCCCAGGAGGTGCGCCGCGGCCCCAACTGTGCGGGCGAACTGGCTCCTTCCACCTGGGACAGGTGTCCTCCCGCCCCGGGGGGCTCCGGAGCCGGGCAGCCCCTACCTCTCTGCGTCTCCAGCTGCCCGTAGTCGGGGGCCCTGTGGCTGGGGTGCGTCTTCACCAGGAAGGAGCGCGGCATGGTCCCCTCCGGGCGGGTCTGCGCGGCGAGCGGGTCGCGGCTGTGGCGCCCGCGGGCAGCGCGCGGGGCAGGTGCGGGCAGGGGCCGGTCATTAGCATAGCGCGCCTCCTCCGCCAATCAGCGCGCGGCGCGGGCGGGGCGGGGCCGCGGGAGGGCGGGGCCGCAGGCGCCACGCCCAGGACAGGTGCGCGGGCGGGGCGGGGAGCGCGTGGCCGTGTGTCCTCCCCACGGGACTGCTTGGCGCGCGCGACCGAGTCACACACTGACCCTTTGGGCCTGGCCGCCCACGCGTCGTGGGCGAAAGGGCAGAGTTCAGGCCGGCGTACACCGAGCTGGGCGCCAGGCCGCGCGCGTGGGCGAGTCCGCGGGGCCGCCCTGGGAGAGCCCACGTAGGATTGACCAGCACAAGCCCCAAAAGTCCAAAGCTGACGCACCTGGCCGGCCACAGTGGTGACCACGGGGTCAGTGCCCTGGGACAGGCCAGCGCCTGGGAGAGTGGCCTTGCTAGGCAGGCAGAAGTCCCCAGGGGGGCTCCCTCCCTGGAGACAATGCTGGAGGAATTTGCCCCATTCCTCCAGAAAGCTCGTTTGGTTGAGACCAAGGACACAGCCTGGAATTCTGGATTTGGCAGGCATCGCGACGTGTGGGTACCTGTGGTTTAATAAAGGGGAGAGTCGCCAGCACTCTGCAGCACCTGCATCCGTGGCCTGGGCCGGCCTTGTCCCTCGCGTCTTGTCCTTTCGGATCCTCCAGGCCGAAAGAGCTGGGTGCAGCTGTGTCTGCTGTCTAGGTCCCCTTGATGTGGACATTTAACAACTCAGGGGGTCAGGTGTGGCCATGTCTGAGCAGGTGGGCACAGTGCCCGCCAGCCCCAACTCCACAGCCGCTGGGCGTGTCCGTGGCTGGCAGTGGTTTTACCTGAGAGCCTGGTGCTCCCCACCTGAGGGCTGGTGGGGAAGGTGGAGTCTGTCACACCGGGGCCCCTTGTGGGGCATGAGTGTCACCCTCACCATAGTGTCACCCTCATTTTGCAGATGAGAAAACCAAGGCTCTGAGACATCAGGAAGCGGTGGGATGGGGCCCCAACCCACACTTCCAGCCGGTCAGACGTGTCATGTGTGCGCCTGCCTGTTGCTTGGTGAGAGGGTGTGGAAGGACAGGTGGGGGCACACATGGAAGAAGGCACATGTCCCTCCTGCGGTCACAGCCTGGCATCGGCCTGCCGAGAGTGTGGACGTCAGGGGACACAGGGCTGCCTTCTGCTCATTCACCTGTTCCTGGCTTGGCGAGGTTTCTATTTATAGCCTCTCTTCCTTCTCCCCCTCCCGGGCATGGATAATGCCAGCCCTCCACCCGCCTACCAAGCCGGGCAGGTGCACGTCCTAATCCCAGCGGGAGGCTCAGGTTATCCTCACTCCGGATGCCCCAGCACTCCTGTGGAGACCTGCCCATCGCCCTCTGCGAGCTCTTCTGGGGTAGGGTGGGGGTATTTAGGGTCTTTGCTCGCTAGCACTGCCACAGCCGACTACTCAGAAGGGAAAGCTGAGATCCTGCCAACCTCGCAGAATCATCCTCTGTGGGCTGCACCCAAGCAGGACCCACAGAGGAAAACCTCAGCCTCTGCCCCGTCCCCACGGGCGCAGCCCCCAGGAGGGAGGGTGGCAGTCTCCGTCTGCTCCGTGTCCGCTGTCCTCAATCACACCGCTCTGCTCTGGGATTAAACCCGAATGACCCTGCGGCGGGAAACACGCTTCCCAGGTCTCCTGGAACCGCCCCTCTCTGAACCGGAGCAGGACCTGCAGGTGACCAAGGTCCTTGCTTTCTGTCCTTGATGCTAGGACCTTGGGGGTGACAACGTGCTGTGACCAGGTCCCGGCCTGTCCCATCTACGTTGCTAGATGCCCGAAGAGTGGTTTTCAAGTGGGGCGCTCGCCCCAGGAGCTGCAGGTTGGGTTACAGATCTGGGATGAAACTGTTACAATTCCACTGATGTTGATACTTTTATCCTTATGTGTATGTTTCTGGACTTTTTTTGGTATTTTTAGAAGGAATAGTATGTTTGACAGCAGTGCTTGGAAGTGTCTCTGCATGTATGTATCATAGACACATACATAGCTGTGTCACCACTGACTGCTCAGGTTTTTACTGAAAGGGTTTCCTGACCCAAACCTTGAAACCCTCACTCCCCGTCGGACTGCAGCCCCGAGAGCCGGGCCAGGCGGGAACCAGCCCTTGTTCTCTGCAGCACACCTGCCTGTGCTCAGGCCCACAGTGGGGGCCACGGTGCTTGCTGAACTCACTAGAAAAGATTCCGTACCCCAGCAGTGTGGCCTCCCATGCTGTGGGGCACTTAGAGCCCATCTGTGCTCTCGAGTGGAGACACGTGGGTGAAGGTACAAGGCCCCCCAGGTGAGCCTGGCAGCCGGGTCTTGGCTGTCCGAGCACAGGGGCAGACGACCCCTCACGCCGGGGCGCAGGCCGGCAGTTCATTGAGGAAGGCAGGTGTGGTTGGGACATGGCAACCTGGGGCAGTCCACGGCCGTCAAGGTCATGGGCCATGGAAACTGAAACCCGATGCTGGAAGTCCCGGCATCCAGCCAGGCTTGGTCACCCCAGGGAAGGGAGCTCACCCCTGCCGTGGCTGTTCTCACCATTTCGGGTCCTGATGTCAGAGGTGACAGTGGTTCTGAAGCTGGGGCTCAGTGGACACGCGCCATGTGGTGTGGGGGGCCTGGGAGGTGGACATGGCTGCCTTGGGAGCCGCGGCTACGCGGGGTCCAGCGCAGAGCATCCGGCAGCCTCCCCAGCGGGCAGTGGAGGGAGCCGGACCTGGGTTCCCGGTGCGCCTTTCTTTACCTGGCGGGCGGCCTAGCGCCTGGTGACCCGAGCCCAGGGTCCCTCACATGGGAACTTTGCTTATTTCGGCAGACGCCCTTGTGGCTCTTGTCTGGCCCGTGTCCAGGGGATGCCTGCCCGACCACCGCCCTGGTGCTGGGAGTCAGACCTGTGTCCCCCAGCGTCCCCAGGGAAACCCAGCCTGGACGGCCCCCAATCCTTCAGACGAAGGCCCAAGTTCAACACACCCCTGCAGTAGGAAGCGAGTTCGGACATTATTACTCTCAGGTCCTGAGCAGGGGCCGTGAGTCGGGAGGCACCGTCCCTCCCAGGCCACGCGAGGAGAAGTGAAGAGTCCAGAGAGAGAGGAGATGTCGCCACGTTCTCAGCTCTGGCCACTGGCTCGGGCCGTCAGGGTGTGGCGCTGTCCTCCTAGTGCCCGGCGGCTGCCTCTGCTGTGTCCTTCCTGTTGCAATGGTCCCTTCACACGGCACGTAAGACACACGAGACAGGCAAGAGTAGATGCCCCAGGTCATGCCAGAGAAAGCGATGCTGGGTGCTGAGGAGGGGTCTGTGGGGCTGGGGCAGGGCCTGAGCGGCCAGGCACCCTGAGCATGTGTTTGCAAGTGCACACACATGTATGTGCATGTGTGTACGCATGCGTGTGCTTGTGGGAAGTTGCAGGAGCTGTTCCGACGTGACTTGGAGGTTGTGCACCCGTGGGTGAACCCTGGGCTGCCAGGAGAGGGGTCTTCTGGGTCCACAGCACCTTCCTGCAGGGGGTGGGCTGCTGGCGCCCGGGGCCAGCTCCGCACCCCACTCTCCGCAACGGTCCTCAGAGCTTCTTGTCTGTCCCATGAAGGAGCTGACGCCTAACTCCCGGCAGGTTGCTGGAGAGACCAAGGGGCCACACCATGCAGTCACAGGGAGGGACGTCCCCACCAAAAACACGTGTGGCTCCCTGAGCATATTGTGCTTCTCTCGTCCTGCCACGAGGGCACAAAGGGCAGCCCCTGGGGAGCTGGCAGGAGGGAGGCGTGTCCACGGTGGCTTTGCCCCTGGGAGCCCGAGACCTGCCTGGGAACACACCCAGGACTCAGCACAGGCACCCTGGTCCTGGGCTCCTTACTGTGAGGCCGGGCCGGGGCAGGCACCTATGGACACAGCCTGCAGGAGCTGGCAGCTGCCCCACAGGGCTAAAGCCTGCTGCGTCCCCACGTTCAGCAGGACGCCTCTGTCCCTGGGCCGGGTCGGGGCAGTGGGCCAAACTCACCGGCGGCCTTAGCAGCTCGGTGCCAGGCGGTGGCTCCAGCCTCCTCCAGAAGCACCACTGGGCAGGTCACAGGGGCAGTGAGACCGACAGCACCTGCCCCAAGTCCAGGAGCCCCGCTGACGTTGGCAGGTGGCGCCCACTGCAGCTCACACCCAGCTTGCTTACGTGTCGGCGTGCAGTGCGTCACAAAGAGCTGACAGGAAGCGTCATGGGTTGAATGTGCCCCCCCTCCAGAGCTGCTGGGAGTCACAACCCCATACCTGTGCATGCCACCGTATTTGGAAACAGGTCTTTGCATATGACCAAGTCAAGATGAGGTCATTAGGGTGGGCCTAGTCCGATGACCAGTGTCCTTATAAAAAGGGAAACGTGGGCCGGGCGCGGTGGCTCACGCCTGTAATCCCAGCGCTCTGGGAGGCCGAGGCAGGAGGATCGCTCGAGCTCAGGAGTTGGAGGCTGCAGTGAGCTATGACGACGCCACTGCACTCCAGCCTGGGTAGCAGAGTGAGACTCTTTAAAAAAAAAGTGGGGGGGGAGGATGTGGACACAGAGATAGACATGCATGGAGGGAAGTTCCGGGGAGCTGCAGGGAGAAGCCCCGTGACCGGGGTGGGAGCGATGCCCCCGTAACCCAAAGAACACCCGAGGCTGCCCGCAGCCGGAGGGCCTGGGAGGGAGCCAGCCCTGCCACACCCCCAGAACCGTGAGAGGCTGAATGTCTGTTGTTTCGAGTCTCCCAGTCTGTGGTCACAGTGTCCTGGGTTGGGATGTGGCCGCAGGTGCAGGCCGGCCCCCGTTTGCTATGAGGCCCAGCAGAAACATGGTGGCTGCTGTCCAAGCAGAAGTCACTGCAGACCCCTCGAACCACACACCAGGTGTGCTGAGGTTCTGGAAAAGACCACCCCGTGGGCGCTGCTCCCTCTCCCGGGCATCGTCACACCCCTCACTCTCCAGAGGTTCCACATGCAGATTCTGTGAGTGGGGCGCAGGCCTGGCCTCCCCAGGCCCGTCTTCCTCCTACTCTTCACTGGAGAGGAGCCCGAGCCCGGGGTGGGGGCGGCACGCCTGAGGGGCCAGACCTGCCTCCAGCCAGCCCTGCCCGCTGCTGCCCAGGCCGAGCTGGCGCCATCTGGCGTCCCCTCTCTGCAGCCCAAGCTGCGCGGGTGCCGTCCGCAGTCCCCCTGGGCGAGTGGGTGCTTCCCGGGGTCCCCTCTCTCCCTGCAGAAACATCCTCCCCCCTGCTTCTGCGAGTCCACTGCTAGAGACCGTTCCTTAGCCTGTAGCTGTTCCTGTGTCTTTGGACTTTGTGATGCCTGTGAGTGAATTCAAACCTCTTGCCCCTGGAGGTTTGGGGAGGGCAGAGAGGGCAGGCCCTGGCGACCCAGGAAGTTTCAGAAGAAGGTGCGGCAGTGGCAGCACCGGGAACTCAAGACAGCGGCAAGGGCGGCCTCGCTGAAATAACAGGAAAACGTCTAAAACCCTGTCCCAGGTCATCTGACTGGGGCTGGCTCTCCCCAGGTGTTTTGTGCTCAGATCCTGGGGCAGAGGTGTCTGGGTCCCCGTGATGTCTCCGGGGTTGTCCAGGTGCTGCCAAGTGGGAGCACCAGCTGGGCACCGCGGCGGCTCTCGCGCTGTTCTCCTCTCGCTGGGAGATGGGGCAGGTGTTCTGAGTCTGCATCCCGGCAAGGGGCGGTACCTTCCGCCTAGTTCCCTGGGCCTGTTGCACCTAAGACGAGGTGGCCCTGAGTCAGGCAAACACTAAGGCGCCACCCAAACGTGCCCAAGGGGTCCCTGCGGGGGAGCGTACGCAGCTGGCATCCTGAGCCAGCTGCGGCTGGGAGGCCCCTTGCTGGAGGCGGGCGCCCTGCGCACACCTGCGGGTCCAGGCCACGCCCTGCTGACGCCGGGGCGCCGCGAGCTCTGCGCCCTGCTCCTGAGGGGTAAGAATTATGGCAGTTTCTTGGGCGTGGGGTCTCTGTTCCCGGGGCGTCTGCCCGGAAGCAGGCTGGCCTGGAGGTGCTCTCTAGGAAGCGGGGTTCAGGCTCCCCGTGCTGTTGCGTAACGCAAGAGCGTGTTGCTGCGAGTTGGGGCCTCCGACTGGCCCTGGCCCCCCGGGGCACAGGAGCCCAGCTCCTCGGGGATGAGGCCGCCTGGCTTTGAGCTGCGCCGTCCAAGCGTCACGTACCTCGGGGTGGGGGAAGGGAGACCCAGGCTTCCGGAACTCCAGCCCAGAGCGGCGGGTCGGCATCCCAGCCACGTGCAGGCAGTGGTGGCCCTTCTGGCCCCGGCCACCGTGCTGACTCGGGAGAGGCCTGGGTGGCTCGAGCGCCCTCCATGTGGGTGACACCCGGCAGGGAGGACGGCCGCAGGAGGGGTCCCGCCGCCAGTTCTCTGGGACAACTCCACTGGGAATGTGGGTTTCGGACGGTCGGCGTCACCCGCAGCTTCCCTGAAAACCAAGGAGGACTGTGGGCCGTGGGCTGCAGCCGCGGCCTCCTTACCCCTCACGCGGGGCCTGCTGAGATCTGGTTCGCCTCGAGGTCCCGCGGTTTGTTGGGGTTCACTCTGCTGTCCTGGGGCAGATGCCCCTGGATGCCGCGTCACTGGGCCGCAAGGAAGGACAGACGCTGGGTGGTGGCTCTCGGCTCCTCGCTTCCTCAGCCCCTGGGAGCGGGACAGCAGGAGGCGGCTGGGCCCAGACGGGGCAGAGGGGGCCGCGTTCGGCTTCATGGTCGGGGCAAACGACCAGGGTTTGGGGGCTGGCTGAGCGAGGTGGGCCCCTCCTCCGACGTTCCTGCCCCCTCCCCTGTCACTCCGCTGTCCCTGTGCAGTAGCGTGAGCACAGGCCACATCGCCGAGGACAGCGACCACCAGGTGGACCCTTCTCTCCCTCCTGCCCCCTAAGTCAGTTCCCATCAACAGCAGGAGCAAGCGTCAGGAGGCCGTGCCTGGGGACAGTTTTTCCTTCCCCTGTCCTGCCGGGGCCCAGCGTCCCCGACACCCAGCCCAGGCCCCGCTGAGCCCGTGTGTGCCACGCCGGTCCCAGCGCAGCCCCGAGGTGGTGGTCCCAGACCCCACTGGAGCTGGGGCCTTGGCTGCAGCCCGCCTTCCGATTCACCCCCAGGAGCTCTCTGCCTGGACGGGCAGGCACAGGAGGCAGGGTCGATGGCCCGGGACAGTCCCAGCCACGTCCGCGCCCTCGGCCCACGCAGACCACTGGTGCCCCCGCTTCCCTTGGGGCGTGGCGGCTCCCGGGCCCTGCAGCAGCCAGGGCCTCTCGGTGACTGGTGGCGAAACCCAGGCGCCATCTCCCGAGGGTGCTGCCGAGGTCAGGGCGTGCCGAGGCAGGGCTTCCTGGGCACCGAGGGTCATGCCCCGTGACGGTTCCCCGCATCACCCGCCGTCAGGTGAGGGGCAGGCCTGGGCCTGGAGCTCAGCACCCATCTCTGCTCCACTGGGCAGCCCTGGGCCGCCTAGGAGTGTTATGTGGCTTGGCCGGGGCCCAGGCGTTGCGCACAAAGGCCAGGACCAGCCCCGCTGAGAGGGCTGTCGGCTGATCGGGCACCAGATGCAGGCCCACGTGGCACGGCTCCCCCAGGGCATGCTGCACTGTGAGCCTCCTTCTGGAAGGCCACGGGGGGTGGCGGGGGGGCAGGCTGGCAGGCAGCTCTGCTGTTCCCCAGGACCCGGCACTGCCCGCAAGGGCCTCCCAGACACGGCACCGCGTCGGTGATGGTCAGTCTTTAGCGGAGGTGGGGATGCCAGCGGCCCCCCACGAAGGCGCGTGAAGTCAACTCTGCTTCACAAGGGGGTGAATGTCGGCCCAAATAACCAGTCTCCCCTCGAGGTGCAGCCTGTGGGGATCCTGCCTGGCTGGCCCACCCTGCAGCCTTGAAGCTCAGGAGACCCTCCCCTTGGAGGGCGTTATGCAGGACAGACGCCTGCCTTCGCGAGCACCGGGTCCTAGAGGGCAGGGAGGCAGCAACGGTGTCCTGCCTACGATGACCGCCGCCCTGGGAAAGGCCCTTGGAGACTGGGGGGCAATAGGGGACCCCATGGCGGCCCTCGGAGAGCCACGCCCAGCTGGCGTGATGGCCGCGACGCCCAGAAACCAACCCAGGAGTCCGAGCCCCAGACCAGTCACATTCTGGGGCCAGGAGACGTCTGGCGCCTCCACACCGGTGTAGAATAAGACCCGCTGGCCGGGGCTGCTGGAGGTGCTCCGCAATGTTTTATTTAAACTGTTTTTAAAAGATGGCAATAATTAATGCCACGAACAGAACAAGAGTGCTGACAAGTGCTTCCCGGCCCGCTCCCCGCCAAGCAGGCCCCTGCCTGGGCCCCCTGGGCTCTGCCGCTGCAGGGGGACGGGCCCTGCCTGAGGAAGGACATGGTCAGCTTTGGCAGGGGACAGCGCTGGCCAAAGCCAGAGCCCCAGGCGGGAGGAGGCCCCGCCCAGCCCCCTGCGTCGGCCAGGAGCTGGGATTTCTTCCTAGTTATTGTCACAGAGCAACCAGCCACCCACGGGAGCCCGGACACACAGTGACGGCCCAGGGCCGTCCCCACCCCTCACGTCCTGGCGAGACGCCGTGGCCCCCTGGCTCCCAGGGCCGCCCCGTCCCTCCTCCCCTCCTCGTGCCAATCCCACATTTACTTTTGATTGTTTTTTTAAAAAATATAATTTTGTAAATGTTCCATAAAAATACTATTATCCCTAGTCAAACACAGATATTGCAATATGAAGAGTAACTGCTTTGTCTTTGCTCTATAAAACTTGAAAAGATTATCACGCTGGATAATATAGAAAAAGTGCCGGGATCTCTAAGTACCACAAAAGCCAGTACCAAGTGCGCACGGTGGAAGCGTGGCTGGGCCGCGCGGGGCCTGCACGGTGCAGCTCAGGGCGCCGGCCGGTCCCTTCTCCCCATGAGGAGGACGTCATGGCTTAGAGGAGGCGGCCGACTGCTCTACGTCTCGGGGACCGGCACTGCCCCACGAGGCCGGCTGCTTGGCCCAAAGCACCGAATAGCCCAGCGACGCCGGCCAGGACCATGGTGGCCCCGCTCTGCCAGCAAAGGGACAGCCGGCCGGCCTCTGTCCCTCCGGCCCCGGGGGCTCGTGGGCAGGCTCTCCTCAGGCAGGAGTGGGGCCTCCCGCGGTCCGGCGAGGCATGTCCCAGTGCAGTGTGGGAGACGAGCGCGGCCCTGTCCCTTGAGGGGAGCGTCCTGGACCCCGGGCGCGGGCAGGAGGCTGCACAGCCGCCTTCAGTTCTCCGAGAGGGACAGGGCCAGTGCGGCCTGGAAGGCGGCCTCCTCGTCGATGCTGTAGTCCTGGAAGACAGGAGCGGCGGATGGGGGGACGCGAGGCCCCAGCAGCTAGGCCACCCCTCGGCCTGTCACCACATGGACGCGGCCACCCCTTCCGGGTTCCCGGCCTCCCTCCAGCAGGGCAGGACCTGGTCCTGTGTCCCACGGCACAGGGCCCGCACAGTCCCCTGAGGGAGTCAAAGCACCGTCAGCACGTGGGACTGTCACCTGGCTCTGCCTGAGTTCCCTCCTCGAGCTGGTTCCCTGAGGGCCCAGCGACCATGCACCAGGTGTGTGGGGTGGACGCGGGGTACAGAGAGCTGTGCTTCCAGCTCGGACTCAAGGACGGGGGACTTGGGATGAGCAGGCCAGCCAGGGCTCCGTGACCTACAGCCATGTGGACCTGGGGCAGACGGGAGTGTGAGCTGGGAGGCTGGCACACAGGGCGGGGATGAAGCCGTCACCAAGGCCGTCGGACAGGCCCAGGAGTCCACAGGGCCAGGCCTGGTCTGCCGGCCTGGGGGACTGGCACCTTCTACCCACTGCGGGTGGGACGGGAGACAGAGGTGGAGTGTTCGGAGGGGGTGAAAGTCCCCCCAGATCTGTCCAGAAAACTCCCAGGAAGAAGCCTGGCTCATCCGAGGTGGGGGGTCTGTGGGCTGGGCAGCCGGGAAGCCAAGGAGCAAACCGGAACAAACCGGAAGGCAGGACCTGCTCTGTGCGGAGCCAGTGCCCTTGAGGCCGGGTGCCCGGCTGCCGTCATGCCCCGCCGTGGCACCCAGACCAGGGTGCAGCCTCACTGCAAGCTTGTGTGTTCCCAGCTCTCCCTGAACGCTGGGACCCCAAGGCTGGCAGGAGGGTGGGGGGACGGGGTGGGGAGGCAGCCCCCGCCCGAGGGCGGGACACCCACCACGAAGGTGTCGTAGGAGAACTTGTGCCGGTGGAGCAGGTGCTGCAAGAAGTTGGCGCTCTTGTAGCTGGGGTCACCCCAGGGCATCGCCGAGCAGATGGGGCAGACCTGGAACGGGGCGCCGGGGACACGCTGAACTGGGGGAGGGGCACAGGGCGGGGCAGCTCCGCGCAGCAGGATGGGGGTGCTCCCAGGGCCCGTGCCCCTCAGGCTGAGCGCCCCGGTCAGCGCTGCCCAGTGTGGGAAGGTGCGCCGGACCCTGCCGTGCGATCGTCACCCCGAGGACGCAGATGCTCATCGGCCCCCGCCAGGTGATGCCGGGGCAGGAGGAGGGGGCTCCCCGGCCGGCGGCCACTCACCACGCGGTTGGGGTCGCTGCGGTGGCTCTCCACGCAGTGCTTCAGCAGCTCCTGCTGGTCCAGGTTGCGGGCGCCGCAGTACGGGCAGGCGAAGGTGGACCTGTTGGGGATGTTGCTGGCGGGGCGGGGGAGGGTGAGCGGCGGCAGAGGCCTGGGCTGAGCCCTCCTCTTGGCTCCCAGCACCCCAGGAGTCCCCGGCCCCACGGCATGGCTTCCACAGGCCCCTCCTGCAGTCTGGCGAGGACCCCCGTGGGGACCTGGCCAGCCGAGGGCCTCGGCCTCCCCTCCCCCAGCGGCTCCTACCTGGGGATGGGCTGGGACGTGGGCACCACAGGGGCGAACTTGGGGCAGTTGGCCATCTGCTCCTGGACCTTCAGGCAGGAGGACACGTGCACTCTCATCTTGGCCAGGGTCACCTGCGGCAGGCAGGAGGGCAAGGCCGTCCTGAGGGCCCAGAAGGGCAGCCCTGGGGGGGCCGAGCCTCAGGCATCCAGGACAGACAAAAGCAAGCGTTTGTGTCCCCTGCGGCGAGGGGACCCAGTTCCTCCTCCCAAAACAATCAAAGGCGCCAAGCAGCAGCCTGCAAACAGGGCTTCTGGGAGAGACCTTGCGGGGGGCCAGGTGGGGAACAGCCGCCGGGTGACGGAGCCACAGCGCCCGGAGACCCGCTGCTGAGCTACGCGGAGCAGAGTGGCCACAGCCCTTGAGCTGGGCTGCTCGGAGCCAGTGCCATGGAAGCGTCACGCGGGAAGGGGCGTTTCTTAGGGAAAAACATTCCTTCTAATGTGAACCACCAGGAAAAACTCTATTGATGCAACTCCTGAGCAGGTGTGAAAAACACAACACGATGAAACTATGCCCAGGCCAACCCTGAGTCCTGGCAGCGCGACCTGACCCAGGGCACATGGAAGGGGGCAAAGGTGCTCTGGTGCCTGGGGACAGGTAACTCGGCACGGTTTAGATAAACGATGAAGAGGCCGTGGCCAACCCTCCCTGGGGGATGGAGGCCGCCAAGTCCTGCCACTTAGCGAAAGCCACAAGGCTCAGGAAAAACATCTTGCAGAGCTGAGGGGAGAGTGAGGGACACCTGCTTCCGTGAGCACGGGGCAGGCTTCCGCAGACAGCGCCACTCGGGCGTCCAGGGTAACAGGTCCTCCCGGGGTCACTGCCAAGGGCCCCTCTGGACGCCAGCACGGTACCGATCCTGCCCCGGGCTGCCAGACCCTGAGAGGCCTGGCACAGGGCCAGGCTGGAGGACGGAGAGGCTGTGGTGGGGGCCGGCTGGCCCCCGAGTGACACGAGGATCCCGATGTCTGTCCCCCCCGGGGAGAGGAGCTGGGCCAGGGAGCAGACGGGGAGGCGCTAGGGCCCCGGGCAGCCCTGGACACCTCCACCTTGGGACAGAGCAACAGGGGCTGCCCCCCACGGCGACGGCACCGCGGATCTCATCGACCCGAGACACAGCCAAGGCGGAGACGTAAATTCAACAGCCCCCGGCTGCTCAGGCCACAGAAGCTGCTGAGACGAGGGGACGCTGGCCAGGGCCTCCCCACCCTGAGGTGAGCAGCATGCGCGTCGGGGAGGCTGCTGGGTGCGGGTGGGCTCGGGGGCGGCAGCGCCCCATCAACTGGGCTTGGCGCTGGCGACGCCCTCGACTCTGCCTGTGGCTCCGCCTCTGCCTCAGAGACCCCAAGAGCTGTCCCCATGCCCCACCCCCGCCTGTCACAGCCTGCAGTGGCGGCTGGCAGGTGAGGCACCAAGCGCTGAGGCTGCACCTGGGGGTTTCAGCTCCGCCCTGGGCTCCCTGCAATGGCCGCGATGCCCGCAGTGCCAGGGCCCACCCGTGGGGCCCTCCCTGGCTCTCAGCTGTCACAACAGGAAGCAAGAGATGGCGGGACAGGGATGGAGGGGCCTGGGTGGGCCGCCTCACGCAGGGGCAGAGCAGCTCCTTGCCCAACAGGAAAGGGAGGCGGCCGACGACACACCCGCCCGTTCCCCTGCTGGAAAGCGGAACCCGTGGCCAGAGCTGCCCCATTCGAAGCTCCCTCCCCGGCCCCAGGGAGGCCTGAGTGAGCGGCTACCTTCTTGCTGCAGCCCCGGCAGGGCGCCTTGTAGGATGAGAGCTGCTTTTCCACGTGGGTGGCCTTGTCCACCTTCTTGGGGTCGAAGGGCAGGCGGCAGAGGGGGCACAGGGGCGACGGCACCTGCAGGCAGGGCTGGAGGCACTCTCCGCAGAACCTGCAGGGGACACGGGCGGGCGGGCGTGAGCGGCAGCTGGAGGCTCAGGGCTTGCTCAGGCCCCCTCCCCTGCCCTCGCACGCTCGGGACGGGAGGGGACAGCCCCTCCGCCACCGTCAGTGTTTCTGGAGACAGTTACTGCTGTGTCCAAGGCCTGCCGGCTGGACAGACCCCCTGGGCTAAGAGGGGACGCGGCTGCCTCCCGGCAGCAGGACCCTGCTGTCCTCTGGCGTGGGCACAGCTGTAGCTCCGGCCCCCAGCACGGTGTCGGCCCAGAAAGAGCTCCCACGGGCTGGGGCCTGGCTCTGCCGCACCAGGCTCTAGGGGTGTGGGGACAGCCCAGGGGGACCCCGGGAACTCTACGAGTGCTGCGCTATGGGGAGTGAAATCACTGGTAGTCAGGGGAAAGGAAACCGCCGGGCCCAGGGACAAGGCAGGGCCAGAGCTGGCCGGGAGGCAGCGCACCCTCAGGCCCCAGGACGGTCACCAGCCCCGGGACAGCTCCCAGGCAGGAGGGGCTCCGGCTCCGTCTGGGCAGAGGCTCAGCGAGCGCAGCGCAGGCCCTGGCACAGGCTCGGGTGCCTGAGGCTCTGCGGGCCCCGAGCTCTTGGCCCCGTGCCCCGGAGACACCGACGCCGTGACGGCAGCGTCCTACGCGTGCTGGGCTCCGGCAGCGGAGTCTCCTGGCCTCGCAGGTCACGCCCTCCCAGCGGCACTCACAACCGCCACCCACTCCGCGACCACGCGCGGGAGGAGACCCAGGCAGCAGGGACGCCGGCACAAAGCCCCGTGGCGCAAAGAGGGAAAGCAGCTTGCGCGGGCCGGCCCCTGTGCAGCCTGAGGAGCGGCGCCTGCAGCCTGAGGAGTGGCGCCGTGGGACACGCACACGGAGGCGGAGCCCACAGCCCCTAGGAAGGCGCTCAGTGGGGCGGGTGAGGGGCACTGGCCCAGAACCCACAGAAAGATGCCGCTCTGCAGATGTCGAGAACCTGCCGTTGGCTGCACACGGCTTCACCCCACCCTGTGCCCCGCCGGCAGGCTGGCCAGTGGGCAGGACGCGAGAATGAGCTGGACTCGCGGATGCTCCACTGGACTGAGGGGCCACCAAGAAGTCTGCACGCCCCCCTCAAGACAAGGCCACGCTGGCGAGGAGGAAGGGCGGCGGTGGGGGCGCCTCAGCCCTCTCCCCACGCGCTCGTTTCCAGTGGAGCCGCCGCCTGGCTGGTTGCTCCCGCGCTCGGCTTGCGTGAAGGCAAGATTCACGCTAAGACCTGGGACCTGTCAGAAAACGAAAGTTCCTGACACACCTTTCCCTGCAGAGCAAAGCGGCCTCGCTTGTCACTTACCTCATCCAAACATGGTGAGGTCTCACCAGGCAGGTTTCCAAGGGAGACACCTGCCCCCCAGCGCCCCAGAGAGCGTCTCTACACCCAACCCTGTCCCTGCCTGACAGCTGGGCGGCCTCTCACCTCAGCCCACCACTGAGCAAGGTGCTGGCAGGACAGTCCCCGTGGCGGGGCGGGAAGACCTGCCCACAGGTGTTCTCATCACAGGTGGGGGCAGCCCCGGTGTCCTTTGGCGCACGGACGGGCAAACCAATGTGCTGTCACAACCACTGAAGGTCATTCAGCCACAGAAAGGAGCAAAGAGGCTCTGACGCCACGACAGGTGGGGAGGCCGTGAGAACAGGATGCTGAGTAGAAGCCGAACACGGAAGACCGTATATTGTGGGGTCCACCTATACAAAATGCCAGCGTTTGTCCAGCAAAGACAAACCCAGAGGCAGCAGGTCAGTGGCTGCCGGGGCTGTGGGGGGCTGGGATGGGTCCTGGGGTGTCTGGGGTGGTGGCTGTGAACACGCGAGAAACCCCTGGGCGGTACACTGCAAATGAGCGAATTGTAGGGCATGTGGGCATGTGACTTCTGTCTCCAAGCAGAGGGTGGGGCCACGCAAGGTCGCGGCTGACCCACAGCCACCTGCTCAGTGCAAAGGCTGGGAAGGGCGTCCCTGAGAAGACGCCCAGGAGCTTGGTCGGGGGACCAGCTCCCTCGTTCTCCCCCAGCAGGACACAGGGACACTCAAGAGGGAACCCAGCCCCACCAGCAGGGCAGCCCAGCCGGCCCCATGTCCCACCCCTGAGGAGCAGGAGGCAGAACCAAGCATCCTCGAGGTGGGGTGCGGCTGGCGGCCTAGTTTCCGGTGACTGCCACCCTGGTGTGCGGAGAGCCAGCAGCCGCGAACAGCGCCCACTTCTCCCACAGGAAGTTCCTGCCAGCATCTGCCCGAGGGCTGGTGCTGAGCAGCTTCTCAGGCGGATGAAGCGGCTGAGGGCAGTGGATGTGCGGTGTCAACAGCCTCGCGGAGGCAGCTGGGACTGGGACTGCCAACGTGGACACCGGTCCACAGCGGCTCCTCGGACATGTCACTCCTGCCTGGGCGTCCTGCACACACCAGGAGCCAGGACAAGCCAACGTCTCAGAGATGTACAAGGCCAGCAGGCCAGGCCCCCACCAAGACCTGTTAGTATCTTAACCAGGTGAAAACTGCCTTACAAAGGCCTTCCAGGCAGTCTTGAGACCTGCAGATGCGGCTCACTGCTTGGGCTGTCCCCCAAGTGTGACAGCCAACAGGTCCTGCTGGGCTCCAAGGAATTCCTGCGAGCTCCTCCGCACAGCTGCGCCAAGAGGCCTCCTGCCCTCCCTACAGCCCTTCTGCCTGCGTGCTGGAGCAGGGTGCCTGCCCCACACTGGGACACTCCCACCGCAAGAAAACCTACTCTGGGGAAGGAAACTGCTTGTGGTTCGGGAGCTCTCGGAGGGTAAGGAATCAGCCCATCAGCAAACTTTTTAAAGGAAACACATGAGCCTTTACGCTTTCTGTGCCCATCTGCACACGCGCCGTAGCGGCACCTGACCAGAAATCGAGAGAGTTAGAGGCAGCAAGAGAACAGTCAGAAAGCAAAGCTGGCAGGAGAGCCAGGAGGAAACCTGAAGACAAAGGCTGTGTGAAGGGCTCCTGCAGGACCACGGAGCTAGAATTGTCAGCCCTGCCAAGAAAGCATCGGCAGGTGAGGGGGCCTTACAGGAAAGATGCTTCTACACTTCGGTGTAGTCCTGTGTTTTGAGAACTACAGCTTAAGAAAAGATATTTGGGGAAAAAAGAGCAAATGTTGATTTGTACAGATGAGGAAACCAGAATGCTGTGGTCCGCGTCAGGGTGAAGGTGGGTGAAGGGGCCCGAACTCCACTAAAAACGTTTTCTAAAGTGAGACCAAGACAAGCCTGATGGCTCTCAGCAACTTACTGGGAGATGCAGAGCAGAAACACACACCCACCAGTATGTGCTCACAAGCAGGAAGTCCCGTTGGGAGGCTGCCCCACCAAACTGTCACAGCACAGTGTGACAGAGCAAGAGCAGGAGCAGCACCCGTGGCACCCTCACAAGAGAAGTCGGCAGAGCTCTGCTGGTGTGGGCAGGCGCCTGTGCTGCCTGACGCTGGGAGCCGGGAAAGGAAGGCGGTTCTGGATCCTGACTGTCCCTGCCGCCTCCCTGGGTGACTAGCACACACACCCCCGGCAGTTCCAGCTCCCTCTTTCTATCAAGAAGCTCTGAAGTCAGCTGCCTTTTTTTGCAAAATGTTCTAGGGCCTCCTACCTGCCTGGGTGCACTGGCCCAACCCCACCTCCTCAGCAGCCTGGTCTGCGGGGAAGCCCTCCTGCCCTCTAGCTCCACACGGCCAATTTTCCTCAAGAGCTGTATTCAGCACTTAGGAGAGGTCTTGGAGCAGCCACTCTGAGCCCCGCTCCTTCCGAACCCGGCTGGCAGCTCCAGAAGACTTGAGCACAGCTCCCTGCAGTAAGGAGAGGCACGTCCTTAAAGTTTCTGTTCCTGAAACACCCGGGAGCCCTGGTGCAGCTGGAAACCCTTGCAAAGTGCTTGGTATCTGGGCCCCTGCAGGCCAGCCTGGCTACGCAGTGATCCATGTGACTCAAGTTCTACAAAACATAACAAAACAGCACCAAATTCCAAACCAGCCTCTCTCCTAACTTTAGGGAGCTCCTGTAGTCACAACAAGCAGACAGTAGGTCTGAAAAAGAGTTGACAGCAAAAGCCACAAGTCATTTATTTACAAGTGTCCGCCCCACTCCGCCAGACCGAACGGA
>NW_012151474.1:1452357-1452845 GCF_000956105.1 Propithecus coquereli
TAGTTTGGGCAAAACCCCAGCCCTGGTTTGTGTGTGTACCTGGGTGTCTTAGCCTGACCCAGCTCAGGGTGAGAAACAGGAGCTGTCTCCCCAAATCCCACTGGGAGTGGGGGCATGTAATCTGTGCTCCTGTTCTCTCCTCCCCCTCACACCTCCCAAGCCATGAGCAGAAGTGTGTGAAGTGCAAGGAAGGCCCGCCGGTGGTGGTGATCCGAGCAGGGGATGCCTTCTGCAGGTGAGGCCGGGAGGTGGGTAAGAGACCGTGACAAACATGGTTTGATTCAGCAGCCGGGATAGCCCCCGTTTCTGAGGCTTTATTTCTTCCTTTTAAAAGCATTTTGCGGCCGGGCGCGGTGGCTCACACCTGTAATGCTAGCTCTCTGGGAGGCCGAAGCGGGCGGATTGTTTGAGCTCAGGAGTTCGAGACCAGCCTGAGCAAGAGCGAGACCCCCGTCTCTACCAAAAAATGGAAAGAAATTAATTGGACA
>NW_012151474.1:1454150-1478369 GCF_000956105.1 Propithecus coquereli
TCATCTCAGTTCTCTTAAGGACTAAGTCGTGTCCTTTTTTTTGTAGCATGTGTCTGTTGAATGAGTGAAGACTTCACATTTTTAAATTGGTCCCCAAGAATCTTGGGCTCTGTTTTTTAAAATGTTCCAAAAATAAACTGGGCTTGGGGGGCACTGAGTAGAATGTTTTCCACAAACTTTCTCATTCATGACCATCTTTTGGCAGCCTGGTAGGTTGGAAGGTGAGGTGTGTGCTACCTGGAAATGCATTTTGGGCAAGGTGGTCACTGCTTTAACCACCTAGGAGTGTCTGAAAATGATGACCACTCCAGTCTACTGGAGAGGTCACTGAGGAGAGGAGCTACAGTGGCTCCAGGTGAGGCTCTTGTGGCCATCAGGGCCCCTTCTCAGGCCCAGAGGTTCCCCCCGCCACACCTGCTTGGGCCTGAGGATGGATGGGAAGCCAGCCCTCCAAGTGGAGGTTTTGGAATTGTAGGTTTTGAGCGAGGTTCCCCAGCGATTGTTAAGAACAGGCGTGTGTTGGGAAACCCTGGCCTTAGAGGGGCCCAGCGTGGTTTCAGAAGCCCAGACACGATGTGTCCACGTGAACCTGCTTGAATCCCAGCTAGTAGTGCAGGGAGTGGCAGTGTTCCTTACCCACAATGGGCAGGTGAAGTACAGCACCTGTGTCCCCTCTCGGTGAGACTTGCCACACCCTGAGCTACTTCCTGGGGCGTCACCTCCCTGTTTCCCCCTCGGCACTTGCTGGCCACCTGGAGTCCCTGGACCCGGCATTTCGCTGTTACACCCGGAGTTGCCCGTGGACTGTTTGGTTGGCTTCGTGTGCGTGGGGCCCATTGCTGGAATTGCTGTATCTGACAGGAAGAGAGGACCTGGGGCCCGGCCCCAGGCACAGCGTGGCCTCCTGCGGCAACACTGCCCCCCTCTGTGGCAGACACTGCTCTGCACTCTGCCCACCAGGTTTGCGGGGCAGTGTTAATGCACATTCCTGAGTCCCGCCCCTAGAGTCCGACTCAGTTGGCCTGTGTGATCCCGACCTGCAGCCAAAGCCGAGAGCCTCTGACCTGGTCACGAGAGTCAGCTGGAAAGTTTATTAGGAACACAGGTCCCCAGGCCCTGTCCGGAGTTGTGATTCTGTGGGTTTGGGGGACTAGCCCAGGCCTGTGCATGTGTGTGAGCCTCCTGGCCACTTCTGGGCCAGGTGGGCCCAGCACACTGGGGAGCCAGCTGGGGAGCCCCAGGGCGCCGGGTCCTCCCTGCAGCCTCTCAGCGTCTCCCCACTTCACCCCAGGGAGGTGGTGCTTGGGAGCAGGTCATCAACTCTTTTTTTTATGGGCGTCAGGGGTAGCCTTGCCCTGCACATGGCTGAGTCTGTCCACTCTGCCAGCTGGGTCCTGCCTGAGCACCAGCAGGTACAGGCGGTGCCTGGGTTCTGGCCCCCTTAGGCATTAGATGCGGCCCCCACCCTCCCATGCAGCTCATATATGGTGGGGATTGTTGGGGGGACCCCAGTGAGCCTTGTACTTGCCCTGGGGAACCACAGCTGGGAGAGCCCCTCAACCCCAGTCCCCTTTGCAGCTCCCTGGGCAGAGCCTCAGCGTGACAGTGTTGCTTTTAAAGGTGAAACATGTAGCCCGGCAGAGCCTCAAGGTGCTGCCCGCCGTGCGGGTGCAGAGCTGCTCCTTCACCTCGGCGTCTGTGTTGCAGGGACTGTTTCAAGGCCTTTTACGTCCACAAGTTCAGGGCCATGCTGGGGAAGAACCGGCTCATCTTTCCGGGTGAGAAGGTAACGTCTGGGTCCTGGGGTCTGACTGAGCAGCCTGGCCCTGAGGCTTCTGCTGTCCCTCCCACACGTGGCCTGGATGCCACAGCCCTGCAGCCCCTCCTTGGGCTTTGGGGTGGACTTGTTGTCTGGGGCTGTCCACGAGGTGGGGCGGACACGCGTGCCAGAGACGTGTTCAGTGCTGTTCTCCCCCAGGTGCTCCTGGCGTGGTCAGGGGGCCCTTCGTCCAGCTCCATGGTCTGGCAGGTCCTTGAGGTAGGTCTGCAGCACCCTCTGGGCCCAGGTTGCCAGGTGGAGCTTCAGGGCGAGGGGACTCTCGGAGCTCTTAGCAATGCCCCAGTTTAGCGCCGTCTGTCTGCTCAGCCTGCACAGCAGTGCAGTTACTGGAAAACACTGGCTGCAGCTCAGCCAAGTATGACCTGGGGAGGGGAGGGGAGGGAAGGGAGGTTGCCAGGTAGAACGGGGAGCAGCAGTGTAGGCCAAGGGTGCGGCGCGTGGCGGGGGAGGGGGGACTCAGGCTGCACATGGGCGTGCCCGAGGGTGGTGCAGCTGTGCCCTGGCGCGTCCCGGGGCAGCTCGGGATGTCCAAGGCAGGTCTCTCCACACTCTCAGTGGTGGGTACTGACTGGAGGAGGCTGTGGCCACGGGAGGGTGGGCAGGATGAGAAGGGAGGGGTCAGTGGCCCAGGATGGCACCCTGTGTGGCACTTATGTGGCTGGTTTTCTGCTCTCACCTTAAGGTCCCCTGCACCTGCCTGGGTGGTGTCGAGGTAGCCCCCTGCCCCCACACTTGTCCAGCGCCTGGCACTGTCCTCCTGTGCCCGGCCACGCCCTGCCCTCTGCACATTGTTACTCGCGGCTCCTCAGTCCAGGGATGACCGAATGGTCAGGTGCCTGGGTAGGCGGCACGCTGGCCCCCATGGACCCAGCTTCCTCTTTTGGGGCATCGCTGGGACGTCAAGGACAGGCTGGTGAGGGGCGACCTGTGAGGTTTCTGCAGATGGGGCTTTTGCCCCGGGGGAGGGAAGACCCCATCCGTCAGACTGTGCAACCTTGCCTTTGGGGCCTGCCTCGCACCAGGTCCCAACGGCCTTGCCTACGAAGTGGGGTCACTTTACCTTCTAGGAGGGCACGAAATCCCGATGAGAAACTTTCTCAGCCGGGAAGTATCCGTGGCTTGTGGCTGGGGACCACGTCTCTGACACTTCTCCCCCCAGGGCCTGAGTCAAGATTCTGCCAAAAGACTGCGCTTTGTGCCAGGGGTCATCTATGTTGACGGTACGTGTGGCTGTCACTCCCCCAGGAACCCAGTTGCCTGGGGTGGGCCCCGCGGACCCTCCGTCTGGTAGGACTCGTCGAGAACTGCTGGTGCCGTCCCCACATTGAGGCCCTGGTGGGGACATTTCCCTGAAGTGGACGATGGATGTGTCCACCGTCAGACGCACCAGCGTCCCTGGGTCTCAGCCCATCGTCAGGAGGTCTCGGGGGGTGGGAGGAGTGGCATGCAGCCCCTACCACGGGGCCCGGGGACTGAGAAGGGCACGTCCTGGTGACGAGGGCAGGGTGTGCAGGGGCCGGGTGCCGCTTCCCCAACCCTCGCTGCTGCGGGACAGCCACAGGAGAGAGCCCTGCCTGCTCTGAAAACACTCCCCGAGGAAAACAGCATCCTTCAGTTTTTACAGAAACCGCCACACCCCGTGCAGCCTCAGAGGACGTCTCCCTGTGGCGGTGGCCCTTGGTCCCCCCGCCTGGGCTCTTCTGCCAAAAGCCAGGATATGCCACCTCATCCTGCTGGTTTTTCAGAGGGAGCAGCCTGTGGCCAGAGCGCAGAGGACAGAGCAGAGACACTGGCCCAAGTGAAGCTGGTCCTGCAAACCGTCGGATTCCCGTGGCACTTGGTCGCCTTAGAGGAGGTGAGTCAGCCTGTCCCTGGTGGTGACCTCTGGGGCATCCATTGGGGGGCACATGCCTGCTCACTAGGCCAGCCCCGGGCCTCTGTGTCCTTGTGTGTTTGTGAGGGTGGGTACAGGCCTTGGCCTCACCGCCCTCTCCCACGTCCCGAAAGGTGTTTGGCCTGCCGCCGTCGGTGCTGTGCTGCTCTGTCCCGGAGCCGACAGGGGCCGAGGGGGCCTACAAGGCGGCCGTGGACAGTTTCCTCCGGCAGCAGCACGTGCCTCAGGGTGAGGGCGCCCAGGACGGCTCTAGCCCGGCCCAGGAGCAGGGGCAGCTGTGCCAGCCCCCCATGCAGAAACCCCTGGGCCTCCCGAGCCTGGCAGGGTCACCTGCGGCTGCCCAGACGGAGGCTCTGTCCAGACTGTTCCACTCGGTGAAGACGCTGACGGCCAAGGAGGAGCTTCTGCAGACCCTGCGGTGAGCGCCGTCCCCACCCAGTCGTGGCACCACCCCCCACGGTCTCTAAGGACCCCGCCGTGGGGTCCTGGCCCCCCGGGCCTCTGAGGCAGTCTGCACTGCAGGACCCACCTGATCCTGCACGTGGCCCGAGCCCACGGCTACTCCAAGGTGATGACTGGGGAGAGCTGCACCCGCTTGGCCGTCAAGCTCATGACCAACCTGGCGCTGGGGAGAGGGGCCTTCCTGGCCTGGGACACGGTACGCAGGCGCCCCACCCTCCTCCTCCAGTCCTGGGGTCTTCCACACGGAGGCGGTGGGTGGAGGGGAGCACACTTGGGCCTCAGCCACACAGGCCCCGCCTCCCCCAGGGCTTTTCAGACGAGCGGCACGGGGACGTGGTGCTGGTGCGGCCCATGCGGGACCACACCCTGAAGGAGGTCGCCTTCTACAACCGCCTGTTTGCCGTCCCTTCAGTCTTCACGCCGGCCATCGACACCAAGGTGAGCTACAGGGACCAGGTGGGAGTGGTCTCCCCTCCACAGTATCAGAGGTCGCCAGTACACCCCCAGTGACCGGAGCCATGGTCTCTGTCAGTGCCAGTAGCAGCATTCCCCAGGGTGGGCTGCTGAGCACACCCTGGGCCTTGGAGGGGCAAGAGGCAGCTGCCCTGTCCCTGAGAGGGATGATGGGCTGTCATGATGCCCCTGCAGACAAACTGCAGTGGTGGGGGGGGGGTCATCTAACTGTCCCTCCAGCCCCTACCAGGGCAGACTCAGGGTCTGGCTTGCGGAGCCCCTTGCCTGGGGCCACATACAGCCCTTTCTCGCTGTTCCAGGCCCCCGAGAAGGCCAGCATCCACCGGCTGATGGAAGCCTTCCTCCTGCGGCTGCAGACCCAGTTCCCGTCCACCGTCAGCACTGTGTACAGGTGCGAGGGGGGGGGTGTGTGTGGCTGAGCTGCCACCTGTGCTTGGGCCTGGGATGGAGCAAGGCTGTACTGAGTGACCTGCCCCCACCCGCTGCAGGACGAGCGAGAAGCTGGCCAAGGCGCCCAGGGACGGCCGTGCTGCTGGACCCCGCTGCCTCCTCTGCATGTGCGCGCTGGACGTCGACGATGCTGGTCTGTGCCGGGTCTTTGGGGTGACAGTAGGGGGAGTGGGTGTTGGGGTTCAGCAGCCCCAGGGTCCCCTCAGCCTCTCTGTGCTTACAGACAGTGCCACGGCCTTTGGGGCTCAGACTTCACCGCACTTCTCCCCGATGCAGCCGCCCGCTGAGGCCAGGCCCCCCCCAGCACCCTGCTGCGTTCCAGGGGTGGGCAGGGCCCAGGGCTGCTGCAGGGGGGCCTGCGGGAGGTGAGTCCCTGCCCCTGGCAGCTGCACAGAGGGTGGGGGGACCACGCCCGGCCCGCACTGAGTTGCCAAGGTGGGGCACACAGCCAGCTCTGTTTCTGCAGGGAGAACCCCCACGTGTGCGTCATCGAGCAGCTGTGCTACGGCTGCCGTGTGAACATGAAGGACCTGGTGAGTGGGTGCCCCCAAAGCTGGCAGGGCTGGGCTCAGGGTACGGACGACCTTCCCCTCCCAGGTGGCTCGGGCAAGAGGACCACGCAGGGGCGGGTTCCGTGGCCGCACGGCCCCTCACCACGCTGGCTCTCTTGCAGCCCTCCCTGGACCCCCTGCCTCCCTACATCCTGGCCGAGGCCCAGCTCCGCAGCCAGAGGTACCAGCACCCCTCCTGGGAGCCCCTTCTGGGCGAGAGCTCCTGGGGGCTGGTTCCCACTGCGTAGCTTCCCCCGCAGAGCCCACGTCCTGCAGGAGGTCCAGGAGTATCTGATCGTGGACAGCGACGGGGAGGCCACTGAGAGCTGAGCCTCAAGGACTTGAGTGCAGGGACAGCAGGCACCTGCCCCAAGGAAGGCAAGGTGTGGGGGTCCCTGTGGTCATCTGTATAAATAAAAATGTTTTTAATTAGAAAACTCTACAGTACACAAAGGGAGGGCCAGGCCCATAGGGCCACCTGGGCGAGGGGACGGCGCGGCAGCACCACATGGGCGGTGGGGACACAGCGTCCTTCTGACAGCAGCATCAGGGCTCAGGTGGGCCGGGAGGAGCGGTCACAGCTGCTCCCCAGCCCCGGGAGTGCTGCGCACGGTGTGGCCGCTGCTCCTACTCCTTCTCTCGGGTCCACTTGATCATGGTCTCCGGCGAGCGGTACAGGAAGATGAGCTTGGCGTACAGCTCCTCCTCCAGCTCCAGCTCGCGGGTCTCCCGCACCAGGAAGATGTCCTGGCACAGCTTGAGAATGCGGTCCACGCACGGCAGCTCCTCGAACATGATGGAGTGTGAGATCTCGCTGAAGAACCCGCGCACAAACTTGCCGATGACCAGCACGATGGACACGTACAGCCCCATGATCCTGCCGGGCGGGACGGGGGTGAGTCCTGGGGCTGCCTGGAGCCCCCCACCACCACCACCACCGAGCCGCAGGATGTCCCTATGCTGCACACTCACCCGTAGCCAGCCAGGAAGCCGAGGCTCGGCGGGCTGACCTTGTCACTGAAGATGACCATGGGCAGCAGGTTGCAGTCAGCCTGGCAGTCCTGCAACTCGATGACCCACCACTCGAGGAAGCCGGTGGTCCCTGTGCCCACGCGTTCCCTCCGCAGCTGGAGACGCACGCCAAGGTAGTCGGCCTCTTCATCTGTGTCAGAGCCAGGAGGCAGTTGGGGCTGGGGCTGGGGCTGCCCCTCTCAGGGCCCAGGTTGCGTCCTGCCCACCCGCCGTCCCCACACTCACCAGGCTGCAGCTGCTTCACCGGGTTGGCTTCGGGCCCGTTGGGGGCACGGATGTACTTAGGGAAGAGGTTGGGGATGACCCTGTGGGGAAGAGCCGGCAGGTCAGGCCCAGCCCGCCCTCCTGCCCACGCGCGGCCATGCCCCCGGCCCACTCACACGGACTGGTCCGAGGTGCCCTCCAGCAGGCTGGCCAGCTGCAGCCGCGCAGTGCTGTTGGGGGCCAGGTCCAGGGTGTGCTTCTCGTTGGTGTACTCCACGGTGCCGCCCTTGGCCAGGTCCCTGCAGGGGGCACAGTGTGACCCACCAGGGCCAGTGCAGGGCATACGCCCCGGGCCCGCCCCGAGTGCGGGACACACCTCTGGAAGTTCCAGGTGAAGCGCAAGGTGATGTCAGCAGTGCCGTTGTACAGCTCCCGCTTCATCTGGGCCCGGCTCGGGGGGCTGATGCGCCACAGCGCCCCGGAGCTGCCCTCAATCTGTGCAGTGACGATGTCCTCGGGGCTGTACTGGCTGATGAACTGCATGGCCAGCTGGGTGCAGGTGGCCCTTGTCAGGGGCATGCAGCCAGCCACCTCTTCCCCCCACAAGCTGTCCCCTCCTCCCAGGCAGCGGCAGGGTGGAGGCCACTCACCGGGTCGAGGTCGAACTTCCCGGACAGCTCCTCATAGGCCTGGGCAGTGAAGGGGATGATGGACGGCTGCTGCGCGCTCATGGTGAACAGCGGCTGGGGGGACGAGGAGACGGGCTGGGAGCCTGCTGGGACCCGCACGGAGCCCACCAGGGTCCTCGAGGACAGGGGAGGGTGGGGCTGAGCCCAGGTGGCCTGCAGGTGCTCACCTCGTAGCCACCCAGCTTGAGGGTGACGGTGACGTCGATGGGCTGGTTGACAACACCGACCACAGAGCGCACCAGCGACATGAAGAGCAGGGGGAACCAGATGATGGCGATGAGGAAGAGGATGATGAGGCCACCCATGCCGTACTTGACAACCTTCTTCTTCTTCTGCCCCTTGGGCTGCGGGTATTTCTAGGGGGGGATGACACAGGATGAGACAGGTCACCTGCTCAGCTCCGGCCTGGCTCACCCGGCAGCCCACAGTCCAGCCTTGACACAGACCGCAAGGCCACCGTAGTCGGGACAGGACAGGGGTCCAGAAATAAACCCTCACGTTAGGGTCAAGTGGGTTCAGACAAGGGCGTGGGTGGTCTTCCCAACACACGGTGCCGGGACAGCCGGGGAGCCCTGGCCCCACGCATAACCGAGAGTGAAATCTAAAACTCCTATGAGGAAAAGGTGAATCTTCAAGACCTTGGATTTGGCAAAGGACTCTTCGCTGTGCCACAAAACACAGCCGAGGAAAACACACAACATGAGCCACAGACGCCACCAAGAGGCCAGATGACGGCCCATGGCGTAGAGTGACGTGCTAAGGACCAGGCGTGTGAACTCCTGCAATTCAGCAGTTAAAAGATAAGAAAAGTGTACACGGTCTGAAGGTGGGGAGCCATCTCACTCTGTGGTTCACTTACAGATAGAACTTGTTCTGCTACTTTGCCTCCTCACCGCTGCACTTGGCTGGTCTCGAAAGGAAAGTGTCAGAAACAGTCTGAACAGACCTTTGTCTGAAGACATGCAAACGGCCAGCAAGCGCAGGAAAAGGTGCTCAGCAACGCTGGTCACTGGGGAAACGCACGTCAAACCAGCTGCACTGCAGGGACAGCGTCCAGGCCACAGAGCAGGCGGGAGGCGAGGGCGCAGCTGCTGCAGGAACGGCAGCTCTCGGGCATTACGCGCACAGTTAGCACGTGAACCCGCGGCTCTGGGTGTGTGCTCGACAAAGAACACGTCCACACAGAAGCTCGTACTCGGGGTTCTAACAGCAGGATTTGCCACGACCAAGCGGGGACAGCCCCTCAGCAGGTGAGGGGTAAGCCGGTGTGGTCCTTCCACAAGGGGACTCACAAGAACAAAATGCAACCGAGTGCTGACTCACGCAACACCACAGATGAGCCTCAAAGACAGGCTGAGGAAGCAGGTCACGTGAGCACAGACACGACGTGGCTCTGTTTCTGTGAAACGTCCAGGCCAAGCCATAGAGACAGGACATAGGTTGGAGGTCACCAGAGGCTGGGGGTGGGGAGAGGCAACCGGTGGGTTTCGTTTGGGAGGCGACAGAAACGTTCTAAGTTGACTGTGGCGGGGGACGCACAACCCTGTGCCAGAGACCACTGACCCGCACGTTTCAAACCAGTGAATCACGTGATGCGTGAATTCTCTCTCCAGCAAGAACACGGACACAGGCCCGTCCCTGCTGACCCGCGCCTGCCCGACAGTGCCGAGTCCCTGGGGGAGAGACACTCGCGCCTGGCTCTTGCGGGGCGGCCCACCCGGCCCCCACCGCGGGCCCAGATACCTTTTCTGTCTCACGGCTGCACTTGATGATGAAGATGTTGGCGTAGATGTCCTCCACGCACATCCAGCTGGACAGCGACAGCGTGGTGTCCGTCCACACCCAGTCCATCACCGCGCGCAGCTCCACCAGGAACGGCACCAGCCGGAACCTGCCCACAGCCCGGGCTCCCGTCAGCGCGTCTCCCACGCGAGCCGGGCCGCGGGCCGCACCTTGCCCCCCCAGACCCTCAGGCCAGACCCACACGCACCCCTGGAAGAGGAAGAGGTTGAGGTGGTTGTACTTCTTGGTGAGGAAGTTGCCGAGGATGCGGGTGGGGTAGCCGCAGCGGATCTGGTAGGCGGACAGCGCGAAGTAGATGCACTTGACGAAGTACCACAGCTGGGCCACCGCGTTCTGGCTGAACATCCTGGACGGGCAGGTCAAGGGCCCGCTGGGACCGGGCTCCTGGAGGCCGGAGCCCCCGAGGCCCCCAGCCCAGCCTGCACAGTAGGGGAGGGGCAGGTATCCCCCCAGCACCTCCGCGGGGCGCCCACCTCTCGGTGACGGCGGGCAGGATGAAGAACATCCAGAGGTGGATGGCCAGCACCAGGACCACCTGGAAGGCCAGCTTGCCCAGCACGGTCTTGCGCAGGTAGAGGGCGCGGTCGACGACCATGGTGCTGAACTGGATCAGCAGCATGACCAGGAAGGCCTCCGGCACCTGGTCGTCCGACAGGGAGGACGTGATGTCCGTGGCCGCCGAGTGTTTCTGTGGCCGGGAGAGCACAGGTCACTGGGAGCTGCAGCCCGGGGCCCAGCAGCTGCCACACTCCGCCTTCACTGAGGGGTCCCAACCCGGCTCACCCCAAAGGCCCAGAAGCCAAAGATGATGATGATGAAGTCAACAACGTCCGCCAAAAACATGAGAGCGTAAACATCGGTGGCCGCACGGTACTTAGTGTGCAGGATGTCGTGGAAGAAACACCGCAGTGGCTGGTACATGCTCTGGGCCCTGCGGGTGGGTGGACTCAGCTAGGTGCCGCCTGCCCCACTGCCCCCACCGCCCAGCCGCTCCCAGGCCGGGTGACTCACAGGGCCAGGCAGAAGCTCTGCAGCCGGAGCCCGGCTGCCCTCACTCTTTCTCGGGAGCGGCTTGGCTTCTTCTGTCTCCCCGAGGCACCCTCTGTGTTCTCTTCCTCCTCCTCCCCATCCTTAGCTTCTGTGGGGGAGAAGCCACCACTCCCTGAGCCCACTAGCGACTGGGGCCAGCCCAGGGCTCCTGCCCAACCCAAGAGGCCGGCAGGAACCTCCCGGTGTTGGGAGCAGGGGCAGCAGGGGCTGTTTCCCAGGTCGACAGACCTCACCCTGTGTCTCGGGCACCAGGGCCATCCTGGGATCTGGGCAGGCCCTGCAGGGGGCCTGGTGGTCTCTCGGGAGGGAGAGGCCCTCCCCACCCACCTCCCCACGAGCGTGGGGGGCAGCAGCTCCACGCGGAGCACTCGAGGGCTGTGGTCAGAGCTACGATACCGATGGCTGCTGGTCCTTCGGGCCCTGGGCTCTCTTTCTTCCTCCTCAAACGCAGACTGATGTTCCTCGTGCTGCGGGGCTTCTGCTCCGTTTGGGGCTCTGGGGCCCCATCCTCGGCTCCACCCCTCACTTCTACCTGCACGTGGTCCTTGGTGGTGGCCTCAGGGACCCCTGAATCCTCTTGGGGCCCCTCCTCAGCCCCCTGCTCCTTCTTGCTAGTCCTGTCGCACTCCTTGGACAGCGGGTCCTCCTCATGGTCCCAGAGGCCGTAGCACTGCGGGAGAGGGCGGTGAGGAGGCCGGCGGGCGCTGGGCAAGCGCTGCCCACCCGCCACGGCCGCGGCTCACCAGCAGCTGGGAGCGGTGGAAGAAGAGGGCCATGAGCTGCACCAGGTCGCACTGGACGTAGCCGTCCGTCTTCTCCAGCCCCAGGATGCGCGGCGGGAAGTAGGGCTTGTTCTCATAGCGCCGCCGCACGGCGTGGGTGTTCCAGGGAAAGAAGCCGAACTGGAACAAGTACTTGGTGACCACCGTGACCTGTGGGGAGGGGGCTCAGCACGGGCTGTGGGGGGACAAGGCCGCCCCATGCCCACCCGCCGGCCTGCCCACCTCGGTGAAGACGATGGCGGTCATCCAGAAGCGCTTGCTGGGCCGTGGGATGGACAGCATGGCCCACAGGAAGACCAGCACAGGCAGCACCAGGGAGTTGGCTGAGGCTGTGACCATGTGGTTGAGGATGATGACGAAGTAGCAGAGCAGCTCCGAGTGGGCGGCCACGCACTGGTACAAGGCCCGCAGCAGCCGCAACGCCCGGCTCTGTCCCTCCGCGAACCGCTCCGCCTCCTCCAGCTCCGGGATGCGCAGGCACCTGCGGGAGACCACTGAGCTGGGGCCGCACGGCCACGCGAGGCCCAAAGGCCTGGTCAGCCACCCCGGGGACAGATGGGCTCCCAACCCTGGGCTGGCTCCAGGACGGCTCCGCCACGTTCCCCCCGCAGGGCCCAGCGAGGGCAGCATCGCCGAACCTGTCCAGCAGCAGCTCGCTAGCCGTGCGTGTGCGGGTGCGAGCGCCGGTCGGAAGCTCCTGGGAGCCGCGCAGGGAAGCCTTGGCCTCCCCGGGGTCGGTGACAACCTCCTCGCTGCCACTACGCGTGTGGTAGCCGGTGCTCAAGGGGCTGCTGGCATCAGTCGTGCTGCTCAGCTGCTCCTCGGGCCCCAGCCCGCTGTGGGAGGAAGCGGGTCAGAGCCAGACCTGGGCTTCGGGCAGGGAAGGGAGGAGCCCCAGGTGCTCTGGTGGACATGGGGACAGTGAGACAGGGTGGCTGGGCAGGGCCCTGCCCTTCAGTGGCCACAGCTGAGGTCTGGGCGCTTGAGGCCGTGGGGAGGGTCCTGGCTCACCACCAGCCCCGGGGCCAGCGCCCACCTGGACGCCGTGCTCGGTGCGTGGTGGGCCTCCGAGGGTCCCGGCAGCACAGCCTCAGCCTCGCTCGTGTACAGCTGGTCCAAGACGCGCAGGCTCACCTCTCCATCCTGCAGGGCAGCAGGGGGTCCCCGAATGTGGCGCAGCCCAGGACAAGGTCTGCCAGGGTCCAGGCGGGGAGGGGGGGGGCACAGACGGGCCAGGACATACGGGGAGTGGGGCCCTGGTGAGCCAGGCGGAACCATGTGGGGGGGCGATGGGCAGGGCCGCGGCTCACCTGGAGGAGCTGCTGCGTGAGGAGGTAGCGCTCCGCGAGCAGCACGTCACTCATGGTGCGGTGATGCCTGGTGAAGTCGCGCAGCCAGTGCGTCAGCCCGTCCACCAGCGCCTGCCCCAGCACCCACAGGAACTGCGCCGTGCTCAGCACCCGCTGCATCACGTGGCTGCGGCCTGCAGGGAGCGCGCGGGGTGCTGGAGAGGTGGGCGCCGGCCAGGAACGCCCCGGCCCCCAACCCTTGGGCCCACGCACCTGCCACCTCCTCCTCAGGGTCCTCCGGCTCCAGCTCCTGGTTCTGGCCACCTGGGCACAGGGTCGGGGTCAGTGTCTCGGGCCCTGCGGCTCCCCCGCCAGTGCCCCCACGCCCACCAGCTCACCCGGGTGCAGCTGCCCTGCCTGCTCCTGCTCCCGCTGCCGCAGCACCGTCTGGGCGTTGGTCACCCACGCCTGGTACGCCATCTGCGGGCCCGGCCCTCGGGGTTAGGACTTGGGCCTCCCCAGGAAGAGGAGGACAAGCCCAGCTGGGATGGCACAGGCCTGGCCCCAGGTCCCCGTTGTCTGTGCCCACTGGGGACCTTCGTGATGGAACCCGAGGGGCCGTGGGGCAGACCCCGGTACAGGCAGCCCACCCAGCCCGTCACTGCTGTCGCTCACCTGGAAGGCGCTCTGTGACGGTGGCCTGGGGTCCTCAGGCAGGGCCTCCTCCTCCTCCTCGCTGTCCGACTCAAACAGGAAGTAGTCCCCGGAGTGGATGACTGCAGGCAGGGAGGGGCTGAGAGCCAGCCTCCCCCTCACAGGGCGGCCCCCCAGCACCCCGGCCAGACCCCCTGGTCCGTTTGTTCAGTTTGGGGCGGCAGTAACAGGCCCAGGTGTGCTGCCAGCACAGGCTCCCACCACCCGCCCCATGGGGAGAAGCCCCGGGCAGGCGGGGGGCTGGCGGCACACGCACAGGACACAGGCCGGCGTGGGGCCGGCGCAGACAGAGCGAGCGAGGGCAGGCGCGACGCACAGCCAGCACGGGGGTGCAGAGAGGACAGACTGCAGACTACAGCGAACGCGCAGACCGCGGAATCTGAGAGGCGCGAGAGCACAGGAGAAAAGCCCAGCCGGTTGCCGGGGGCCCAGGTTAAGTCCGCACTGAGCCCGTCACTAAGGTGTGACTCGGAGCAGGTTCTGGGGCACCACCGTGGGAGGGGCTCCCCCAGAAGGCAGAGAGAGGGGCACGTGCTCGGGCCAGAGAGGCTCCCCCGACCCACACGGGGCTGAGCAGGTCCCCCGGCTTGCTCGGGGCCTGGGGGCAGGGAGGGAAGCTGAGACGGCAGCCAAGGGAGGGGCGCCTGTGGCAGGCCCGTTGGGGGTACCTGTGGCGTGGTCCAGCCAGGGCCGCCACCACTGTCTCCGTGGCAGGGAGGAGCCCCCTGGACTGCCAGGCCCTGTGGAGGGGCAGGGTCAGCGTGAGCGGTGGGCATGGGGACAGCCCTGGAGGCTGCAAGAGCCACCACCTTGGGGACCAGATGGGCTTAGAGCTCCATGGGAGGGGGGTGTGTGGGGTCGTGGGGCTCAGAGCCTGGGGGGAGGAAAAAGCCCACATGTGCAGACAGTCTTGGGGCAGCGCTGGGCCTGCGGGACAGAGGATGACCACGTGGCACAGGACAGGTGGGCTGGGAGCCCTGGGACATCGCACGGCACGGACGCAGGCAGACTCCAGTGGGCACAGACATGCCGGACACGGTGGCCCGTCCACGCTCACCTGGCTCCTGGCCGGGGTCCTCTGGGCGGCTGCGGCCGGCCCGGTGCTTCTCCTGCTTGGTGCGAATGCGCTCCATCCTGCCGGGGGAGGAGACTCAGCATGGCTGAGAGGAAAAGTGTGGGGTGTCCCCACCCAGAGGGCACATACTGTCTTTTTAGCTGGGCCAGGGACTTCTCCTCTGCCTTGCGGTGGATGTCGATGCTTTTGAGACTGGCGGCGTTGTAGAGGGCAAAGCCTCTGCAGGAAAGGACAGGGCGTTGACCCGGGGACTGAGCCCACCTCCTCCCGGCAAGCCTCCCTGACCTCCCTACTCACACTGAGGCCCCCTCCCAACACGAGCGCCCACCAGGGAGGCAGCTGCTCCACCCATACCCTGCCCCTCCGTGTTGTGTCTAGTGAGGGAGAAGAGACCTTCCTGCCACCTCAGTCTCACGCGGTAGGAACCATGCGAACCGAGAGGCCAGTAAGTATGATGCTTGCCCACCTGGCGCCAGAGCTCAGCCGGGGGCGGAAGGCCCTCTGCCAGGGAGCATGAGGCACGGCCACTCAGGGCTGAAACGCCAGCCAGCCAGACCGGGCCGCACTCCCCCCGCGGAGGGCTCATCCTGCTTTCTCTAACGGAGCCGGCATCGCGGGTGGCGGGAGCAGCGTGTGACAATGCCAGCGGGTCTGTGTTCAGCCCTTCAGTTCTCCTGCCAGGGACATGCCGGCGTCACGGCAGGCCCGGCGGCACCCCTCACTGCCCACCTGGAGGCCTGCAGGGCCGTGGCCTGCAGGTCGGCCCTGACGTGCAGGAAGTAGTGGCTGAGGAACACCCGGCGCTGCAGCAGCAGGAAGAAGAAGCAGATGCTGTCCCAGATGATGCCGGCCTCCTCCACGGGCAGCGCGCAGTCCTGGTCTCGGGCCGTCATCTCCTTGGCTGCGGACGGGCACAGGCCAGCTCAGGCTCGGCCCAGGGGAGCAGGCGTCCCGCGCGCCCCAAGCCCCCCGCCGCGCACTCACGGTCATAGTAGCCTTTGACGGTGCACACGAGGCTGAAGAGCTGGATGACCCAGCAGAAGCTCGTCTGCATCTGCTCCACGAACACGCAGGACAGGAGCTGGGCGGGGGGCAGGGGTCAGCCAGGCCGTCCCGGCGGAGGAGCAGGGACGCCGACCGGGCCCGAGCCGAGAAGGGCGGGCGGGCTCACCGAGAGCATGTTCTTGGAGACGATGACGGTGACGTTGTAGAGGATGAGGCAGTCCCAGAGCACCAGCTGCGCCCGCGTGTCCTTCCGCAGCAGGCTGGTGCCGAAGAGCAGCAGGTAGAAGCAGGCCAGCAGGTAGCCCAGCCCAAAGATGCTGATGCGCGTGGCCCCCGTGACAAACACCACCACCAGCACCAGCCAGAACAGGTAGCGGAAGACGGCCACCTTCAGCATGTCGAGGTAGGACCTGCGGGCGGGGCTGTGACTGCGGTGCCCCCGCCACCCCTCCCAGAAGGCCCCCTGGCGGCGGGCGGCCGGGGCCCCACCTGCAGTGGATGAAGTTGGGCACAGGATTGGGCTCCCCCCGCAGCGGCTCCAGGTGGTCAGTGTTGGCGCCGGCCACACGCTGCCACTCCTCGGTGCGCTCGGCCGCGAACACCTGCCACTGCTGGGAGGCGCAAAGCAGCAGGACAAAGTCACCTGCGGGACACAGGAGACGTGGCCGCGCTGCACCCCAGCACAGCGCACATGGCGGGGCGGGGCGTGTGCTGCCAGGGACCGAGCGTGCGTCGGCGTGTGGGAGCTTGGGTGACCACGCCCACCCGCCAGCACGAGCACGTGCGATGTCAGCGAGTCCGCGTCAGAGTCTGAGGACACGGCTCTGCGTACATGTGCTGCTCGTCTGTGCGTCAAGGCACGTGGGCTGACACGTGGCCGACTGCTCACCACGGGGCATCAGTGTGTGCGCAGCTGCGCGCACACACAGGTCTGCACGGGGCGGGGCGGGGGGCTCCCTGGCAGGTCCTGTGTGCACGCAAGAGTCGGGCCCCGCAGTCCCTCATGGACGTGCGTGTGGGAGGCAGGTGCACCCGTGGAAGGCCGCCCGCTGGGAAACACAGGGCCTGGATCTGGCTGGCAGGGTCTGGAAAACCCGTCCCCTCGTGGCCCCACAGATGCCCCCAGGGGTGGCGCATGGGGAGCGGCCCAGCCGGGCAGGACTCACTGAAGAGGTTTGTGGAGTTGGGGGCCCGGAAGAAGTCAGGCAGGTACAGCCACTTGATGAGCGCAGAGTTCATGGGGATGGCCTGGCTCCAGCGCCACGGGTAGTCTGTGCGGGGGCGTCGGGGGCGTCAGGCCCGTGGACCCCAGATGACCCTCCCCTGGAATCACTCTCACTCCCACTCACACTGGAATCGAGAACTTAGGGACCCAGCGGTTCCAGATCATTCTTACAATACGTGTTTCTTAACCGAGTAACCGAGTAAACTGTGCATCGACCCCCACCCCCAGGGAGAGGGGACCATTGACAGGCCAGATGGCAGCAGGTGGCTTCACGGGGGGCAGGGCGGGCAGGGCAGCCTCCCTGGGGAGCAGGCAGTGTCTGGAATGAGGTGTGGTCCACACGCCATCATAGTCTATGATGACATTCGTAACACATATGTGTACGTGGGCATAAATAACATATGACATATATATGAAATAACCCAAAGCTAGGAACAATCAGACATCCTGTAACGAGGAAGCCGACCGCGGGGCATCCATCCTGACTCCGCGGATGCCACTCAGGATGCCACCCAGCAACGAGAAGGAACAAAGTGTCCGCGCTCAGCGACCTAGACCACCTGAAACGCACGTGCTGAGGGAGGGGACCAGACACAAAGGCTACGCATTGTGTGACTCTGGTGACGCCCAACCAGGCAAAGCTATAGGACGGGGCACGGCTCAGTGGCCATGGGGGAGGGACAGCGCTGGCTGCAAGGGGCCGCACAGCGCACGTTCAGGCTGATGGAGTGTTCCGGAAGGGCTGTGGGGGCTGGATGCACAGCGCCATGCACGTGTCAGATCGAGCGGAGCTGTAACCTTGAATTTCACTACGTTCAAAAAGTCAGCCTGAGTGTTGGGGCCCCGGGACGCGGCGCAAACTGCGACAAATGAATCCGTCTGGGTCACCACTGAACGACACAGCCTCATGGGGACGGCAGAGAGGCCGACCTAGTAACTCTGGAAAGATGCGGACCACAGCCAAGGGGGTCCGGAGGCGGCGGCAGCCCCACAGCAAGGGGCGCACCTGGCGCCCACACGGGGGTCTCCACGTCCCGCTCTCCGTGGACCACACCGGCTTCGGGCTGGCAGGGAATCTGGAGGGCAGCAGGAGCACGGGGCGTGGAACACGGCTGTGCTTGAAAGGCGGGGACAGGCACAGGGGCCGCAGTGGGAACATGGAGGGGCACAGCAAACGGTCCCACCTACACAGATACGAGTAACCGAGTAAACAGACGGCGGGGAGAAGGGACAGCTCTTCAGATGCCAGTTAACAAGTGTAGAAAGGGCTGCAAAGTCACCACGGGGAAACAGCGAGTAGCAGCCGCTGGCAGGAGCCGCCGACAGGCGCCAAGGTTAGCGGTGAAAGCATAAGCAGAGACAGGATATCTACATAACCTTACGGCATCCTCCCCCAAATAAACACCTGTTAATTACAAAGAGAAAAACACAGACTTCACGTGAAAAGCCCAGCAGACACCACCGTGAGGATGATAGTTAACGTCACCTGTGATAGGACACGTCCACCCGACAGGACGCACTGGGAAGGACACCTCCCATCTGTGGTGTCGCTGCCCCAAATGCAGGACCCAGCCCGGTGGAAAAGCACCAGACAGTCCCAGACAGAGGGACCCTCCACGAAACAGCTCGGCGCTCCTCAGAAGACTCAAGGTCAGGAGAGACAAGGAGCTGCCCCAACAGCAGAGGACAGGGGAGGACGAGGGGAGCACTGCAGAGCCCACGTGCGCCTGCGGCCAGCGCCTGGCCGGCAGCGTCACACCGACATCTGCTGCTCGGTCTTGGTGGTGTTCTCAGCCCCGGGTGAGGCCGACACTGGGAAAACTGGGTGAGAGACACTTGGAAACTCTGTCCCACTTCTGCAGCTCATTGAAAGTTTAAAAAGCAAAAAAAGGACTGCTAATGCATCGACATGGTGAACCTCAAGGTTACCTGCTGCATGAAGGAAGGTGCCAGGCTGTACAGACCCACCCCTGGAAGGGGTGGAGTTAGAGGAGGTGGGGGGCAGTGCCAGAGGCTGGTAGTGGGAGGGGCTGGGCTCCGCGTCTGCCAAGGCTCACAGAACCTCACACCAGAAAGGCTCCCACCGTGTGCGGATTATACCTCCGTGCACCGGACTCTAAAAAGCACCAACAGAGCAAGTCAACAGCAGACTGGCCCAGACCTGAGACATCCGAGGGTAAACGCGGATGGGAAGGGACCAGACAGATTCTCTGCAGAGAGGAGGCCCGTGGATCTGCTGATAAAAACCTCGAAACGCAGGACGGTGGGAAACGAAATCTCTGCTTTACAGAAAACCTAACAACGAACACACCAGCAACCACAGAGACAGAAAAGTCCACCGTGAGGTCCCACCGGTGGCCGACTCGGGACAGCCCCCCAACGCCACCGCGCCAGCGTGGGGCAGGACACCCACGTGTCTGCAGCGCCAAGGCACGGGGCAGGCTGGGGACACCCCCGCACAGCGGGGAACGTGACCCTTCGGTCGTGGCGCGCTACACCGCACGCCCCGAGCCACAGGCAGCGGCCCCGCTCTGCTGATGCTGCTCCCCAGGTGTTCACTGGGCCCGAGCGTCTGGGGCCGACCAACACGTCCCAACCTCGGGGTGCCAGCAAAACCACAGGCCGGACTCTCCAGAACATCAGGAGAGACAAAAGGGGCCGGGCAGCCTGGGCCAAAGGAGACCGAAGACTAAACGCACGTCGGACTGGCCCCGTGACACAGGAGGGTGGCGGGCATCGCTGTGAGGGTGGGGCCGCCTGGCACAGGGGACGTGTCGGATGATGCAGGCCACTGTGACGGGCCCCCGCGGCACAGAGGGGACCCCCCCTCTCAGGAAACACGTGCCTGAGGCAGTGTTGGGCACGACCAACCCGCACACGGCCCAGAAAGGGTACACGGAGTTCTTTGTGCTGTTCTTGCAGCTCGTCTGAAGGTTTGAAGTGTTTCGAAATAGAATATCGGGCAATGAAGGAGAAGGAGCGAACAGGAGACCACGGAGGAGGCCAGGCCACCCCCAGGGATGACACGACTGCAGCTGGACAGGCCGCGGAAAGCGTGACGGTGCATCGGTGGGGGCTGGCGGGCTGTGGAGGGGAGGGGAGGCCTGAGGGAGCCCAGGACGGTGGGCAGGAGCCCAGGGCAGACGCGACACACCCAGCCGGCCCGCAGTCATGCACTCACCCATGCACAGCGCCGGGGGGACGCCCAGACACAGCAGGTACTGATACAGCAGGAAGAGCGTGAGGAACAGGCAGTAGTTGGGCCAGAGGCGGGCGATGACCCGGCGGTGCCGGCGGGTGAGGATGGCCACCAGCCAGCAGCCGTGCAGGAGGACCATGAAGTTCATGCGCTGCCCAATCACATTCACGGCCATCAGGAAGCAGATCTGGGGGGGCGGGGCTGGACTGAGCGGGTGGGAAGGGGCCTTCCGGGCCCACCCTGCCCAGCCTCTGGGCCCAGACAGCAGGCTCAGCCCTGCCACACGGGGCGGGGGCACCACGGCCCACGCCGCCTGCCTGTGGGCTGGAGAGGCTCGGCACAACCCCACCACGTGGGGGGAAACTGAGGCTCAGCGAGGCCGTCTCCACGGCAGAGTGAGACCCTAGGCCAGCCTCCCCTGCCTCCTCAGCACCCACACACCGTAGGGGCAGCGCTGAGCCCATACCCCAGGCAGCCCGAAGGTGGGGATCCCCCGGGACGGTGCAGCCCCCAGTGGCTGTGCCCTGCCTGGGGAGAGTGGCACCGGCCTCACCTCCAGTCCGAACTTGTAGAAGAAGAAGTTGATGAAATACTTGAGGCAGCTGAGCAGGTCGCGGTCGAGCCACTGGCGGGTGCCCTCGGCGCACACGGCCTGGGCGGGCAGCGGGGCCAGCTGGTGCTGCCGGCGGTGGTGCTCCTGGCGCCGGTAGACCACGGCCTCGAAGATCAGCAGCAAGAGGATCTGCAGGTGGTTCTGTGGGGGGCGGTTGGTCAGGGCAGTCCGGCCGGCCCGCCCGCCCGCCCACCCAACCCGCCCCTCACTCACCTGGATGTAGCCGAGGTTGGGGAAGCCCTTCCGTACCCCAAACCAGTTGGCAGGGTCCACGGGCCCCCGGTACAGCACGGACTGGTTGATCTCTGTCACCAGCAGGTTGGTGCTGTTGGGGAAGGGCTGGCGGGGGGCTTGGTGTTAGCACCTGCTCCCAGGCCAGACCCGGTGGGCGGGGCAGCCACAGCTCCAGGCCAGGTCTAGGCCGGACAGCAGCTGCCCAGCCAGGGGTGCAGAGCTCAGCCTCAGAGCCACCTTTGTGGTAACGAGAGCCATGGGGACCAGGAGAGTAAAGAGATGTCCGAGGGAGGTGGGACGGCCCTCCCTTCTCTGAAGCAAGCGCCTCTGGCCTCGGCCAAGTCAGGACACGCTAAGCTTGAGGACGCCTTCGTGTTGGGGAGTGGGCCCTGGGCCTGCACAGAACAGGTGGAAGGACACCTCCTCCAGGAAGCCCCCCCAGAGGACGGACCTTCTATGTCCGTTGCTGGCCCCCCATGCTGAAGCAGCAGCCCCTGGCGGGCTCGAGAGCACAGAGCTGCCTGGCGCTCCCTCGGTCCCCACCCTGCCCGCTGGGTAGGGCCCGGGCGCAGCCTCACCTCGGTGCAGTTGCTGGAGTACAGGTGGGGGTTCACGACCTTGAGCTGGTACAGCATCTTGCACACGATGATGATGCAGGTCCACACGGTGGACAGGCAGGAGGCCATGGGCCGGAAGCGGGGGTAGGGCAGGGCGAAGGCCCACAGCGCCACCAGCAGGAGGTTCATCACCGACACCTGCGGGGAGGCCAGCAGGGCGGGCTGGGAGTGACCCCTCATGCGCAGGAAAACCGAGGCTTAGGGGGCAACCGGCCTCCGCCACACGCGCACCTCCTTCAGGGCCACCCAGACGGTGTACAGGGCCACCAGCTTGAAGACGTGCAGCTCCAGCAGACGCCGCACGAACACCTGCACGCGGGTGAGGACGTCCGAGAAGCCGGCCGCCAGGTCCAGCAGCCGCTCGGCCACCAGGCCCCACTTGCTGGCCATGCCTACGGCGGGGGGCGGTGAGGAGGAGGGCCGGCCTGAGCACAGAAGGGCACGAGGCCTCGCATCTGCCTGGTGGGGACTGTGCTCCTCCCCACCCCCACTCCCGACTCACCCTCAGGTGCCTGCGTGGCGGGACAGAGGCCGGCAGAGGTCAGCTCCGCGGCCCTGGGCGCCTCCTCCTCCAGCAGCGGGGTCCCGCTCATGGCGTCCTGCCTGGGAGGGCCCTAGAGTGTCATTCCCCACCGGAGTTCCTGGGGCTAAAAGGAGCCCCGGCCTGCTCGCCCCTGCTCTGTGACCCCCGCCCTGTCTGCTGCAGGGACCCGTGGCCCCACCCAGGCCGCCAGGGTCAGCTGAGGTTCTGCTCCCCATGACCTCCATGCTGCCCCCAGCCCGCCCCAATCCCTCTGGCCCGGGCCAAGCCTGCGCCAGGCAGGACGGCCGCACCTGCGAGCCCAGCACAGGAGGCGGGCGCGGGGCGGGGGCACGTGCGCCAGGTCGGTGAGCCGCATGAAGGGCCGGTGGAAGTAGTGCAGCTGCAGGATGCAGGCCAGCAGGAAGAAGCCGGGGATGAGGATGCTGGAGAAGAGCTCGGACACGCTGAACTGCTCCAGGCCCAGGTCCCCCAGCCTGCGCGAGGGGCGGCCGCGTCAGCCCGGCCCCAGGGCAGCCGCACGCCCCACCCACGTCGGCCCGGACTCACTGCTCGTCGGTGAAGCCCGTGAGGTTGCGCCAGTACGCGGGGAAGTCCTGGAACTGGAAGGTGTAGACGGCGACGAGCACCAGCATGGTGTAGGCCACCACGAGCCACCAGAACAGCTTGAGCAGCTTGCGCCACAGGCTGTAGTAGACCTGCGGCGGCGGGGCACAGGCGGTGAGGGACGGCGGAGCGGGCAGGCGGAGGGGGCGCTACCGGGGGGCCCCGCGCCCCAGCCCGACCCTGCCCCCAGGGGCACCTGGAAGAGGGTGAGGCAGAGCAGGAAGAGAAACATGTAGACGATCTTGTAGACGACCAGGCGGCCGGCGAAGCTGACCACGATGAACATGCCGGCGCACACGTAGATCCAGTACTTGGCGTAGACGCCCTTCACCGTCTTGCCCAGGCTCCGCAGCAGCGTCTGTGCCCGCGTGGGCTCTGCAGGCCGAGCGGAGGCAGGGCGACGGTGTTGGCCAGCAGGAGGGCACCCCCGCCACCCCCGAGCCCGGCCCCAGCCCCGCCGCCCACCTGCCGTGGTGACCTCCGCCAGCTCGGCCGCGGCCTTCCCCGCCTTGAGCAGCTTCTCTTTCACGAACTGGCGCAGCAGGAGCCAGAAGGTCAAGGTGTAGAGCAACTGGGACAAGCAGGGGCGTCACTGCGGCTGGGGGCCAGCCCCTCCTGCACCCGCCTCCCCAAGGCACAGCCGCCCTCGCGCTCACACCTGCGTGGGGTGCGGCCGCACAGGTTCACACGTCCCCGTAGCGTCAGGTTCAGATGTACACATGCACATGCAATCACGTCAACACGCAGGCACACGCATCTGCTCACACGCAGGCACAAAGGTTCACAAATCTCACACGAGATACAACCCACGGGCCTGTAAACACGTGGCAGATGCTCTGGCACACGCCTTTCCCACACAGAGACACGGTGCGCTGCGAACACACGAGCTGCACGAGTCGCTGAGACTCGAAGCTAAGCGCGCTAATGGGGTCTGCGTCAGGCAGACAGAGGACGCGCCGACACGGCGTGCAGCGACACAGGGACGGTGCCCGTGGCAACACGCGATCCTTCATTCATTCACTCGACACTCGGGAGGGCGACGGGGACCCCGTGGTGACAATCAGACCCGGGCCTGCCCTCCCGGAGCTTCCCATGTTGGGCAAGCGGCTCCGGGCAGACCGGCATCCTCCTCACGGGTCACACGACACGCCAGCACACGCGCTCCCAGGCTGGCGGGGACACTCACCATGGCGCCGAGGTCCAGGCAGGGGTAGCGGGTGTGCTCCAGCCCCAGCTGGCGCAGGCTGACGGGGCCCAGGGTGCTGGGCAGCTCGGGGCGCAGGTCCATGGCCCACACGTAGCGCAGGCCGCACAGCGCCAGCCCGTACAGCAGGATGCAGGGCGCGCACAGCACGGCCAGCTGCCGGCGGCTGCGCACCGTCCAGATGAGGCAGGCCCAGAGCAGCAGCACGAAGGTGAGCCAGCTGTGGTAGGTGATGCTCCACACCTGGGCGCGGGGCGGCAGGGTCTGCACGGCGCCCGCCCAGCCCCCGGGCACGGCTACCCAAGCCCCAGGGCGGCAGCACGGGACTCAACGCACGCACACGCGTGCACACCCGCGTACGCGCACGCACCACCCCCCTCCCAGCGCTCACGGAGAGCCCAGGCCCCCCTCACCATCATGGCGATGAGGGCGCACACGTAGCTCTGGTCCATGAGGAGGTGACCCAGGCCGTGCAGTGGAGACGGCTCCCTCGGCTCAGCCAGTCTGGGGCGCGCTGCGGGGCGGGAGCAGAGGTCAACTCAACGGGGTGGGGGGCGCACCAGAATCCCTTCCCACGCCTGACTGTGCCCTAAAATTTGGGTAGTGAGCAAGAACAGGGCAGCAGGGAGCCGGGGTCAGCAGATGGGCAGGAGGGAGCCGGGGTCA